>NW_026999376.1:864008-1175497 GCF_037126465.1 Ornithodoros turicata | reverse complement strand
AAAAATAGTTTTAAAACCACTCAATTGTAATAAGTGCCGCCAGAAAAAACCGCTGGAAATAGGCCGTATGCAAAATGGAAGCGCCATCTCGGGGACGAGGTTGCAACTGGGGCGGCCCATCTTTGTGTTGTCGAGAGGCAAGTGCGCGCTATTGCCTGCTGCTTGACGGGTCGCTCGCTGGCACGTCCCTGAGCCTTCTTAATCCAGCAAAAATGCCTCCACACTGTTGCGTGCCAATGTGTAAAAACGTGGACTCGCAGACAGCGATGGCAACAAGGTATGTACCTTATTTTTTTTGAATAAAAATTGTACTCGCTTCGTTGCCGCTACTGGCTGGCGTTTTTACGAATGGTGACTTTATACGATATGAATACGTGCTATATATGAATACAGAGAGGCAGAAACGTTTGCGGTTAAGTTTTGATACGTTAGTTCTATCACGGTCCCTCATACTCTTTCTGGTCTGGAAACTCCGCTCGAATACAATAGGACAAGGTCACTTAGGGACAATTGCTCCCGCATGGGGCGATCGCGTCGTTCGGGAGGAGACACCCTCGTGGAGCAGACGACGTTTCCATAGCGCTGCGTGTTTTTAGGGAATATTTGATCAGCTACTTTTTACAGTTCATTTCGGGTTTAGAGCAGAAATAATTCTCGAATAGGTTCATGAGTTCAGCCCGCACATTTTAGTTCAGTTAGCGTAAATTTGCAGATTTCCGCGTAGATTGCAACTTTCGTTGTTGTCTTTTTCTGACACGGAAAGTATTAATTTTACTCTCACTCATATCTCTCAATGAAGGTTGAGAAACATATTAATTCATTCTGTTACACAATCACACAAACTAGTGATGTGTTATAAAGTAATGCCGCTTTCGGTAGTTATTTCGTGACGGCGAAACTTTCCAAACGCGTGGTTTCCTCGTAGCATGCAGTTTGTTGCAATCTGAGCAGAGATAAAATTACGAGGTGATTCTATTTCAGAGAAGACAGGTAAGACCTCAGAAGAAGTACTTATAGAAATCCTGCGTTTAATCATGATCATCTGAAAGTCGTCTCTGGCGGTATGAGAGACGGGGGATACACATGCTATAAATCGCATGACTCGATCGTTTTCGGTGAAGAAATAAACTTATGTTGTTTTTCGATGTGGTTGACAATAACTGATCTATATTACACTATTAACGTATTGTAGATATCTCTACACATTGGGAAGATGTATCGACTTAAGATAGCAATGGCTCTCATGCGTTCCCTTTAAACATAATGTACATGATCATCCCATGATAATATTTCTGAAGTATTTCTACTATTTTTGCGGCTTGGACTGACTGACCAACCAGTTGTAATAAGGAGATTCCAACATGATTTAAGCTGGGTTACTAAATTAACAGGATAGAATTTCCGCTTACTGAAGTGTGGCCCTAATAGCACTTTTCAGCTATAGAAATTGGCTGACGAGATTCAGGTGTCAAATTCATCGCGAGGATATTTAGAAAAATGAACCTCTGTTTACGCACGCAAAACTTCTCAAAAAGTTCTCACAAAAAAAAAGTTCTCACTTCCAAACACCCGCAGAAACACATGCAATCCATACGCGCAGGCAGCGGCGGACACGAAAGTCTCCTCCCGAGCGACGATGCGCCGCCACGTCATCCGCCGGAAGCTGCCGTTACGCAATGGTCCAGGGAAAATGGCGGGCGCCCAAACCACGTGATCTCGAGGAGCCACTCACAGCGTTCCCGAGCTGCCGCGCGGGAAAAAAGCTCAGGCCCAGTGCGCAGACCGACCTCCTTTCTCAACCTCCTCCCCTTCTCTCCTGGGTTTTGTCGTCTGCTCTCGTTCCGCGCTCCGCCAGCTCCGCTGGCTTCGCGGTGTTATTTTTCTTTTGCGCGCTTGCTTTTCGCTGCTTCCCACGTCGAATGTGTAGACTAGACTTAATGAATTGGAAGCGATACCGGTTTATAAAGTGCAAATTTATTTGTGCTCATGAATTGACTTGAAAAGGTTCAACATAATCACATGTCTTCCAACAGTCTTCATTTGAAGTTCAATAAAATCGCAGACCACACATCGAAGGGGGTACAGCAGGTTATGTTTTTGGAAGACGCTGCGCTGTGCCAGGTGTGTCGTTGCCGCCGATGGACGCGAGAACACTGAAAAAATAAGGGAAAGTGTACAGATTGTGGATGCCTGTGAATGAGGGAAATGACTAAAAAGAAGAGCTAAAAATCTGTTTTTAGCGCTCTTATTAAAATAGAGCACTAAATAGAATGTCCCTTGGTGGTTCATGGCATGACGAAAAAAGAGGAAGGAAAGGCCAGCTGTAACGTGAACGAAAGTATACGCTACTATGTTCTGTTAATTAATGTATAGAACTATATAAGTTGAAAACGAAATGCCTCGGATATGGCCGCTGCAAATATGCAGATACCTTGAACACAGAATGTTCTGCTAGGGCCCTCTGCCTTGGCACATTAGAGTCAAAGTTGCTAATATGCCACAACAATACCATTCATCGTAATCATGTACTGGACCCATTCCATCATTGGCATTTTCTGTTAGTGGGTTTAGCTTAGGAATGGAAAGTCAATTGATAACTTAGTAAAAGAGAGGTTAGAAGCCGTGCATCCACAGCAGCATGCATTGTATTAAATAACAAGGGGAAAGGCGAAGACACAGTGGAGTGAAAATGTTACGATTTCAGAAGGTTAAAATCTGAATCCGAAGTCCACGTACAGATTCAGACAAAATACTATGCAGCTACAGAGCTTTGTTGTTGCTATGATGTTGTTATGAGAATATTAGAAATAGAACATTATCATTGCTTATGATGATCTATTATGAATAAACGAGCCACACATGTACACACTTACACACGCTTTGTTCAAAAAAGGCAAAAGCAAAAAGCATCTGGATTCCTTTTAGTTTAACTTACTTTGATTTGATTTGACCATACTGGCGCAAGGATAACAAGGATCATGCTGCGCCGAAGTTTAACTTACTTGAGCTTACTATAGCATTCACTGTGCTGCTCAGAGCTCCTGCACTGTTTTACCAGGATTCAGTAAGCACGGAGCAGGCACAGTGAAGCAATGCAATATGAAATATGCAGTACCATGTGTAACCTTGATGTATTGCCTTTTTTGAGTTTGTGTGGGAAAATTAGATCATGAAAACTGGTGAACCTTTAATCAATAATATCTACGTCACATGTACTATACGCATAGCGACACAGTGTTCAAGAAAGGCAAAAGCAAAGAACCATCAACATCCTTTTTAGTTTAATTTACTTGCACTTACTATATGATCAACTGTGCTGCTCAGAGCTCCTGCGCTGTTTTACCAGGATTCAGTAAGCACGGAGCAGGCACAGTGAAGCAATGCAATATGAAACATCCAATACCATGTCTAAACCTGATCTGTTGCCTTCCCTGAACGATGTGAGAGCAAATTACCACAATGAAGGAAATAAATCAGCAAAAGCCAATCTGAAAAGCAGCTTGCAGGGAGGGCAGTGCTGAAAGAATGTGAGAATCTACTACAGCAGAACTGAACCTTTCTTTTTGTTCAAATAAATAAAAGAAATCCTCTGCTCCAGACAGTTGTGGGGTCATACGCGCCCATTCTAAATTATTGCTGCTTTAGGCTTTCAGAACAACTCTCCCATGCTGATAGCCACTGAAATATGCAGTGCATTACAGTGCATGGGATTACATTTCAGAAATGTTGGTAGTACTGAAACTCCACTTCAAATTTGGATAATGTCAATATGATATGACGAGATCTACATTCGTATTCATGAAGCAAGTTTCTTGCGCTTTCTTCTGCTCTGTTTCTGCTCTACTGAAATTTGCCTGTTTGCAGCATTCGTCAACCTAGGGACGGTCTCGTACACCCTGGCCTATCCACAAGGCGTACCCATTCGATTCCTATATTGAAAACGTAATACTAGTGAATTCGCTCGTCCAGAATCGTCACCGATTATTAAATAAACGAATTAAGTTGATAAGAACAGCGCCAGCACAATTGCGATTTCTGTTGGCACAGCGATATCCGCTACGATGGCATGACCGCTTATTGGATGAACAAATCGTTGCTCTCGCGCCTTCTTGCAGCGGTGAGAGCAGACGACTTCCAAAAGGAGCTCGAGGATCACGGCGACGGCAATAAATTTGCTGCATGTGGTCTGGTCAAACGAAAGACGCGTATTGTAAATGTGGCCGAACAACAATGTCAATACGTCTCGCATCTTCATTTCGAGCGGCAGCTTACGTGGATGACTTCACCTAATAAAGGCTGTTGACGCTTATTTACTAACTGTCTCGTATCGTTCGGTATTTTGAGCACTTCTAGTTCGTCTTACCTGCGAAAAGGAATATTCCGTATGGAAGTGGTGTGGAAACGTAACCGGGTTATAACAACTCTTTTGTCGACGACAATGTGACGAAAGTGGATATAGAAAAGCACCTGCTGGGAGTCACACACTCGAAACATCTTCAACAAAAGGTCGGCTTGTCCCACGCGCGTGCGTGTACTCCGCACGTTTCGTTCACGATGCATATGAGGTAAGAGACCTTCTGCGGGCACGATATGTATGGGACGGCGCCGGACGCAGCTCGAACTAAAAGATGCCGGCGTCACGCAGTCAACTGTTAGCGGCAACGGTGTGTCCAAAAGAACTGGATACGCGCAGTATTGAAATGTAGGTATTACTTTGTTGATAATAGCCAAAAGTGATGTGTACAGAAATTGTCGGCACGCACGCAACGGCAGTCCCGCGTACCTCGGTAGTATTGCGAGAAGGAAGTGCTTGATCCAGCAGGCTACATCAGTTTGTTTTGCATATAGCCTCTCTAATGTATTATCCCTACCGGAGCAGTATATCGCCAAACTATGCTCAATAATGTTGTCTTGTACCCCTTCAGTAGCTGACACTAACTGATGAGAGTGGCACTCCTTCCTGTGCCAGAATCAACACCTATTAATGGCGTCACAAATATAACAACTCTAATTAGCAGGCTTCACAGCTCTATTTAATTTTTCCCTGCACATCGCTGATGTGAGACAGTATTGCATCATATTAATATGTAAGTTTATATTCAACAAATCAGTGTTGTGATTATATGATGTTCAAGCAGCAAAAGACAAGACAACCTTGTTGACAGGACAGGATGACAGGTTGCTCAGAGCTTGCTGCTTGAACATCATTATGACTACCCGATACCAACAACCCAATTTTAACACAATTGGTCAGTGCTGTGTGACGTACATTACAATAAGGGACAATAAAAGATGACTACATAAACACTCAACTTCCGCAACCTTTATATTCAACATGCTGGACATGTTAGTCTGCAACCCCTGATATCGAATCAAAATGTGACCCAGTTGGGCTCATGAACACACCGGTGTAACATGAGCAAAAATAACGACTGAGACATGTCGACAAGTTGCAAACCGCCTGTTCCATCTTACAACTTTGTCATGCATATCTAGGTTTTTTCATATTTTTTAAAATTTACACATCTTTCATATTCAACGTGTGGACATCTTAGTGTGCAACCCCTGACACTATCAAAATCTGAGCCATAATGGGCTCATGAACATACAGTGTAACAATGAGCAACAATAAGCCAGACGACATGTAAACATGTTGCAAACCGCTGTTCCATCTTACAAGTTTGTCATGGACGTCTAGGTATTTTTGATATTTTTGAAAGTTTTTCAACATTTCCAAATCTTTTCTATCCAACGTGCTAGACATCTTAGTGTGCAAACCCTGACACAATCAAAATCTGAGCCAGTATGGGCTCATGAACACACCGATGTAACATGAGCAACATAAGCCAGACGACATGTAAACAAGTTGCAAACCGCTGTTCCATCTTACAAATTTGTCATGGACGTCTAGGTATCTTGATAGTTTTGAAAGTTTTTAGACATTTCCAAAATCTTTTATATTCACGTACTGGATCATCTTAGTGTGCAACCCCTGACACAATCAAAATCTGAGTCAGTATGAGCTCATGAACACACCGGTGAAACATGAGCAACAATAAGCCAGACGACATGTCGACAAGTTGCAAACCGCTGTTCCATCTTACAAATTTGTCATGGACGTCTAGGTTTTTTGATAGTTTTGAAAGTTTTTAACATTTTCCGAATCTTTTTATATCCAACGTACTGGAATCTTAGTGTGCAACCCCTGACACAATCAAAATCTGAGCCAGTATGGGCTCATGAACACACCGATGTAACATGAGCAACAATAAGCCAGACGACATGTAAAATGTTGCAAAACCGCTGTTCCATCTTACAAATTTGTCATGGACGTCTAGGTATTTTTGATATTTTTGAAGTTTTTAAACATGTCCAAATCTTTTATATTCAACGTGCTGGACATCTTAGTGTGCAACCCCTGACACAATCAAAATCTGAGCCAGTATGGGCTCATGAACACACCGGTGTAACATGAGCAACAATAAGCCAGACGACATGTAAAACATGTTGCAAACCGCTATTCCATCTTACAAATTTGTCATGGACGTCTAGGTATTTTTGATATTTTTGAAAGTTTTTCAACATTTCCAAATCTTTTATATCCAACGTGCTAGACATCTTAGTGTGCAACCCCTGACACAATCAAAATCTGAGCCAGTATGGGCTCATGAACACACCGATGTAACATGAGCAACAATAAGCCAGACGACATGTAAACATGTTGCAAACCGCTGTTCCATCTTACAAATTTGTCCATGGACGTCTAGGTATCTTTGATAGTTTTGAAAGTTTTTAGACATTTCCAAATCTTTTATATTCAACGTACTGGACATCTTAGTGTGCAACCCTGACACAATCAAAAATCTGAGCCAGTATGAGCTCATGAACACACCGGTGGAACATGAGCAACAATAAGCCAGACGACATGTCGACAAGTTGCAAACCGCTGTTCCATCTTACAAATTTGTCATGGACGTCTAGGTATTTTTGATAGTTTTGAAGTTTTTAAACATTTCCGAATCTTTTATATCCAACGTACTGGACATCTTAGTGTGCAACCCTGACACAATCAAAATCTGAGCCAGTATGGGCTCATGAACACACCGATGTAACATGAGCAACAATAAGCCAGACGACATGTAAATGTTGCAAACCGCTGTTCCATCTTACAAATTTGTCATGGACGTCTAGGTATTTTGATATTTTTGAAAGTTTTTAAACATGTCCAAATCTTTTATATTCACGTGCTGGACATCTTAGTGTGCAACCCCTGACACAATCAAAATCTGAGCAGTATGGGCTCATGAACACACCGGTGTAACATGAGCAACAATAGCCAGACGACATGTAAACATGTTGCAAACCGCTATTCCATCTTACAAATTTGTCATGGACGTCTAGGTATTTTTGATATTTTTGAAAGTTTTTAACATTTCCAAATCTTTTATATCCAACGTGCTAGACATCTTAGTGTGCAACCCCTGACACAATCAAAATCTGAGCCAGTATGGGCTCATGAACACACCGGTGTAACATGAGCAACAATAAGCCAGACGACATGAAAACATGTTGCAAACCGCTGTTCCATCTTACAAATTTGTCATGGACGTCTAGGTATCTTTGATAGTTTTGAAAGTTATAAACTATTTCCAAATCTTTTATATTCAACGTGCTGGACATCTTAGTGTGCAACCCCTGACACAATCAAAATCTGAGCAGTATTGGCTCATGAACACACCGGTGTAGCATGAGCAAAAATAAGACTGACGACATGTCGACAAGTTGCAAACCGCTGTTCCATCTTACAAATTTGTCATACCTGTCTAGGTATTTTTCATATTTTTTAAACATTTCCACATCTTTTATATTCAACGTGCTGGACATCTTAGTGTGCAACCCCTGACACAATCAAAATGTGAGCCAGTATGGGCTCATGAACACTCCGATGTAACATGAGCAACAATAAGCCAGACAACGTGTAAACATGTTGCAAACCGCCTGTTCCATCTTACAAATTTGTCATGGACGTCTAGGTATTTTGATATTTTTGAAAGTTTTTAAACATGTCCAAATCTTTTATATTCAACGTGCTGGACATCTTAGTGTGCAACCCCTGACACAATCAAAATCTGAGCCAGTATATGGGCTCATGAACACACCGCCATAACATTAGCAAAAATACGGCTGTTCCATCTTGCACATTCGTAATGCACGTCTAGGTATTTTTGATATGAAATATTATAATCATCAATGATGATAAGGGCTTATTCGATGCAGAAGCATGGTCTTTGATGCAGATATGTTGGATGGTCCTGGAAAGGGCTTTTTTTTTCATAGGCCAGGGGTTATTGAAGACGTTGACGTAGATCAGCTTATCCTTGATTTTGGTCATTTGCTCCAGGTGTAATGACATGAATGGAAAGCCTTCACTTATCACGTTGACAACCTCCTGCCGCTTGCGGGAATGGATAGAGAGAGCAGCTTTCTTCAGCAGTCTATCCAAGTTCTGATACATATGACGAAATGCCCAAATCTGAAATTTTGCATAACGTACCATGAAACACACATTTTTATATGCAAATAAAAAGCTGCGCAACAAAAACAAACCTTACAACACCTTTCAGGAGAATACAACACCATGTGTACGTGACGGATCGAAACAGGTTCGGATTGTGCGCACAACACATGCTGGTATTGGCGAGCAGTGGCTACACACACACCTGCAATGTTTGTACAATTTAGAATGGTGTCACGATCACGCGGAACATATATACGCAAAAAAGTGCGCTTTTATTGATGAGTCTTACCCGTCAATCGATATCGGATCATCCACTACTTTCACTGGCTAACCACGTTGTTGTGGCAAAGGGTCAGTAGCTAAAGGTTCATCGTCGTCCCCGGTTCTTCAATCGATCGGCGCCGATGAGCTCGTCTTCACCGCTTAGTGACAGGGACCCGTCACTATCGCTAAATTTACTATCAGACATTACGACGTCGCGCGTGACAACTTCCAAGCGCAAAGCGCATACACCTCGGACTGTATTGTGCATTGCGCTTCGGTCGCCCAATGGGCGACCTGCCACATAAATACCATAACCACGTCACATGTGACGTTGCATGAGAGGAAGTTGGAATCCAGCTGCGACTTCCGTCGTCTGCTGTCACGGCATATTCCTTCAAATTTCTCGAAAACCACTTCGTTGTTCTGGTTGAAACTTCGCGACTGTGTTTCTGTAGCACTCTTGAATATAATTTCAGCTAAGTTTCGGAATCGCTCGATCTGTACGAGACCGTAGAAGGGACGCAATAAGCGGTCTGCCATCGTAGCGGATATCGCTAGTTGCCAACAGAAATCGCAATGTGCTGGCGCTGTTCTTATCAACTTAATTCGTTTATTTAATAATCGTGACGATTTGGACGAGCGAATTCACCGTAATTACGTTTTCAGATATGAGGAATCGAATGGTACGCTTTGTGGATAGGCCATGGTGTACGAGACCGAATGCTGCAAACAGGCAAATTTCAGTAGAGCAGAAACAGAAGCAGAAGAAAGCGCAAGAAACTTGTTTCATGAATACGAATGTAGATCTCGTCATATCATATTGACATTATCCAAATTTGAAGTGGAGTTTCAGTACTACCAACATTTCTGAAATGTAATCCCATGCACTGTAATGCACTGCATATTTCAGTGGCTATCAGCATGGGAGAGTTGTTCTGAAGCCTAAAGCAGCAATAATTTAGAATGGGCGCGTATGACCCCACAACTGTCTGGAGCAGAGGATTTCTTTTATTTATTTGAACAAAAGAAGGTTCAGTTCTGCTGTAGTATATTCTCACATTCTTTCAGCACTGCCCTCCCTGCAAGCTGCTTTTCAGATTGGTCTTTGCCTGATTTATTTCCTTCATTGTGGTAAATTTGCTCTCACATCGTTCAGGGAAGGCAACAGATCAGGTTTAGACATGGTATGGATGTTTCATATTTGCATTGCTTCACTGTGCCTGGCTCCGTGCTTACTGAATCCTGGTAAAACAGCGCAGGAGCTCTGAGCAGCACAGTTGATCATATAGTAAGTGCAAGTAAATTAAACTAAAAAGGATGTTGATGGTTCTTTGCTTTTGCCTTTCTTGAACACTGTGTCGCTATGCGTATAGTACATTGTGACGTAGATATTATTGATTAAAGGTTAACCAGTTTTCATGATCTAATTTTCCCACACAAACTTAAAAAAGGCAATACATCAAGGTTACACATGGTACTGCATATTTCATAATGCATTGCTTTCACTGTGCCTGCTCCGTGCTTACTGAATCATGGTAAAACAGTGCAGGAGCTCTGAGCAGCACAGTTGATCATATAGTAAGTACAAGTAAATTAAACTAAAAGGATGTTGATGGTTCTTTGCTTTTGCCTTTCTTGAACACTGTGTCGCTATGCGTATAGTACATGTGACGTAGATATTATTGATTAAAGGTTAACCAGTTTTCATGATCTAATTTTCCCACACAAACTTAAAAAGGCAATACATCAAGGTTACACATGGTACTGCATATTCATATTGCATTGCTTCACTGTGCCTGCTCCGTGCTTACTGAATCCTGGTAAAACAGCGCAGGAGCTCTGAGCAGCACAGTGATCATTTAGTAAGTGCATGTAAATTAAACTAAAAAGGATGTTGATGGTTCTTTGCTTTTGCCTTTCTTGAACACTGTGTCGCTCTGCGTTATAGTACATGTGACGTAGATATTATTGATTAAAGGTTAACCAGTTTTCATGATCTAATTTTCCCACACAAACTTAAAAAAGGAAATACATCAAGGTTACACATGGTACTGCATATTTCATATTGCATAGCTTCACTGTGCCTGCTCCGTGCTTACTGAATCATGGTAAAAACAGTGCAGGAGCTCTGAGCAGCACAGTGAATGCTATTAGTAAGCTCAAGTAAGTTAAACTTCTGCGCAGCATGATCCTTGTTATCCTTGCGCCAGTATGGTCAAATCAAATCAAAGTAAGTTAAACTAAAAGGAATCCAGATGCTTTTTGCTTTTGCCTTTTTTGAACAAAGCGTGTGTAAGTGTGTACATGTGTGGCTCGTTTATTCATAATAGATCATCATAAGCAATGATAATGTTCTATTTCTAATATTCTCATAACAACATCATAGCAACAACAAAGCTCTGTAGCTGCATTGTCTGAATCTGTACGTGGACTTCGGATTCAGATTTAACCTTCTGAAATCGTAACATTTTCACTCCACTGTTGTCTTCGCCTTTCCCCTTGTTATTTAATACAATGCATGCTGCTGTGGATGCACGGCTTCTAACCTCACTTTTACTAAGTTATCAATTGACTTTCCATTCCTAAGCTAAACCCCACTAACAGAAAATGCCAATGATGGAATGGGTCAGTACATGATTACGATGAATGGTATTGTTGTGGCATATTAGCAACTTTGACTCTAATGTGCCAAGGCAGAGGGCCCTAGCAGAACATTCTGTGTTCAAGGTATCTGCATATTTGCAGCGCCCATATCGAGGCATTTCGTTTTCAACTTATATAGTTCTATACATTAATTTAACAGAACATAGTAGCGTATACTTTCGTTCACGTTACAGCTGGCCTTTCCCTTCCTCTTTTTTCGTCATGCCACTGAACCACCAAGGGACATTCTATTTAGTGCTCCTATTTTAATAAGAGCGCTAAAAACAGATTTTTAGCTCTTCTTTTTAGTCATTTCCCTCATTCACAGGCATCCACAAATTGTACACTTTCCTTATTTTTCAGTGTTCTCGCGTCCATCGGCGGCAGGCAACGACCACCTGCACAGCGCAGCGTCTTCCAAAAACATAACCTGCTGTACCCCCTTCGATGTTGTGGTCTGCGATTTTATTGAACTTCAAATGAAGACTGTTGGAAGACATGTGATTATGTTGAACCTTTTCAAGTCAATTCATGAGCACAAATAAATTTGCACTTTATAAACCGGTATCGCTTCCAATTCATTAAGTCTAGTCTACACATTCGACGTGGGAAGCAGCGAAAAGCAAGCGCGCAAAAGAAAAATAACACCGCGAAGCCAGCGGAGCTGGCGGAGCGCGGAACGAGAGCAGACGACAAAACCCAGGAGAGAAGGGGGAGGAGGTTGAGAAAGGAGGTCGGTCTGCGCATGCGCACTGGGCCTGAGCTTTTTTCCCGCGCGGCAGCTCGGGAACGCTGTGAGTGGCTCCTCGAGATCACGTGGTTTGGGCGCCCGCCATTTTCCCTGGACCATTGCGTAAACGGCAGCTTCCGGCGGATGACGTGGCGGCGCATCGTCGCTCGGGAGGAGACTTTCGTGTCCGCCGCTGCCTGCGCGTATGGATTGCATGTGTTTCTGCGGGTGTTTGGAAGTGAGAACTTTTTTTTTTTGTTAGAACTTTTTGAGAAGTTTTGCGTGCGTAAACAGAGGTTCATTTTTCTAAATATCCTCGCGATGAATTTGACACCTGAATCTCGTCAGCCAATTTCTATAGCTGAAAAGTGCTATTAGGGCCACACTTCAGTAAGCGGAAATTATGTCCTGTTAATTTAGTAACCCAGTTAAATCATGTTGGAATCTCCTCATTACAACTGGTTGGTCAGTCCGTCCAAGCCGCAAAAATAGTAGAAATACTTCAGAATTATTATCATGGGATGATCATGTACATTATGTTTAAAGTAAAACGCATGAGAGCCATTGCTATCTTAAGTCGATACATCTTCCCAATGTGTAGAGATATCTACAATACGTTAATAGTGTAATATAGACAGTTATTGTCAACCACATCGAAAAACAACATAATGTTTATTTCTTCACCGAAAACGATCGCGTCATGCGATTTATAGCATGTGTATCCCCCGTCTCTCATACCGCAAAGGAAGACGACTTTCAGATGATTCATGATTAAACGCAGGATTTCTATAAGTACTTCTTCTGAGGTCTTACCTGTCTTCTCTGAATAGCATCACCTCGTTAATTTTATCTCTGCTCAGATTGCAACAAACTGCATGCTACGAGGAAACCACGCGTTTGGGAAAGTTTCGCCGTCACGAAATAAACTACCGAAAGCGCCGTTACTTTATAACACATCACTAGTTTGTGTGATTGTGTAACAGAATGAATTAGTATGTTTCTCAACCTTCATTGAGTGATATGAGTGAGAGTAAAAAATAATACTTTCCGTGTCAGAAAAGGACAACAACGAAAGTTGCAATCTACGCGGAAAATCTGCAAATTTACGCTAAACTGAACTAAAATGTGCGGGCTGAATCTATGAACCCTATTCGAGAATTAATTTTTGCTCTAAACCCGAAATGAACTGTAAAAAAGTAGCTGATCAAATATTCCCTAAAAACACGCAGCGACTATGGAAACGTCGTCTGCTCCACGAGGGTGTCTCCTCCCGAACGACGCGATCGCCCCATGCGGGAGCAAAATTGTCCCTAAGTGACCTTGTCTATTGTATTCGAGCGGAGTTTTCAGACAGAAAGAGTATTGAGGGACCGTGATAGAACTAACGTATCAAAATTAACCCGCAAACGTTTCTGCCTCTCTGTATTCATATATAGCACGTATTCATATCGATAAAAGTCACCATTCGTAAAAACGCCTGCCAGTGAGCGGCACCGAAGCGAGTACAAATTTTTATTCTAAAAAATAAGGTACATACCTTGGTTGCCATCGCTGTCTGCGAGTCCACGTTGTTACACATTGGCACGCAACAGTGTGGAGGCATTTTTGCTGGATTAAGAAGGCTCAGGATGTGCCAGCGAGCGACCGTCAAGCAGCAGGCAATAGCGCGCACTTGCCTCTCGACCAACACAAAGAGGGGCCGCCCCCAGTTGCAACCGCGTCCCCGAGATGGCGCTTTCCCATTTCTGCATACGGCCTATTTCAGCGGTTTTTCTGGCGGCACTTATTACAATTGAGTGGTTTTAAAACTATTTTTACAGGAAACACTGAAAGAAACCCACGTAGAACCCACGTTCAGTTTCGTTCTTTATGCATGTCGTCCACCATCTTGCCTCTTTCGTCTTCTTTTTTGTGTCTTCTCCGCGCTGTAAGCGCACTTAGTATGCCAACACGCTGCGCCATCTGCGCATTCTTCTGTCCCTCACTGCATTAAAATGAAATTGCTTCGGAGCTACAGCGTTCATAACGTCCTATTTCCCCCCAAAGAATGGACATAGGACGTGTTTGCAGCCTTATCACCAAACGCCCGCGTAAAATGGCGGCGCTAGACTCAGGCTCAAGATCACCAAAGACGATAAGAAGGAGTGGGCTTTTTAAGTCTGGCTTGCATTTCCGTTGACAGTTCCCGACAGCATTCCTGGTGACTGAACTGAGCCTTTCATGGAACAGAACATGGAACATGGAAACATTTCATTCTTATTCTTGGTTTCTTCTATTCCTCTAATCTTCCTGTATGGTAATTTTCACAGATGTTCCTTCACGGCAAGATGATTCCTTCTGCAGAGACCTCCTACGAAAACTGCCCAGGAAAATCTTCCACCGAAGTGGAGTTTGATAGTTCCCGACAGCATTCTTGGTGAGCGAACTGAGCCTTTCATGGAATAGAACATGGAACATTTCATTCTTATTCTTGGTTCTTGGTTTCTTCTATCCTCTAATCTCCCCTTGTATGGTAATTTTCACAGATGTTCCTTCACGGCAAGATGTTCCTTCTGCAGAGACCTCCTACGAAACTGCCCAGGAAATCTTCCACCGAAGTGGAGTTGACAGTTCCCGACAGCATATCTTGGCGAGCGAACTGGAGCCTTTCATGGAATAGAACATGGAACATTTCATTCTTATTCTTGCTTGCTGGTTTTCTTCTGTTCCTCTAATCTTTCTGTATGGTAATTTTCACAGGACGTTCCTTCACGGCAAGATGTTCCTTCTGCAACAGCGTCCCACGAAATCTTCCAATCTTCCACCACCAATCTTTGTGCAGTTTCAGATGCGTTTTCGTAACGCGTAAGCTATATAACGCTAGTTGAATGCTGCAGATAACGCTTTTGGAGTATATAGATTGTCGCAGCTTCAGATGCCTTTTCGTAACGCGTAAGCTATATAGCGCTGTTGAATGATACAGATAACGATTGTTGCAGCTTCTGATGCGTTTTCGTAATACTCCAATTTTTTTTTTAACGATCCCGACGTGTTGGCAAAGAGGTCACCCAACAAAGTACTTCGATTGCAGACACGTTAGGGACCGTCTACGACACAGTGGGCTTTGTCGGTACTCTGTAGCCATTAAGGCGAGTCGGCGCCTGTGTCGTATTTTGGAGTACATTGTTGCAGCTTTACATGCTTTTTTCGTAACGCGTAAGCTATATAACGCTAGTTGAATGCTGCAGATAACGCTTTTGGAGTATATAGATTGTCGCAGCTTCAGATGCCTTTTCGTAACGCGTAAGCTTAAATAACGCTAGTTGAATGATACAGATAACGCTTTAGGAGCAGATTGTTGCAGCTTCAGATGCGTTTTCGTAATACTCCAATTTTTTTTAACGATCCCGACGTGTTGGCAAAGAGGTCACCCAACAAAGTACTTCGATGCAGACACGTTGGGACCGTCTACGACACAGTGGCTTTGTCGGTACTCTGTAGCCATTAAGGCGAGTCGGCGCCTGTTGTCGTATTTGGAGTACATTGTTGCATCTTTACATGCTTTTTCGTAACGCGTAAGCTATATAACGCTAGTTGAATGCTGCAGATAACGCTTTTGGAGTATATAGATTGTCGCAGCTTCAGATGCCTTTTCGTACGCGTAAGCTATATAGCGCTAGTTGAATGATACAGATAACGATTGTTGCAGCTTCAGATGCGTTTTCGTAATACTCGAATTTTTTTTAACGATCCCGACGTGTTGGCAAAGAGGTCACCCAACAAAGTACTTCGATGCAGACACGTTGGGACCGTCTACGACACAGTGGCTTTGTCGGTACTCTGTAGCCATTAAGGCGAGTCGGCGCCTGTGTCGTATTTTGGAGTACATTGTTGCAGCTTTTACATGCTTTTCGTAACGCGTAAGCTATATAACGCTACGTTGAATGCTGCAGATAACGCTTTTGGAGTATATAGATTGTCGCAGCTTCAGATGCCTTTTCGTAACGCGTAACTATATAGCGCTAGTTGAATGATACAGATAACGCTTCGACAGATTGTTGCAGCTTCAGATGCGTTTCGTAATACTCCGAATTTTTTTTTTAACGATCCCGACGTGTTTGGCAAAGAGGTCACCCAACAAAGTACTTCGATGCAGACACGTTGGGGACCGTCTACGACACAGTGGCTTTGTCGGTACTCTGTAGCCATTAAGGCGAGTCGGCGCCTGTGTCGTATTTTGGAGTACATTGTTGCAGCTTACATGCTTTTTCGTAACGCGTAAGCTATATAAACGCTAGTTGAATGCTGCAGATAACGCTTTTGGAGTATATAGATTGTCGCAGCTTCAGATGCCTTTTCGTAACGCGTAAGCTATATAACGCTAGTTGAATGATACAGATAACGCTTTAGGAGCAGATTGTTGCAGCTTCAGATGCGTTTTCGTAATACTCCAATTTTTTTTAACGATCCCGACGTGTTGGCAAAGAGGTCACCCAACAAAGTACTTCGATGCAGACACGTTGGGACCGTCTACGACACAGTGGCTTTGTCGGTACTCTGTAGCCATTAAGGCGAGTCGGCGCCTGTGTCGTATTTTGGAGTACATTGTTGCAGCTTTACATGCTTTTTCGTAACGCGTAAGCTATATAACGCTAGTTGAATGCTGCAGATAACGCTTTTGGAGTATATAGATTGTCGCAGCTTCAGATGCCTTTTCGTAACGCGTAAGCTATATAGCGCTAGTTGAATGATACAGATTAACGATTGTTGCAGCTTCAGATGCGTTTCGTAATACTCGAATTTTTTTTTAACGATCCCGGACGTGTTGGCAAAGAGGTCACCCAACAAAGTACTTCGATGCAGACACGTTGGGACCGTCTACGACACAGTGGCTTTGTCGGTACTCTGTAGCCATTAAGGCGAGTCGGCGCCTGTGTCGTATTTTGGAGTACATTGTTGCAGCTTTACATGCTTTTTCGTAACGCGTAAGCTATATAACGCTAGTTGAATGCTGCAGATAACGCTTTTGGAGTATATAGATTGTCGCAGCTTCAGATGCCTTTTCGTAACGCGTAAGCTAAATAACGCTAGTTGAATGATACAGATAACGCTTTAGGAGCAGATTGTTGCAGCTTCAGATGCGTTTTCGTAATACTCCAATTTTTTTTTAACGATCCCGACGTGTTGGCAAAGAGGTCACCCAACAAAGTACTTCGATGCAGACACGTTGGGGAACCGTCTACGACACAGTGGCTTTGTCGGTACTCTGTAGCCATTAAGGCGAGTCGGCGCTGTGTCGTATTTTGGAGTACATTGTTGCAGCTTTACATGCTTTTTCGTAACGCGTAAGCTATATAACGCTAGTTGAATGCTGCAGATAACGCTTTTGGAGTATATAGCTTGTCGCAGCTTCAGATGCCTTTTCGTAACGCGTAAGCTATATAGCGCTAGTTGAATGATACAGATAACCGATTGTTGCAGCTTCAGATGCGTTTTCGTAATACTCGAATTTTTTTTAACGATCCCGACGTGTTGGCCAAAGAGGTCACCCAACAAAGTACTTCGATGCAGACACGTTGGGACCGTCTACGACACAGTGGCTTTGTCGGTACTCTGTAGCCATTAAGGCGAGTCGGCGCCTGTGTCGTATTTTGGAGTAACATTGTTGCAGCTTTACATGCTTTTTCGTAACGCGTAAGCTATATAACGCTAGTTGAATGCTGCAGATAACTGCTTTTGGAGTATATAGATTGTCGCAGCTTCAGATGCCTTTTCGTAACGCGTAAGCTAATAACGCTAGTTGAATGATACAGATAACGCTTTAGGAGCAGATAGTTGCAGCTTCAGATGCGTTTTCGTAATACTCCAATTTTTTTTTAACGATCCCGACGTGTTGGCAAAGAGGTCACCCAACAAAGTACTTCGATGCAGACACGTTGGGACCGTCTACGACACAGTGGCTTTGTCGGTACTCTGTAGCCATTAAGGCGAGTCGGCGCCCTGTGTCGTATTTTGGAGTACATTGTTGCAGCTTTACATGCTTTTTCGTAACGCGTAAGCTATATAACGCTAGTTGAATGCTGCAGATAACGCTTTTGGAGTATATAGATTGCTCGCAGCTTCAGATGCCCTTTTCGTAAACGCGTAAGCTATATAGCGCTAGTTGAATGATACAGATAACGATTGTTGCAGCTTCAGATGCGTTTTCGTAATACTCCGAATTTTTTTTAACGATCCCGACGTGTTGGCAAAGAGGGTCACCCAACAAAGTACTTCGATGCAGACACGTTGGGACGTCTACGACACAGTGGCTTTGTCGGTACTCTGTAGTCCATAAGGCGAGTCGGCGCCTGTGTCGTATTTTGGAGTACATTGTTGCAGCTTTACATGCTTTTTCGTAACGCGTAAGCTATATAACGCTAGTTGAATTGCTGCAGATAAAGCTTTTGGAGATATAGATTGTCGCAGCTTCAGATGCTTTTTCGTAACACGTAGCTATATAACGCTAGTTGAATGATACAGATAACGCTTTAGGAGCAGATTGTTGCAGCTTCAGATGCGTTTTCTAATACTCCAATTTTTTTTAACGATCCCGACGTGTTGGCAAAGAGGTCCACCCAACAAAGTACTTCGATGCAGGACACGTTGGGACCGTCTACGACACAGTGGGCTTTGTCGGTACTCTGTAGCCATTAAGGCGAGTCGGCGCCTGTGTCGTATTTTGGAGTACATTGTTGCAGCTTTACATGCTTTTTCGTAACGCGTAAGCTATATAACGCTAGTTGAATGCTGCAGATAACGCTTTTGGAGTATATAGATTGTCGCAGCTTCAGATGCCTTTCGTAACGCGTAAGCTATATAACGCTAGTTGAATGATACAGATAACGCTTTAGGAGCAGATTGTTGCAGCTTCAGATGGCGTTTTCGTAATACTCCAATTTTTTTTAACGATCCCGACGTGTTGGCAAAGAGGTCACCCAACAAAGTACTTCGATGCAGACCACGTTGGGACCGTCTACGACACAGTGGCTTTGTCGGTACTCGGTAGCATTAAGGCGAGTCGGCGCCTGTGTCGTATTTTGGAGTACATTGTTGCAGCTTTACATGCTTTTTCGTAACGCGTAAGCTATATAACGCTAGTTGAATGCTGCAGATAACCGCTTTTGGAGTATATAGATTGTCGCGCTTCAGATGCTTTTTCGTAACGCGTAAGCTATATAACGCTAGTTGAATGATACAGATAACGCTTTAGGAGCAGATTGTTGCAGCTTCAGATGCGTTTTCGTAATACTCCAATTTTTTTTAACGATCCCGACGTGTTGGCAAAGAGGTCACCCAACAAAGTACTTCGATGCAGACCACGTTGGGACCGTCTACGACACAGTGGCTTTGTCGGTACTCTGTAGCCATTAAGGCGAGTCGGCGCCTGTAGTCGTATTTTGGAGTACATTGATGCAGCTTTACATGCTTTTTCGTAACGCGTAAGCTATATAACGCTAGTTGATGCTGCAGGATAACGCCTTTTGGAGTATATAGATTGTCGCAGCTTCAGATGCCTTTTCGTAACGCGTAAGCCTATATAACGCTAGTTGAATGATACAGATAACGCTTTAGGAGCAGATTGTTGCCAGCTTCAGATGCGTTTTCGTAATACTCCAATTTTTTTTAACGATCCCGACGTGGTTGGCAAAGAGGTCACCCAACAAAGTACTTCGATGCAGACACGTTGGGACGTCTACGACACAGTGGCTTTGTCGGTACTCTGTAGCCATTAAGGCGAGTCGGCGCCTGTGTCGTATTTTGGAGTACATTGTTGCAGCTTTACATGCTTTTTCGTAACGCGTAAGCTATATAACGCTAGTTGAATGCTGCAGATAACGCTTTTGGAGTATATAGATTGTCGCAGCTTCAGATGCTTTTCGTAACGCGTAAGCTATATAACGCTAGTTGAATGATACAGATAACGCTTTAGGAGCAGATTGTTGCAGCTTCAGATGCGTTTTCGTAATACTCCAATTTTTTTTAACGATCCCGACGTGTTGGCAAAGAGGTCACCCAACAAAAGTACTTCGATGCAGACACGTTGGGACCGTCTACGACACAGTGGCTTTGTCGGTACTCTGTAGCCATTAAGGCGAGTCGGCGCCTGTGTCGTATTTTGGAGTACATTGTTGCAGCTTTACATGCTTTTTCGTAACGCGTAAGCTATATAACGCTAGTTGAATGCTGCAGATAACGCTTTTGGAGTATATAGATTGTCGCAGCTTCAGATGCCTTTTCGTAACGCGTAAGCTATATAACGCTAGTTGAATGATACAGATAACGCTTTAGGAGCAGATTGTTGCAGCTTCAGATGCGTTTTCGTAATACTCCAATTTTTTTTAACGATCCCGACGTGTTGGCAAAGAGGTCACCCAACAAAGTACTTCGATGCAGGACACGTGGGACCGTCTACGACACAGTGGCTTTGTCGGTACTCGGTAGCCATTAAGGCGAGTCGGCGCCTGTGTCGTATTTTTGGAGTACATTGTTGCAGCTTTACATGCTTTTTCGTAACGCGTAAGCTATATAACGCTAGTTGAATGCTGCAGATAACGCTTTTGGAGTATATAGATGTCGCAGCTTCAGATGCCTTTTCGTAACGCGTAAGCTATATAACGCTAGTTGAATGATACAGATAACGCTTTAGGAGCAGATTGTTGCAGCTTCAGATGCGTTTTCGTAATACCTCCAATTTTTTTTAACGATCCCGACGTGTTGGCAAAGAGGTCACCCAACAAAGTACTTCGATGCAGACACGTTGGGACCGTCTACGACACAGTGGCTTTGTCGGTACTCTGTAGCCATTAAGGCGAGTCGGCGCCTGTGTCGTATTTTGGAGTACATTGTTGCAGCTTTACATGCTTTTTCGTAACGCGTAAGCTATATAACGCTAGTTGAATGCTGCAGATAACGCTTTTGGAGTATATAGATTGTGAAGCTTCAGATGCTTTTTTCGTAACACGTAAGCTATATAACGCTAGTTGAATGATACAGATAACGCTTTAGGAGCAGATTGTTGCAGCTTCAGATGCGTTTTCGTAATACTCCAATTTTTTTTAACGATCCCGACGTGTTGGCAAAGAGGTCACCCAACAAAGTACTTCGATGCAGACACGTTGGGACCGTCTACGACACAGTGGCTTTGTCGGTACTCTGTAGCCATTAAGGCGAGTCGGCGCCTGTGTCGTATTTTGGAGTACATTGTTGCAGCTTTACATGCTTTTTCGTAACGCGTAAGCTATATAACGCTAGTTGAATGCTGCAGATAACGCTTTTGGAGTATATAGATTGTCGCAGCTTCAGATGCCTTTTCGTAACGCGTAAGCTATATAACGCTAGTTGAATGATACAGAATAACGCTTTAGGAGCAGATTGTTGCAGCTTCAGATGCGTTTTTCGTATTACTCAATTTTTTTTAACGATCCCGACGTGTTGGCAAAGAGGTCACCCAACAAAGTACTTCGATGCAGACACGTTGGGACCGTCTACGGACACAGTGGCTTTGTCGGTACTCTGTAGCCATTAAGGCGAGTCGGGCGCCTGTGTCGTATTTTGGAGTACATAGTTGCGCTTTACATGCTTTTTCGTAACGCGTAAGCTATATAACGCTAGTTGAATGCTGCAGATAACGCTTTTGGAGTATATAGATTGTCGCAGCTTCAGATGCCTTTTCGTAACGCGTAAGCTATATAACGCTAGTTGAATGATACAATAACGCTTAGGAGCAGATTGTTGCAGCTTCAGATGCGTTTTCGTAATACTCCAATTTTTTTTAACGATCCCGACGTGTTGGCAAAGAGGTCACACAACAAGTACTTCGATGCAGACACGTTGGGACCGTCTACGCACAGTTGGCTTTGTCGGTACTCTGTAGCCATTAAGGCGAGTCGGCGCCTGTGTCGTATTTTGGAGTACTTGGTTGCAGCTTTACATGCTTTTTCGTAACGCGTAAGCTATATAAACGCTAGTTGAATGCTGCAGATAACGCTTTTGGAGTATATAGATTGTCGCAGCTTCAGATGCCTTTTCGTAACGCGTAAGCTATGTAACGCTAGTTGAATGATACAAATAACGCTTTAGGAGCAGATTGTTGCAGCTTCAGATGCGTTTTCGTAATACTCCAATTTTTTTAACGATCCCGACGTGTTGGCAAAGAGGTCACCCAACAAAGTACTTCGATGCAGACACGTTGGGACCGTCTACGACACAGTGGCTTTTGTCGGTACTCTGTAGCCATTAAGGCGAGTCGGCGCCTGTGGTCGTATTTTGGAGTACATTGTTGCAGCTTTACATGCTTTTTCGTAAACGCGTAAGCTATATAACGCTAGTTGAATGCTGCAGATAACGCTTTTGGAGTATATAGATTGTCGCAGCTTCAGATGCCTTTTCGTAACGCGTAAGCTATTAACGCTAGTTGAATGATACAGAATAACGCTTTAGGAGCAGATTGTTGCAGCTTCAGATGCGTTTTCGTAATACTCCAATTTTTTTTAACGATCCCGACGTGTTGGCAAAGAGGTCACCAACAAAGTACTTCGATGCAGACACGTTGGGACCGTCTACGACACAGTGGCTTTGTCGGTACTCTGTAGCCATTAAGGCGAGTCGGCGCCTGTGTCGTATTTTGGAGTACATTGTTGCAGCTTTACATGCTTTTTCGTAACGCGTAAGCTATATAACGCTAGTTGAATGCTGCAGATAACGCTTTTGGAGTATATAGATTGTCGCAGCTTCAGATGCCTTTTCGTAACGCGTAAGCTATATAACGCTAGTTGAATGATACAGATAACGCTTTAGGAGCAGATTGTTGCAGCTTCAGATGCGTTTTCGTAATACTCCAATTTTTTTTAACGATCCCGACGTGTTGGCAAAGAGGTCAACCCAACAAAGTACTTCGATGCAGACACGTTGGGACCGTCTACGACACAGTGGCTTTGTCGGTACTCGGTAGCCATTAAGGCGAGTCGGCGCCCTGTGTCGTATTTTGGAGTACATTGTTGCAGCTTTACATGCTTTTTCGTAACGCGTAAGCTATATAACGCTAGTTGAATGCTGCAGATAACGCTTTTGGAGTATATAGATTGTCGCAGCTTCAGATGCCTTTTCGTAACGCGTAAGCTATATAACGCTAGTTGAATGATACCAGATAACGCTTTAGGAGCAGATTGTTGCAGCTTCAGATGCGTTTTCGTAATACTCCAATTTTTTTTAACGATCCCGACGTGTGGCAAAGAGGTCACCCAACAAAGTACTTCGATGCAGACACGTTGGGACCGTCTACGACACAGTGGCTTTGTCGGTACTCTGTAGCCATTACGGCGAGTCGGCGCCTGTGTCGTATTTTGGAGTACATTGTTGCTGCTTTACATGCTTTTTCGTAACGCGTAAGCTATATAACGCTAGTGAATGCTGCAGATAACGCTTTTGGAGTATATAGATTGTCGCAGCTTCAGATGCCTTTTCGTAACGCGTAAGCTATATAACGCTAGTTGAATGATACAGATAACGCTTTAGGAGCAGATTGTTGCAGCTTCAGATGCGTTTTCGTAATACTCCAATTTTTTTTAACGATCCCGACGTGTTGGCAAAGAGGTCACCCAACAAAGTACTTCGATGCAGACACGTTGGGACCGTCTACGACACAGTGGCTTTGTCGGTACTCTGTAGCCATTAAGGCGAGTCGGCGCCTGTGTCGTATTTTGGAGTACATTGTTGCAGCTTTACATGCTTTTTCGTAACGCGTAAGCTATATAACGCTAGTTGAATGCTGCAGATAACGCTTTTGGAGTATATAGATTGTCGCAGCTTCAGATGCCTTTTTCGTAACGCGTAAGCTATATAACGCTAGTTGAATGATACAGATAACGCTTTAGGAGCAGATTGTTGCAGCTTCAGATGCGTTTTCGTAATTACTCCAATTTTTTTTAACGATCCCGACGTGTTGGCAAAGAGGTCACCCAACAAGTACTTCGATGCAGACACGTTGGGACCGTCTACGACACAGTGGCTTTGTCGGTACTCTGTAGCCATTAAGGCGAGTCGGCGCCTGTGTCGTATTTTGGAGTACATTGTTGCAGCTTTACATGCTTTTTCGTAACGCGTAAGCTATATAACGCTAGTTGAATGCTGCAGATAACGCTTTTGGAGTATATAGATTGTCGCAGCTTCAGATGCCTTTTCGTAACGCGTAAGCTATATAACGCTAGTTGAATGATACAGATAACGCTTTAGGAGCAGATTGTTGCAGCTTCAGATGCGTTTTCGTAATACTCCAATTTTTTTAACGATCCCGACGTGTTGGCAAAGAGGTCACCCAACAAAGTACTTCGATGCAGACACGTTGGGACCGTCTACGACACAGTGGCTTTGTCGGTACTCTGTAGCCATTAAGGCGAGTCGGCGCCTGTGTCGTATTTTGGAGTACATTGTTGCAGCTTTACATGCTTTTTCGTAACGCGTAAGCTATATAACGCTAGTTGAATGCTGCAGATAACGCTTTTGGAGTATATAGATTGTCGCAGCTTCAGATGCCTTTTCGTAACGCGTAAGCTATATAACGCTAGTTGAATGATACAGATAACGCTTTAGGAGCAGATTGTTGCAGCTTCAGATGCGTTTTCGTAATACTCCAATTTTTTTTAACGATCCCGACGTGTTGGCAAAGAGGTCACCCAACAAAGTACTTCGATGCAGACACGTTGGACCGTCTACGACACAGTGGCTTTGTCGGTACTCTGTAGCCATTAAGGCGAGTCGGCGCCTGTGTCGTATTTTGGAGTACATTGTTGCAGCTTTACATGCTTTTTCGTAACGCGTAAGCTATATAACGCTAGTTGAATGCTGCAGATAACGCTTTTGGAGTATATAGATTGTCGAAGCTTCAGATGCCTTTTCGTAACAGCGTAAGCTATATAACGCTAGTTGAATGATACAGATAACGCTTTAGGAGCAGATTGTTGCAGCTTCAGATGCGTTTTCGTAATACTCCAATTTTTTTTAACGATCCCGACGTGTTGGCAAAGAGGTCACCCAACAAAGTACTTCGATGCAGACACGTTGGGACCGTCTACGACACAGTGGCTTTGTCGGTACTCTGTAGCCATTAAGGCGAGTCGGCGCCTGTGTCGTATTTTGGAGTACATTGTTGCAGCTTTACATGCTTTTTCGTAACGCGTAAGCTATATAACGCTAGTTGAATGCTGCAGATAACGCTTTTGGAGTATATAGATTGTCGCAGCTTCAGATGCCTTTTCGTAACGCGTAAGCTATATAACGCTAGTTGAATGATACAGATAACGCTTTAGGAGCAGATTGTTGCAGCTTCAGATGCGTTTTCGTAATACTCCAATTTTTTTTAACGATCCCGACGTGTTGGCAAAGAGGTCACCCAACAAAGTACTTCGATGCAGACACGTTGGGACCGTCTACGACACAGTGGCTTTGTCGGTACTCTGTAGCCATTAAGGCGAGTCGGCGCCTGTGTCGTATTTTGGAGTACATTGTTGCAGCTTTACATGCTTTTTCGTAACGCGTAAGCTATATAACGCTAGTTGAATGCTGCAGATAACGCTTTTGGGGTATATAGATTGTCGAAGCTTCAGATGCCTTTTCGTAACGCGTAAGCTATATAACGCTAGTTGAATGATACAGATAACGCTTTAGGAGCAGATTGTTGCAGCTTCAGATGCGTTTTCGTAATACTCAATTTTTTTTAACGATCCCGACGTGTTGGCAAAGAGGTCAACCCAACAAAGTACTTCGATGCAGACACGTTGGGACCGTCTACGACACAGTGGCTTTGTCGGTACTCTGTAGCCATTAAGGCGAGTCGGCGCCTGTGTCGTATTTTGGAGTACATTGTTGCGCTTTACATGCTTTTTCGTAACGCGTAAGCTATATAGCGCTAGTTGAATGCTGCAGATAACGCTTTTGGAGTATATAGATTGTCGCAGCTTCAGATGCCTTTTCGTAACGCGTAAGCTATATAACGCTAGTTGAATGATACAGATAACGCTTTAGGAGCAGATTGTTGCAGCTTCAGATGCGTTTTCGTAATACTCCAATTTTTTTTAACGATCCCGACGTGTTGTCAAAGAGGTCACCCAACAAAGTACTTCGATGCAGACACGTTGGGACCGTCTACGACACAGTGGCTTTGTCGGTACTCTGTAGCCATTAAGGCGAGTCGGCGCCTGTGTCGTATTTTGGAGTACATTGTTGCAGCTTTACATGCTTTTTCGTAACGCGTAAGCTATATAACGCTAGTTGAATGCTGCAGATAACGCTTTTGGAGTATATAGATTGTGAAGCTTCAGATGCCTTTTCGTAACGCGTAAGCTATATAACGCTAGTTGAATGATACAGATAACGCTTTAGGAGCAGATTGTTGCAGCTTCAGATGCGTTTTCGTAATACTCCAATTTTTTTTAACGATCCCGACGTGTTGTCAAAGAGGTCACCCAACAAAGTACTTCGATGCAGACACGTTGGGACCGTCTACGACACAGTGGCTTTGTCGGTACTCTGTAGCCATTAAGGCGAGTCGGCGCCTGTGTCGTATTTTGGAGTACATTGTTGCAGCTTTACATGCTTTTTCGTAACGCGTAAGCTATATAACGCTAGTTGAATGCTGCAGATAACGCTTTTGGAGTATATAGATTGTCGCAGCTTCAGATGCCTTTTCGTAACGCGTAAGCTATATAACGCTAGTTGAATGGTACAGATAACGCTTTAGGAGCAGATTGTTGCAGCTTCAGATGCGTTTTCGTAATACTCCAATTTTTTTTTAACGATCCCGACGTGTTGGCAAAGAGGTCACCCAACAAAGTACTTCGATGCAGACACGTTGGGACCGTCTACGACACAGTGGCTTTGTCGGTACTCTGTAGCCATTAAGGCGAGTCGGCGCCTGTGTCGTATTTTGGAGTACATTGTTGCAGCTTTACATGCTTTTTCGTAACGCGTAAGCTATATAACGCTAGTTGAATGCTGCAGATAACGCTTTTGGAGTATATAGATTGTCGCAGCTTCAGATGCCTTTTCGTAACGCGTAAGCTATATAACGCTAGTTGAATGATACAGATAACGCTTTAGGAGCAGATTGTTGCAGCTTCAGATGCGTTTTCGTAATACTCCAATTTTTTTTAACGATCCCGACGTGTTGGCAAAGAGGTCACCCAACAAAGTACTTCGATGCAGACACGTTGGGACCGTCTACGACACAGTGGCTTTGTCGGTACTCTGTAGCCATTAAGGCGAGTCGGCGCCTGTGTCGTATTTTGGAGTACATTGTTGCAGCTTTACATGCTTTTTCGTAACGCGTAAGCTATATAACGCTAGTTGAATGCTGCAGATAACGCTTTTGGAGTATATAGATTGTCGCAGCTTCAGATGCCTTTTCGTAACGCGTAAGCTATATAACGCTAGTTGAATGATACAGATAACGCTTTAGGAGCAGATTGTTGCAGCTTCAGATGCGTTTTCGTAATACTCCAATTTTTTTTAACGATCCCGACGTGTTGGCAAAGAGGTCACCCAACAAAGTACTTCGATGCAGACACGTTGGGACCGTCTACGACACAGTGGCTTTGTCGGTACTCTGTAGCCATTAAGGCGAGTCGGCGCCTGTGTCGTATTTTGGAGTACATTGTTGCAGCTTTACATGCTTTTCGTAACGCGTAAGCTATATAACGCTAGTTGAATGCTGCAGATAACGCTTTTGGAGTATATAGATTGTCGCAGCTTCAGATGCCTTTTCGTAACGCGTAAGCTATATAACGCTAGTTGAATGATACAGATAACGCTTTAGGAGCAGATTGTTGCAGCTTCAGATGCGTTTTCGTAATACTCCAATTTTTTTTTAACGATCCCGACGTGTTGGCAAAGAGGTCACCCAACAAAGTACTTCGATGCAGACACGTTGGGACCGTCTACGACACAGTGGCTTTGTCGGTACTCTGTAGCCATTAAGGCGAGTCGGCGCCTGTGTCGTATTTTGGAGTACATTGTTGCAGCTTTACATGCTTTTTCGTAACGCGTAAGCTATATAACGCTAGTTGAATGCTGCAGATAACGCTTTTGGAGTATATAGATTGTCGCAGCTTCAGATGCCTTTTCGTAACGCGTAAGCTATATAACGCTAGTTGAATGATACAGATAACGCTTTAGGAGCAGATTGTTGCAGCTTCAGATGCGTTTTCGTAATACTCCAATTTTTTTTAACGATCCCGACGTGTTGGCAAAGAGGTCACCCAACAAAGTACTTCGATGCAGACACGTTGGGACCGTCTACGACACAGTGGCTTTGTCGGTACTCTGTAGCCATTAAGGCGAGTCGGCGCCTGTGTCGTATTTTGGAGTACATTGTTGCAGCTTTACATGCTTTTTCGTAACGCGTAAGCTATATAACGCTAGTTGAATGCTGCAGATAACGCTTTTGGAGTATATAGATTGTCGCAGCTTCAGATGCCTTTTCGTAACGCGTAAGCTATATAACGCTAGTTGAATGATACAGATAACGCTTTAGGAGCAGATTGTTGCAGCTTCAGATGCGTTTTCGTAATACTCCAATTTTTTTTAACGATCCCGACGTGTTGGCAAAGAGGTCACCCAACAAAGTACTTCGATGCAGACACGTTGGGACCGTCTACGACACAGTGGCTTTGTCGGTACTCTGTAGCCATTAAGGCGAGTCGGCGCCTGTGTCGTATTTTGGAGTACATTGTTGCAGCTTTACATGCTTTTTCGTAACGCGTAAGCTATATAACGCTAGTTGAATGCTGCAGATAACGCTTTTGGAGTATATAGATTGTCGCAGCTTCAGATGCCTTTTCGTAACGCGTAAGCTATATAACGCTAGTTGAATGATACAGATAACGCTTTAGGAGCAGATTGTTGCAGCTTCAGATGCGTTTTCGTAATACTCCAATTTTTTTTAACGATCCCGACGTGTTGGCAAAGAGGTCACCCAACAAAGTACTTCGATGCAGACACGTTGGGACCGTCTACGACACAGTGGCTTTGTCGGTACTCTGTAGCCATTAAGCGAGTCGGCGCCTGTGTCGTATTTTGGAGTACATTGTTGCAGCTTTACATGCTTTTTCGTAACGCGTAAGCTATATAACGCTAGTTGAATGCTGCAGATAACGCTTTTGGAGTATATAGATTGTCGCAGCTTCAGATGCCTTTTCGTAACGCGTAAGCTATATAACGCTAGTTGAATGATACAGATAACGCTTTAGGAGCAGATTGTTGCAGCTTCAGATGCGTTTTCGTAATACTCCAATTTTTTTTAACGATCCCGACGTGTTGGCAAAGAGGTCACCCAACAAAGTACTTCGATGCAGACACGTTGGGACCGTCTACGACACAGTGGCTTTGTCGGTACTCTGTAGCCATTAAGGCGAGTCGGCGCCTGTGTCGTATTTTGGAGTACATTGTTGCAGCTTTACATGCTTTTTCGTAACGCGTAAGCTATATAACGCTAGTTGAATGCTGCAGATAACGCTTTTGGAGTATATAGATTGTCGCAGCTTCAGATGCCTTTTCGTAACGCGTAAGCTATATAAGGCTAGTTGAATGATACAAATAACGCTTTAGGAGCAGATTGTTGCAGCTTCAGATGCGTTTTCGTAATACTCCAATTTTTTTTAACGATCCCGACGTGTTGGCAAAGAGGTCACCCAACAAAGTACTTCGATGCAGACACGTTGGGACCGTCTACGACACAGTGGCTTTGTCGGTACTCTGTAGCCATTAAGGCGAGTCGGCGCCTGTGTCGTATTTTGGAGTACATTGTTGCAGCTTTACATGCTTTTTCGTAACGCGTAAGCTATATAACGCTAGTTGAATGCTGCAGATAACGCTTTTGGAGTATATAGATTGTCGCAGCTTCAGATGCCTTTTCGTAACGCGTAAGCTATATAACGCTAGTTGAATGATACAGATAACGCTTTAGGAGCAGATTGTTGCAGCTTCAGATGCGTTTTCGTAATACTCCAATTTTTTTTAACGATCCCGACGTGTTGGCAAAGAGGTCACCCAACAAAGTACTTCGATGCAGACACGTTGGGACCGTCTACGACACAGTGGCTTTGTCGGTACTCTGTAGCCATTAAGGCGAGTCGGCGCCTGTGTCGTATTTTGGAGTACATTGTTGCAGCTTTACATGCTTTTTCGTAACGCGTAAGCTATATAACGCTAGTTGAATGCTGCAGATAACGCTTTTGGAGTATATAGATTGTCGCAGCTTCAGATGCCTTTTCGTAACGCGTAAGCTATATAACGCTAGTTGAATGATACAGATAACGCTTTAGGAGCAGATTGTTGCAGCTTCAGATGCGTTTTCGTAATACTCCAATTTTTTTTAACGATCCGACGTGTTGGCAAAGAGGTCACCCAACAAAGTACTTCGATGCAGACACGTTGGGACCGTCTACGACACAGTGGCTTTGTCGGTACTCTGTAGCCATTAAGGCGAGTCGGCGCCTGTGTCGTATTTTGGAGTACATTGTTGCAGCTTTACATGCTTTTTCGTAACGCGTAAGCTATATAACGCTAGTTGAATGCTGCAGATAACGCTTTTGGAGTATATAGATTGTCGCAGCTTCAGATGCCTTTTCGTAACGCGTAAGCTATATAACGCTAGTTGAATGATACAGATAACGCTTTAGGAGCAGATTGTTGCAGCTTCAGATGCGTTTTCGTAATACTCCAATTTTTTTTAACGATCCCGACGTGTTGGCAAAGAGGTCACCCAACAAAGTACTTCGATGCAGACACGTTGGGACCGTCTACGACACAGTGGCTTTGTCGGTACTCTGTAGCCATTAAGGCGAGTCGGCGCCTGTGTCGTATTTTGGAGTACATTGTTGCAGCTTTACATGCTTTTTCGTAACGCGTAAGCTATATAACGCTAGTTGAATGCTGCAGATAACGCTTTTGGAGTATATAGATTGTCGCAGCTTCAGATGCCTTTTCGTAACGCGTAAGCTATATAACGCTAGTTGAATGATACAGATAACGCTTTAGGAGCAGATTGTTGCAGCTTCAGATGCGTTTTCGTAATACTCCAATTTTTTTTAACGATCCCGACGTGTTGGCAAAGAGGTCACCCAACAAAGTACTTCGATGCAGACACGTTGGGACCGTCTACGACACAGTGGCTTTGTCGGTACTCTGTAGCCATTAAGGCGAGTCGGCGCCTGTGTCGTATTTTGGAGTACATTGTTGCAGCTTTACATGCTTTTTCGTAACGCGTAAGCTATATAACGCTAGTTGAATGCTGCAGATAACGCTTTTGGAGTATATAGATTGTCGCAGCTTCAGATGCCTTTTCGTAACGCGTAAGCTATATAACGCTAGTTGAATGATACAGATAACGCTTTAGGAGCAGATTGTTGCAGCTTCAGATGCGTTTTCGTAATACTCCAATTTTTTTTAACGATCCCGACGTGTTGGCAAAGAGGTCACCCAACAAAGTACTTCGATGCAGACACGTTGGGACCGTCTACGACACAGTGGCTTTGTCGGTACTCTGTAGCCATTAAGGCGAGTCGGCGCCTGTGTCGTATTTTGGAGTACATTGTTGCAGCTTTACATGCTTTTTCGTAACGCGTAAGCTATATAACGCTAGTTGAATGCTGCAGATAACGCTTTTGGAGTATATAGATTGTCGCAGCTTCAGATGCCTTTTCGTAACGCGTAAGCTATATAAGGCTAGTTGAATGATACAAATAACGCTTTAGGAGCAGATTGTTGCAGCTTCAGATGCGTTTTCGTAATACTCCAATTTTTTTTAACGATCCCGACGTGTTGGCAAAGAGGTCACCCAACAAAGTACTTCGATGCAGACACGTTGGGACCGTCTACGACACAGTGGCTTTGTCGGTACTCTGTAGCCATTAAGGCGAGTCGGCGCCTGTGTCGTATTTTGGAGTACATTGTTGCAGCTTTACATGCTTTTTCGTAACGCGTAAGCTATATAACGCTAGTTGAATGCTGCAGATAACGCTTTTGGAGTATATAGATTGTCGCAGCTTCAGATGCCTTTTCGTAACGCGTAAGCTATATAACGCTAGTTGAATGATACAAATAACGCTTTAGGAGCAGATTGTTGCAGCTTCAGATGCGTTTTCGTAATACTCCAATTTTTTTTAACGATCCCGACGTGTTGGCAAAGAGGTCACCCAACAAAGTACTTCGATGCAGACACGTTGGGACCGTCTACGACACAGTGGCTTTGTCGGTACTCTGTAGCCACTAAGGCGAGTCGGCGCCTGTGTCGTATTTTGGAGTACATTGTTGCAGCTTTACATGCTTTTTCGTAACGCGTAAGCTATATAACGCTAGTTGAATGCTGCAGATAACGCTTTTGGAGTATATAGATTGTTGAAGCTTCAGATGCTTTTTCGTAACACGTAAGCTATATAACGCTAGTTGAATTATACAGATAACGCTTTAGGAGCAGATTGTTGCAGCTTCAGATGCGTTTTCGTAATACTCCAATTTTTTTTAACGATCCCGACGTGTTGGCAAAGAGGTCACCCAACAAAGTACTTCGATGCAGACACGTTGGGACCGTCTACGACACAGTGGCTTTGTCGGTACTCTGTAGCCATTAAGGCGAGTCGGCGCCTGTGTCGTATTTTGGAGTACATTGTTGCAGCTTTACATGCTTTTTCGTAACGCGTAAGCTATATAACGCTAGTTGAATGCTGCAGATAACGCTTTTGGAGTATATAGATTGTCGCAGCTTCAGATGCCTTTTCGTAACGCGTAAGCTATATAACGCTAGTTGAATGATACAGATAACGCTTTAGGAGCAGATTGTTGCAGCTTCAGATGCGTTTTCGTAATACTCCAATTTTTTTTAACGATCCCGACGTGTTGCCAAAGAGGTCACCCAACAAAGTACTTCGATGCAGACACGTTGGGACCGTCTACGACACAGTGGCTTTGTCGGTACTCGGTAGCCATTAAGGCGAGTCGGCGCCTGTGTCGTATTTTGGAGTACATTGTACTCCCCCCCTGTTTTTCCCCCATTGGTCTAATAAATATATCCCTCCCGCTTCCCCGGGCCAAAGCCGTAATACACGGCGCTGGCACTGCCCCGGGCAAAATAGGGAAGCCGATCGGCGACAGCGCTGGGATCGGCGACAGCGCTCAAAATAATTCATACGGCAAGGAAAGCTTTTGCTCGTTTGTTAAACCAAGCATATCATTCCAGATTGCAACAAGAAGAGTAACTCGTTCACTAGTCCTTTCTTCGCAGGCAAGATGGAGGGGGGGATATATTTATTAGACGAAAGAAAAAACGGGGCGGAAACGCAAGATGGAGATTAGTGCTTGCCGAATGGAAACACAAGTACCTGCTGCTGAACTTCGGATAAAGTTTGCGATCAACAACTACGAATCGCAAGGGAACTGTTCAGAACTACCTGAAGTTTCGTCTTCTGCAGCACAATACAATTTAGACTAAGTGCGACAGGTGTGAGCAGACAGTTGTGCCTGTGATGTGTGATTCAAATGTGTGCTCAAATCTCTGGAAACATAAAATAAACGAAAACAGCAAAAGAATAGACTGAGAGCAATATACATATGATTAATGTATTCCATTTAATGAAAGAGTTTCTCTATATATCTCGAAATTCGGAAGCATGTACAACAACAACAATAAATGATAGAGAAGTTATGATGACATGGGATGTTTACCCCTGGTAGCCAAAGGACCCAACCCTACTTCACAGAGGTTGATATGAGAGGAAACACAAAGTTCGTAGAAAAGTTCCACATAGCTATGATAATGTATACTATTTTGTGAAGTAAAATAAATTTGAAAATCACCGTGTATCGAATACATAATGCGGAATTCGAGAAGCCGTAATGGGTAACACGCGTCGGACAGCGGTACACAGGCAACGGCGTAAATAATATTTGGTGACGTGTTGAAAGTGCTGACTGTTTCAACGGAACATTTAACGGAATGTTATCCTGTTCTCAATCTGACGGGCTGCGTATACTATATAACAGCTCTTAATACCTTTTTTTGAAGTTAGAACTCCCAAAAAAATCGCATAATTTCCTCTACTTGCAACCAGTTCTGCCGCCGGGCACATACCAATCTGACCTCCCCGTCCCCGTCTTTGGTGTTCCCGCCATTCCCGCTCCATCCCTTGCTCTCTCTTTCCCATATGACGCACGCCATGAGGCGGAGCCTGTGTGACTCGAACTACAGCCAAAAAGAGTCTCTCCCATTTCTGCAATCCTGAGCCTTCTTAACATGCGTCTCTCCATGCAGATGGCGCTGATAAAAGTGGGCGCAAAATCCGTCGTTTTGGTCCAGGTCCCCCAAACTCTGTTAGGTAGCATATCTGACCGGAAATCAGAAGACCTAGGTTCGATTCCTGGCGTCAGCGCCTCTTTTCCCTGAGTTGTTGGATTTCGATGATTCCGGGCGTATGAGGCTTACATGTTTGTGTCGTCCCTAGGTGTGGTCTGCCTCGACCAAATTTCGTTGGCAACCCCCAAACTCACCTCGGAAAGGCGTGCAACGAAGAAGGCCGCCACTAGATACCCCATTGTTGCCGTTCCGGATCACTTCAGCGCGCTAAGTTTAGCGGCAAAATGTTTTTGTTGTTTCTGCGAATGAATCTAGTCTTTACATGTCCAAATAAAACGCGTATAACAACTTTCCGTGTCGTGTTTCACTTTTGGGTCCCGTTTTTAAACGTGTTGAGCGATCGGAAGTGCACGGCTGCGTGCATCACATGGCGCACCTGTCGTACCAGGCGCCGCAGGCGCAGTCGTCCATTTCTCCTTCGGTGACTTGGCCTGGCTTGGATTGTGCTTCAACTGGATCTTTAGCGCGCTACAATCAAACGCAAGCCAACGTCTGGTAACAATGGGGTATCTAAGGGCGGCCTCCGGCATTGCACGCATCGGGATAGGAACAAATACATGGGAAAATGGCGACCTTGGGGGACTTGTTTTGGTCTGTCACCAGTGATATCCGTTTCAATCCGAATCAATCGAGTTTCTCCAAAATGGTGGCACCCAGTAAGTACTGGATGGATGTAACAATAGGCAACTGTGTTTCGACCTGTGATTGGCTAGATACCTCAAAAAGTGGGTGGGGCCTCAGGTGTAGGCAGGTCCCATTAATGGCCAGACTCCCTTGGCATACACGACACTGATCAGCACGGTAGTGTAGCGCCCTCGATGGCCGCCATCAAGACGACCACAAACGTGCCTGCCAGTTGTCACCTGACAGGTGCACGGCACGGACCGATGTTCCCTGTTATGCTAGGCACCCGCAGTACTAACAGTGGCTATTACTACCGAGCGGTTTTTTCCTCATATTTTAGGCGTGTCAAAATGTTCGCCGATTGCTTCGGGTGTCTCCCCCGTGTCCTGTCAGATGGTGGTTCATTTGTGTGACCATCTCCGCTAATGTTCCGCTACGAGTGGACCCCGCGTTCAACGCATTACATGACATTTGAGCTCGGCAATGGGAGATAAAGATGTTGCTACTCGTTTTTATTCCAGTCATCCTGTTACAGATGAGTAGGTGTGTTTTAACGACAGTTGGCCGCTATTTAATAGTAACGTTTCGCTTACGGTACACCTCTGGAGTGGTACCTCTCCGTCCGGATAACGAATTTCCAGCAAATTTCGCGGGTACCCCAAAACTAAGGGGACCTCCTTATTGCTGAAAGAAAACAAGGAGAAGATCGCCCGCGGTGTACACTACCTCAAAAGTACCTCAGCAAGTCAGAAGGCCCAGTGAGAGGATGTCCAGATGACCCTTTTTTCCGGAAGAACGTGCATACAGCACATGCCAAGGACAGGGTTCGTTAATACATGTCTGAATAAAGGAATCCGAATAACATAGGTACCCGAATATTGGTCCCCAAACTTGCTTTCCGGATACGGACAACATATTCCGGATAACTGAGACGAAAGCCAATGGTAGCAGGTTCGTTCCAAGTAATGCAAATAAATAACTGGGGGTTTACGTTGCGAGGCAACTGAGATCATGAGCGATTGGTGCTGCATACGGCATATTATAACGCCGTTATATACATATACAGGGTGTCCACGCTAAGTGTGAACAGATTTTTTAAAAATATATATAACACTTTTTCCAAGATGAAATCAATTGCAATATAGCATATGCTAAAGGGCACTCCCTAGCAGGGCATTAGCAAAGTCCAAAGGCAATGTCTTAATTAACTTTCATTAATTAACTTTTTAATTATAAAAGCTACAAAGTTGTCCCAATGAGAACATCTGTTCCTTTCGGTCACCTGATATCGTAGCCGTTTTCAGAACAAAAATCCGTTCGATAGATCGCCCGCAAAAAATTCGTGAAGGAACGCCATTTTTTCTTTATTTTGTTCATTGCGCTTCTTAGAAGACGCGTCTTTCTTTCACCCCCAATGTGAGAGGGAGAAAGAGCACACTATCGCCTCTCGCGTCCTGGAAAAAGATTAAAAGGAAACAGAAAATGCAAGCCAAGATAAGGCCAGTTCCGATAGAGTCACCCGATACATTTGTTTTTGTTTTGTTTCCGCAAGTTAAAGCTCATCTTCGACGCATGAGGCGGCACTGTGCTCCTTCCCCCTCTCCCGTTGGGGATAAAGGAAATAACGCGTCTTCTAAGAAGCGCAATTAACAAAAAAAAAAAAGAAAAAATGGCGTTCCTTCACGAATTTTTTGCGGGCGATCTATCGAACGGATTTTTGTTCTGAAAACGGCTACGATATCAGGTGACCGAAAGGAACAGACGTTCTCATTGGGACAACTTTGTGGCTTTTATAATTAAAAAGTTAATTAATGAAAGTTAATTAAGACATTGCCTTTGGACTTTGCTAATGCCCTGCTAGGGAGTGCCTTTCAGCATATGCTATATTGCAATTGATTTCATCTTGGAAAAAGTGTTATATTATAAAGTTATATATAAAGTTATAAAGTTATATATAATATATATATATTTTTAAAAAATCTGTTCACACTTAGCGTGGACACCCTCTATATATATACATACATATAACGCCATATTATATGCCGTTTGGTGCTGCATGAGCTGTGGATTGCTTTTGCCCACCTAAAGGTTATTTGACGTGCGATGAAAGCACATCACCACACGGCACTCCGTATTTAACGGCCCTCGCGCAAGACGGCGTGTCCAAACAACTTGTACCCTGCCACCAAGTTGCTGGCGTCCTCAACCGGGTTGGAACCCGCGACCTCGGGATCAGAAGGCGAACACGCTGCCGACTGAGCCACCGAGACCAGTGTTCCCGGTAACGCAGTCCAGTTAACGAGTTTTCCGGATACCTGAATTCCGAATAAGCGATGATGATGATGTGGTGGCGGCAGTGTGTAATGGCGCATGAACAGCTATGGCGATGATGCGCCGAACTAATGGTTGCCATCAACTGTTGACTGCCAAACTATACGGATTATTGTTTATTAGAGTGCTGACCACAGTTTACAGGAACCATTGGAATACATAGGAGTCTCAGGAGCGCAAGAGAAGACCTCCGTGAAAGTGTTGCTGCTTGCAAGAGACACGAGGAGCCTGAAAGAGAAATACGGTGATTAGGTGAGAACTTTTAACCAATGGCCGTCCTGTGCCACAAGGGAGATTACAGTAGCGGCTGAGTGCCAGGCTTTTTCGATACAGTACATGAAGGCTCATACTGTGGCCACACACTGGACTTCCTATCCACACGGTATCGTGGGACATGCTTGTGAAGCCTTATTTTCATTTCATTTTCATTTTTCATCCTTCGTAGTACAGAAACTTGCTGTCATCCGCAATGGAGTTGATACTACAACCATGTACGCTGCAGTGGTCTCAACTCCTTCATTCTGCACGGTCTCTTCGAAGGAAGGTGAGTCGACGAGAAATCCGCAACAGATTGTAGGATACAAGGCAAGCTCATGAAGTGCCACCTTGGTTAGGTTGGGTCACCTCCATAAGCTCTCGTTTGCTCTAGAAATGTGAGACGGATTGACACAGTTTTCGCAAAGAAGGGTGAAAGGGCCGTTCAAGGCCGAGACTAGCCGAGACTTTTATTTCTTTAGATCCAATTGAAAAAATTGGTCAACACCAAATTACGCGAGTTCGTCAGAGTATTCACCGTACGCACGTAGACACCACTGACATTGTTGTGGCAATTCTTTGACGCCTTTGGTGCAGAAATATGTGGGCTGCTGTCGTAGGCACCGCAAGACATCTTTCTGGTGGGTTTCATCTGTGGAGAACGTCTTTCCTCCAAGATACGAAGGGAGTTTTCCTCAGGACAGGAGCCGCCGATATTTCGAACAGAGACCGTTCTTCTTCTGCGCACCGTTCTCACCATTGGCATGGTATTTAAAGGGTTAGGTGCGACGTGTTAAAGGTTCATGCGAATTGTGAGTCAAGAGCCCGGAGGGAAGAAAGGGTCCGTACGGGCTTCAGCGGTCGGAGTGAACGGTCGCTTTGTGGAGGGGATTATGTGAACCAAGTGAGATGCTCTTTAAGGGACAAAAACAAATCATAATTGTATGGGGCTAAATCTTGGCTGTACGAGGCATGCCGCAAAAGCTCCAGAGTTTGCTACAGTCAAATTCGCCGTGTGATGCCGGGTATCATCATGAAAAATAATGACCCTTCTGGACAATATCCCGGGTCTTCTTCTTTCGAATTCCGTTTCGCACGGAACCAACCGGGAATTGTACTAGACATCATTCGTGACCCCTTGTTCCAAGAAGTCCATAAATGCCACCCTGCATGCGCCAGAAGGCAGGTCCCATTGACTCACCAGCAGACGGCTGTGTCTTGCTTTTCCATTACGGCGGGAAAGCCTTATCGTCATTCCATGCTGCTTCTTTTTGTCTCTGGGGGTAAAATAATCTTTCCAGGGTAAACAGCGGCAAGGAAGCAGGCGAGCTGGTGATAATTGATGATAATTTAGTGTGTTTTTCCACAGTCTCAGGGTTCGTTTTGAAGATCAATCCCTCCAGGTTTCATCACATGTGGTGACTGTCTGCAAAACTTCACCCCCCTCGGTTCAGCAGCTGCTCAGAGAGTGTAATGCGCGCTCTGACCACAAGTGAGGTGCCCGGCACTTCGGTGCCCGGGGCATCTTGAGTGACGGGACGTTGTAGTGGATGAGGCAATTACACATAGAAATACAAACACAGTGCAAGACTCGCAACTTGCAAAGCATGTGTGTAACAGTAAGTACTCCTGAACACACTAGCGACACTAATGTTACGGCGGGCTGCGTATCCCCGAACTGCTACTTGCAGGTTCTCGAGGATGGCTTGCTCAACATCTGCGATGTTTCACTGGCAAGACTGCAGTCGCAGGAACGTGTCTGTGTGTTTCATTCGTCATCATAGCCTTTCTTTCGCCAAACTGTCTGCACCATTCGGTATGCACCAACTGGTCTTGCAAAATCTCAGCTGGTTTCCCTTGACAAGGAACTTGATTATGCATCACTGTTCCTCAATTACAGACTGTGGGGACGCTCCGTGATAGTAGATATATTATGCTGTGTGGGGGCGTTCTTGATCACGTACGGCCGCGGGGCACGAAAAGGGTCTAAGGTCATGCAGACGTTGCACTGCGCGGCAGTCGTCGGCCGGGGGCCTTGGCGTCGGGAAGGGTAAAGTAAACCCCGTGTTCTTTCAACCTCAAGACGTGTTGCGTGGACAGATTTCCTGGGTCGTGGGTGCTTCCCACAAGACATACTTCTCTCCGCCATGATAGCCGCACGTGCTGCTATGTGCGCTGCCACGTGCGTCCCCATATCAGTCGTCGAAAACTTTAACGTTCCTGGTCACAATTTTGACAACATTATACTATGTATTTTAGAAACCGGGTTCAGATCCACACGTGACAGACGTGATATGGAGACTTATCTCATATACCACTTCAACGCTCTTCCACGGTTCGGTATCAACAAATCACAAGGCACCCTAGAAACACAGAAAATATGCTGAGACCTTTTCCCTTCTATCCCCTTTATCATCTGTTATGTTCTGCGTGGCCACTGCTTTTTGCTTTCTTTATTGCATGCCACAACTTTGTACTACAAATATATATCTTAAAGAAATGCTTTGGTTGCTCTGGAATTTCCCCCACGTAACCACTAACTTCCTTATCTTTCGAAATGCTTGCCAATTTCTGCCTGTTGTCCCGTTTCATCTCCGTGTTCGTGAACCTCCCATTTTTGTAACCGTTCTGGAGCCAACATGACTTCGTTCACATAATTTCACTTGCTTCCCGAGCTTTGTATTCCCGAGAATGCAGATACAACTGAACTGAAAAACACGCCTTTGCCGTTTCTTCGGCTGTACATCGATTCGAGAAGCATTTCAGAGGCTTAGAATTTCCAATTGAAACGGAACATCAACCGTTGTTACCACTGCTCGGCAAGATTAAACTTGATCCTTCCACCTCGAATACAGCGGTTGTGTCTAAAACTAATTAGTCTACGAGGTCATATATATGTCCCGGGAGGATGTCTTGGTAAGCGGATGCACTATCCAGAGCGCCAGTGGAAGAACACCCTCAGGTGACGGTTATTATTTTCTCCGGTGTTTCTCCGGTGTTATTTTCTCCGGTGTTGGTCACAGCGGTTCCCAACAAGGCTTATCCACAACTCTACTGTGTAAAATTTGCCGGACTAGCTGGTGCAAAATCCAAGCTTCTGATCGATTAATTACTGCAATGGAAGCTGGCCGAATAAATATCGCTCTCGGTCTGACGTCACAGAATACTGGCAGTTCCGAACCGAGTTGATCATGTGTGAATGACTTATTTTCAAGCGTACCCAATTTGTAATCCTTCAACTTTACGGAAGAAGTGCTGAGCTAATTGTATGAGGGCCATCAAGGAGTGTCATGCTGGAAGGGGCTAGCCTAGAGTACTGCACAGGCCACAGTTTTAGGCCCTTGCCCCACCCGAGCCATTTTTTTTTCTTTGATCTACTCTCCCTGGCCCGGCCTAGTCGCTTTATGTCCGGCCCTGCCCGGCTCAAACCCAAAAATGCATAACCGTCCTGATCCGAGCCCAACGCAGTTCCAGAACTGGAATAAGCTCACAGCTACGTTTCTCTAGCCAGTGTGTGGAAGAGGGAAACGTTTCCTTGAGCATCAGGAACACACAAACCACATACCCGCTATATTTCCAATTCACGATCTATTTCTGCGCCGAAGGCCCCTTTGCAGGGGCCCTTCAAGTCGTTCACTTGAAGGAAGGGTAAATCGAATTCTGGATACGCCCTTGGACCTTCTCAGTAAATTGCCTCAGAAGGTGGCTTCCACTGCTTTGCCCAGGAGTGCCCAGCATAAGCGCATGCGCAACGACGTGGCACATGAAAAATGATGAATATAGGAAGGGGCGAAGGGTTCCTGCAGGGGAGGGGAGGGCTCGGCACGTAGGTAAAGTGCAGATTGAGAATACGGCGGTACACAGGTTGCTCCAGTCACGTAACTGCCCAAGCTGAAAACATACTGCCCTCAATTGACCCATTCATGCTGCTCACAAAGTCGAAAAGTTTGCTGCCATAGCCTTCCGCCATATTTGAAGTTCACTCGGGCCACACAGGGGATGCTTGAGTGGAGGGTTCCGCATATGAGGGCGCTGTTATCGAGCAAGTATCGTGAATAGAAGAGAGGGTCCGCGTTTTGTTTTTGTGTTCCTCATGCACAACGAAATGTTTCTCGAATGACGTTGTACGACGAAAGAACTTCCTACCTGCTGGATAGTGACAAACGCGAAGGCGAAAAGTTGCTTTCATCACCGTGAGGAGCAGCGACCATTTCACACATGCTCTGCAAGGAAAAAGTCACGAGCCAGATAAGTCCACTAGGTGATTTCATGCTCAGTGCATTTAATCTGAACATGAAAGAACTGATGTTCTGAAGCTGGAACAACAAATAAGGCACAAATACATACAAAGCCTCAATTGCCGAAATTAACCATGAAAGATGAAAGTCACTGAAAAGGTTAGCCAGCTCTAGGACTGAAACCCACGTCTTCTGGATTACCGGCCCATGGCTCAACCAATTGAGCTAAGCTAACACGCCTCCTCAGCGACTTCTAGGATGCGTCATCTGAAGGGACAAACCAGACGCTCTCTCTCACTCATCCTCCTTTCACTCTTACATTTTTTGCTAACTCATACACACATTCATACGACGGGATCGATGCGGGCGGCAGCTGTTGAACATGAAAGAACTGATGTTCTGAGGCTGGAACAACAAAGAAGGGTCAAATACATACCAAGCCTCCAATTGCCTAATTGCATTTCATCTATTTCAACGAACACAATGCGTGTAACATCCCGTGAACAAAGCTGGTCGAGACGCTCAAGTGGATGGAGTTGCGGTTTTACAGTATATACAGGACTTTCTGTGCAGGACGATCCATGTCAGGCTGATTTATCATGACGCGTTGGACGCGCATCATTCGATGCTGCGAACCCCGCATCATTCATTGCTGAGAGAAGGTTTACAACGTTCCTGCCGTTCGCGCAGGAACGCGTCGCGAAATTGCACATAATGCGTGGTTCACACTACAACTTCTCTCCGTTGCGGTTACGGTGCGGATCCAGTGCGGAGGCGGCTGTCGTACGACACGCTGTTCAGACATATGCGTTCTTGATACGTCAAACGCTTGTGGTTGACCAATCACGTCTCCACTCCTACGTCTCCATTCCACAGGCAGCCATGAACGGGCAACGTGATGTGGTCGGCGAATCTCTGAATGAATCTCTGTACTCGGCTCGGCGTGGGTCGTAGAGCCACGGGTATTTCTCGACCTCTGAAATTAGAGCTTCTGGTTTTGCCAACGTGCTTTCACCGGAGGCAGCCATGTTGGAAAAACACGCGACAGCACAGCAGTGATGCGCTTGCGCGTTCGCTCATTGGTCAGCTGCATCTCCGCAGGTAGCCCATACCGCATGGACTTCGGCCGAGCTCAACTCTTGCGGTGCGTGTGCTTTTCGGAGTGTCGTGCTTCGTTGTCATGACAACCGTGTCGCGCCGCATCCGTAACGCATGAAAATGCAACAGTGTGAACCAGGCATTACCCACATCTACGGTGCACTGCCCAGTGCACAGTGCAACTTTTTGCGTCAATGCAATGCCATTTCCTAGGAATCGCTGGGGGTCGTATTTTGACGGCGTGCAAACTATGAAGGAACGGTTGAAAAAGGAATCCCGTATCAACTTCATCCACCTGTTACCTGTTTGGAGCCTGTGATCATCGACAGAATGCAAATTACTCGAGCAAAAAGTATCAAAGTGTTGTCAGACCCCGACTGTACTATACGCTCTTAAAAATGAACTTCACCGCATAGCACGCTCCTAGCCAACCATCATCTTGAATGATATCGCTATCTGCCCTGATTTGTTGAAAACGGGAGGCGTACGCCATTTTTGTGACACTTATGCTGTTCATAATTGTCACAGAAAGGGCGTACGCCCTCCGTTTTCGACAAATCAGGTCAGACAACGATATCATTTGAGGTGATGGTTGGCTAGGAGCGTGTTATGCGGTGAAGTTCATTTTTAAGAGTGTACCGTGTGGAAAGCGTGCTGCGGCGCTTCGTGCACTGTCACTGTTAGTGCTGTGGGGTCGATTTAAATCTGGATTCGAATCCACACGAAAGGCATGTGCACTTCATTGGTGGCCAGTTAACGGTTGGGATTTGGACTTTCACTTAACTCTTTTCCTGCAGACAGACCTCCGTTTGAGTGGGACTACTCTTTACGCATCTACACTCTTAAAAATCAACTTCACCACATAGCACGCTCTTAGCCAACCATCATCTCAAATGATATCGTTATCTGCCCGGATTTGTTGAAAACGGGGGATGTACGCGTCTTCTGTGACACTTATGCTGTTCATAATTGTCACAAAAAAGGCGTACGCCCCCCGTTTTCAACAAATCAGCTAGGGCAGATAACGATATCATCGTTTGAGATTATGGTTGGCTAGGAGCGTGCTATGCGGTGAAGTTCATTTTTAAGAGTGTACTTTACACTCTTAAAAATGAACTTCACCGCATAGCACGCTCCTCGCCAACCATAGTCTCGAATGATATCGTTATCAACACTGATTTGTTGAAAACGGGAGGCGTACGCCTTTTTTTGTGACAATTATGAACAGCATAAGTGTCACAAAAATGGCGTGCACCTCCCGTTTTCAACGAATCAGGGCAGATAACGATATCATTCGAGTGGATGATTGGTTAGGAGCGTGCTATGGGGTGAAGTTCATTTTTAAGAGTGTAGTTACATGCTCTTAAATGGAGCCGCATATGAGGCTTCCAGCCAACTATCATCTCGTGTAACATCGTTCTCTGCACTGATTTGTTGGGAACGCGAGGCGTACGTTTTCTTGATTATATTTTTGTGACACTTAGGCGGCCATGGTATAACTGTCAGGAAAAAGGAGTACCGACAAGCTTTCCACCAAGCAAGACTGATAATTAGGACACGGGAGTTCATGCAAAATGCATATTGTTAATGCATATTAACGCCTTCTTACGGATACCGTAAAGTTTCTCCACACACTACTCTCTCTCGAAAAAAAAAAAGGATGGGAAAAGGTGGTAACTTCGATAACTACCACATAGGTCAACACAGCGTCTGATAAAGGGTGTAAAAGGGCGATAAAAGCAATTATCATATATCCAAATTGCTACAAAAAGGCGTACGCCCCCCTCGCTCACCGAATCAGAAGTGGTAACCCTATCATTCGTGGGAGAGAGTGAGGTAGCAGGTAGAACATTGCAACCCTTTAGGCACAACATAACATATGCGACAAATATTACCTCTTAAAAGGTATAACTGCTCCACCCTTTTTTCTGAGAGTGTACCAACAACAACGACGCTATTCTACACTGTTTCGGCATACTCCTTCCTGATCTTCATATAATATGTCGGTTGCATATTATGCAATATTGGCGGAGCTATTCGAATTTGTTTTTGAAACATTTGCCGTCGTGTTGCTTACGTTGTTTCAAAAGCAGGTCATAGGCACCAAACCAGTGTTCCAGCTACACGTCTAAACTACTACGCTGCTTTTAGGCAGCTTCGTGCTAGGCAAACAGTGGATTCGGGAAAGCACCTCCAGTACCTAGCATCAACTTCTCTAAACAGACTGCGCCACGAGTGTCCGAGTTCTGCTTCATAAAAATAAGGGAATCAAAGTATTTGCAGTCTGTGGGCGCCGTTCTCGGAGGCAAAGAACAGCGCAAGGAAGAGCTGCTTGTACATGGCGTAGATGAGGCAAGTACAGATCCCGTCAAAGCTTACGAAACATTAGAGTGACGTATGTCTGCATCGGTGAGACACTCTACGCTCTTAAAAAAAGGGTGTACTTTAGCTCCTTTCCTTGCCACATATATAACACCCTTTTGGAGAGTACAAGTACTCTCAAAAGGGTGTCTCCTCACTCCCTCAAAGGAGTAGCATAACACCTTTCTCCCTGCCGGAGAGTAATATTACTCTCCAGTAGGGAGAAAGGTGTTATGCTACTCCCTGGAGGGAGTGAGGAGACACCCTTTTGAGAGTACTTGTACTCTCCAAAAGGGTGTTATATATGTGGCAAGGAAAGGAGCTAAAGTACACCATTTGTTTAAGAGTGTAGTAGTGAACGGGAGTGGAAAACACATACTGAGAAGTGCATGGAATACCCAGTCACCTGTCTGCAAATCTACCTGCTCCCGTTCGCTGCAACGGTGTCGCTCCGGTGACGATATACGATACTATCGTGTTCCGTGAATCATGACCCGTAGCTGACTAACTCGCTCGACTAACATCTAGCGACATATCACACCTTTTCGCGGTACACGGCCTTCTAAACTCTCAAAACAGGAAAACAAACAACAACATTTATTAACTTTATTTTGGAGTGATGAATGGGGAGTGTCACCTCCAGGGACGATACTCTACCCCCATCGCTGGTGGTGATGTACGTGGGCAATGAAATAATGAGCCCACTTGCGGTAACGCTCAAAGTCCTGTTGTGTGCAAAAAGCTCTACGAGCTTTGAGGGCATAGCGTTGTTTTCTGGAATTGATCAGGGACCAAGCAATTTTGAGCGGTAGAAAGGGGCGATAGACCAGCTGACTCATACCCAAAACGCACTGTCGCCTACACTCTAAGAAAAAAAGGAGTACTTTTACTCCTTTTCGGGAGTAATTGCATTGCCACAAAAAATAGTCCCTTTCGGGAGTAAATGAGTGTCACAGAGTGAAGACCGCATTTCACGCGCTGTTGTAAGTGTCCCAGGTACATAATTGGTGCGCATGCATGAGAATACTTTGAAGTAAACCGTCAACGGTGATATATCGAGTGATATAAAATCTTGCGCCATACTAGGGCACAATTTGCGAAGAAAGATGCGCTAACTGTTTCTTACTCTGTGTGGCTGGAAAATTGCTACGTTGTCTGAGTTATTCAGCCTTATGTCGTTCAAATTGACCAAAGGCGCATATTTACGTAGACTGTCGCATTTAGGAGACCATTCGCGAAGTTTAGTGACAATTTGCAGTCCTGGAGAGTAAATGTCGGGACTAAATGTTCGGTTAGGGGACTAAAATGGGGATTAATTGCAGACTACAGGAGTAGAAGCTGCAATTACTCCCCGTTTTACTCCTTTTTTTCTTAGAGTGTAGATCGGGCCGCATTTCTGGTCGGCACAATCCCACTGGGCACGCCGTACCGTCCGCATCTCACGTTCGTGATCTTGCTTTTTATTCGCAGCCGTCTGGTGGAAGCTTTGCAATATACCATCTGAAGTTTCCAATTAAAAGAAAACGCTCGTCCAGGATGTCTACTTGAAAGAAATGCATATTAATACAAATGGGATTGCATCTGTTTCGGCGTTTGTCAATGTTGATTTCTTCGTGCGGGCCGCTGTCATCGCCGCCATCTTGCTAGCCCTGAACCGGCAGTGCGAGTACCGAGAAGGCGAGGGTGAAAGGAAGCCACTGCGCCTGCGCCAACCTTCCTTGAAGTGTGGAATCATGTTCACGAACGCGGGACAAGTGTCTGCGTTGTCTATCTCCCAAGCAGCACAATGTACTGAAAGTCGAGTGCAATAGGGGTGGCCGGTATGTGTTTTATCAATGTTCTTTAGCTTCACAAGTCTGTTCAAGGCCTTCCACCTACCCGTCCACCCCTATTGCACTCGACTTTCAGTACATTGTGCTGCTTGGGCTCTGTCGCCGTGACTCGCTTTATCCGCACCTGAGGGCGATCATAATCGCTGCCTAATCACGATTGCGCGCGATGTGGATCATGTGGACCTGTAATCAGTGCTTTTTTGGGTATGAGATTCCCGGGGAGCGTGATTCGGGAAGGTTGGTAGTGTGAACAATGAAGAATGTGCCTCAGGATCCTGTAGAACACCGCAGTGACGGCATCCCGGAGAGTCAATTTGCCTCAAGCGGTAACGCCACGTGCTGTAAAAGCAACATCGAGCCCCATTCGATGAAATTGCAGCTATGACGAGAGGTGTTTCGTGGCATGCGGAAATGGCATGCGTGGGATCAACTCCTCTCTGCATAGATAGTGGGGACGTTGGCTGCCCTTTGGCGAGAATCCAGGGGCACCACGGGGCGTTGAAGAGTGGTCTTCTGTCAGCAGCGCAATATTCGTCTGCTTCCGATACGAGAGACCTGCTCCAGTGGCTCATTCCCCACGACACCACAATGGGATGGAACCCACTTGAGAACCAGCCTGTGGAATGCTTCGTACAGATGGTGGTAAGCCGTTAACACAGCCGCGACTAAGGGGTAAGGATGAGCCTTGTGTGCAAGAATTATCAATAGCTTGCTGTGTATATTTTGAGTCAGGAAGTTTTAAATCATCCTAAGAAAAAAGAACATGTGTGTGTGTGTGTGCGTGCGTGCGTGCGTGCGTGCGTGTGTGCGTGCGTGCGTGCACTTTTTCAAACCAAAATAGGCTATGGTGGCAGAGACTGTCACTGTCCAATGAGGAATACCTGAGTGTGCATTTTCATTTGTACAGAGTTTTTGTAAAAATTTCGATTCTTATACAGTCTCAAGGGACACAACAGGTTCTCGAGCAACATGCCCGGCATCATGCATATTTTTTTCATGCTTTTTCATGCGTGTATGCATTTTTTCTGCATATTTTTAGAGATGCTTGGCGCCGCGTATTTGTATGCACATTTCGGAATTTTTTTTTTTCATAAAATCCCGAGCCCTATTCACGAAGATAACCCGTAGGGATAACCCGATGGGATAAAGATTCGGAGACGAATATCAAATCTAGTAGAGTAGAGTGCCATTCACGGATGCGGGTAGCATCGGTAACCACCTGTGTTAGGATGTGTGCTGAGCTGACATCGAGCCCCAAGCAGCACGCCAATATTGGAACGATATTGAACCAGTGTGAGCTGTCAGGTTGGCAATCTTGTCCGCATATGGGTTGCCAATATGGGACCAATGTGGGAGGTGCAACCAGGCTCCATATTGGACCAGTATAGGTTGCCTACATTTGCAAGGCTATATTGCGCCAATAATTCTGTGATAACGCCAACGGTGGGTCCGCGCAATAATGAAGCATTATCCGATATATCAACTACCAATGTCAAAGATCCCTCACAAGCCTTTATTAAGACCGCAGTGTACGAACCAAAAATTTACAACCCGCTCCTAGAGTACAAGGTAGCAAAAGACATTCGTGACGATGACGGACGGACGCCTCAGCAACTCAAACTGCAAAGCACCTAGATGGGTAGAAATCCAGCGAACCGGTAGAGAAGTACGAAGGCAGTTGCCTCAGGACTGGGGCCGCCGATATTTCGAACAGACACTGTTCTTCTTCTGGGCACCGTCCTCATCATTGGCATGGTATTTAAAGGCTTAGGTGTGACGTGTTTAAATTAAGGTTCATGCAAATTGTGGGTCAACAGCACGGAGGGGAGAAAGTGTCCGTATGGGCTTCTACGGCCGGCGTGAATGGCCACTTTGTTAGAGTGTGGAGGGGATTATGTGAACGAAGTGATCTTGGCTTCAGATCGGTTACAGAAATGGTACGTTCACGTACACGGGGACGAAACGGGACAACAGGCTGAACTTGGTAGGCATTCGGAAAGATAAGGAGGTTAGTGGTTACGTGGGGAAAATTCCAGAGCGTGCAAAGCATTTTTCGTAATACAAAGTTGTGGCATGCAATAAAGAAAACAAAAAGCAGTGGCCATGCAGAACATAACAGATGATAAAGGGGACAGAACTACAGCAGAGATGTGTCTTCCTATCAAACAGTGTGTTTTTGACTTGTCCTGCCACAATTCCGTTGCATTAGAGGAACCAGGGACATTTAAGCCCTTATGAAACGCTCGACCTGAGTGTCGCGCGTCTGATCATGCGCATTAGTCGTATAGGACGTGTGATTTCGCTCAAACGACCACGCTCTGAGTCGGTTCTACCGATTGACATAGCGAACCAAGATGGCGGCTGTTCGCAGCAAGCATGGAGGAAAGAAATAAAGGAGGCGCCCCAACGGCTCTTCAACAGACGAGAGAAGCGTGGGGCAAGTGACGTGGGGATAGGAGGTGAGCTGTAGCGTCTTTGGAGCCGGGAGAGGGCCACGTTACCTGAATAGCCCAATGAGGTCGCTTTGCACACGGCACTTTGGGGGCCACTTCGGCGCGCTACCACCACGCCTCACCAAGTATTCCGAAACTATGCGTTGGGGGCTCCCGTACAGATGTATGTAACCGAAACCGGAAGGCGAGAGGTGATGTCACTGGAGTGGCCCCCAATTTCGGCTTCACTTCTCAGAGCAATAGGGCTCCTCCTGTCTTTCCTTCCTCCATGGCAGCAAGTGCACCAGTTGAGTTAAGTCCCATAGCCTCGATTTGAGCAGCAGCAGCAGAGCTGCAGCGACACGAGCGGTCCCATAGCTCTGGGCGAGAGCAGCAGCGCTGCCGAGCTGCAGAAATTCCCTGCTGCTCCCGTATCCGAATTTTTGGTTGCTGTGCTGCTCTGTTGCTCTGCAGCGTGGGCAGCCGGTCTCGCAAGCCAATCAGGAGGATCGTTGGTATTGTTTTCGTCCGATGGTGTTTAGGGTTAGCAGGACGGTGACGGCTGAGGGTTTGTGTCTGGTTGTTTTGTGATTTTTTTCTCAAGAACTTACCAACTTACCACGCTTGTGATTACCAGTAGTTTGGAGTGAGTGTTCAACCATCGATACCGCATGAAGTGCGCTTTCAGGACATAATTCAGTTAATTAATTTTACTATTTGCAGCTAATAAAGTGTTCGACATAAAGTGCGTGAAACTATGTTGTGCCAGAGTTGCAGGTGACATGTTCGCTTGTTTTCGGGTAAGTACTTTATAACCCGTGACCTGATACCGTACAAGCAAATTACTTCCACGGCCATCCTGCGTGAAAAGCATGCCAACCACATTTCCTGTGGGGATCGACGACTTGCGAGCTAGGTTGTTGTAAATGAAACCGACCCTGGAAAGGGTTCGGTAGAAATAGACAATGAACTCGTTACCTTATGAAAACAGGCAGAAACCAGTGATGACTCAGAAGAGGCATTTGTTTTCGTTAGACAGCCTTATTTCACTGGCAGCAACGTACGCATCTGACAGTCACAATCAATCAAGATATCGAATACTAGTAACGAGGCGATGTTTTGTACGGCAAAATCCCGTAGAAGTATCCGTAGAACCACAGTAGAGTCTGTTCTGCAAAGCAGTGCGAAAGGACGAACCTACGTTGAATGTCACGAGACTTCACACATATCAACGAAGAGTCAATTAGGTAATATGAGGCTCAGACCACCGCCGCAATCATTTCACAGTCCATTTGTGAGGTACAGATCCATAATAGTATATCCCACACACTTCAGCCTTTCACGTAGAAATGCATTCCTACGTGTGTGTACTAAAAGGCTTGCGTACGCGTTCAGAATGTTCGAAACGTAAACAATGCCGTAGTTGCTAACACGTTTTGGATCTCCTACGCCGCTGCTGCCGCTAATTCAAAACGAAGCTATGGAACTCCTCTAGCAGCAGAGCCGCGGCAGCAGAAAACTGCTCTGCTGCCATATGTTGCAGTGTTGCTGCTGCTGCTGCACCGCTGCTGCTTTGTTGCTCCTACTTGCATAAAGCTATGGGACCCGGCCCAAGTTTATAGTTAGATAGACTGCCAGATACGTTGTCTGTTCCGAACAGTGTGCATCATCTGCGGGAAAGTGTTGGATGTAACGACGTATTGAGTTGGACATTTCACAAGGTTCAACGTTCAAACTAGCCCTGCTGGTTGAGCGTATCAATACGGTTACTTACTTCCCATTTCCCGCATCTTCAGTCAATGCGGGGCGCAATGGAATTAAACTTAGACATATCACCCTTCATTTTGAGCCACCGGCGGACAGGGCATCCGAACAGTGATGGCCAGCAGTTAACTACATGTAGTTAAACTACTAGTTGAACTACCTGATTGTAGTTAAAAAGTAGTTATAAACTACTTGCAGAAATGTAGTGTGCAACTACTAGTTAAACTGCTATTTCGAGTAGTTAACTACAGTAGTTAGGTTACTGCAGGCGCCAACTACTCCCGATTTTGCCGCAAGCTTTCCGGCACGATTGTGCTTCCGACTGTCACGTTGAGCTACTTGTTTGATGAGAACGGAGGTGCAGAGCAATTATGCCGTGCATGTACTAAATCTTCACTTTTATCACTGCTTGTGATTCATATTTTGGTGTCTAAGAACACTATAGAATGGGACTGCTGTTGATGGACAACGTTAAGTAGTTAGAGATGTAGAATACATTGCAGTAGTTAAAGTAGTAGTTTTAACTACCTCCCCTAAAAAGTAGTTGAGCTACTAGTTAAACCACTGTAGAACTAGTTAGTGGCCATCACTGCTTCCGAATGTGTGAAAGCTCGCGAGAAAAATTAACCATGTTGATGCCTGTTTTCTGTTTGAAAGTGAGAACCACTTCCATTCTGAAACTTTTCGACTTAATGGTCAGTAGACTTCTCCGTATTTTTTTTTATTTTTGGAAACGCTATGCTCATCTACCGTCACGACATACACAAGAAACGAGGCAGAGCGATAAACAGAGGAAACGAAGGAACAGAAAATAAAACGACTGGCTACTGTGGCAGAGGTTAAGAATGGCTTAATGAAACACGCTAGTTATTCTACTACAAAGAGTACAAGGACGTGTAAAAAATGAAACGTAACAACATTGGCTGGCGATGCATGGAGCGTCCCGGAGACCTCCTGCTTACATCCGTATCTCCTGTATACGTCCATAAAATGGACGTTCGTAGGAAGCACTTGTGGTGGCTACATGAATGTCCCACGGATTTCTTTTGGAAAAAAATATATGCATCTCCGTATCTCTGTGACCTATCCCATTGATATACATGGGACAGAATTTCCTGGCTGGAGAAAGGTGCCGACTTTGCCTTGCGTGGCAGTTTTCCAACGCAACGACATAGCCGACGCCTCAAATATACCAAGAAACATAGAAGAGGAAGATAAAAAACATGAAAACGCAAAGAAGACGAAGATCAGAAACGAGGATCTCGCGCGAAGATGGGTAGGCGCTCACGTAACGCCCGGAGAACCCGAGCTCGAAAAGGCAAAAAGGCGTCGAGCGCCGCCGGGTCCTCTGCACCAGGACAGAAGCCGGCTGCACGAGCTAGGTCACCAGACCATTACCACGAACCCGACGTCGACCTAGAGCTATTATTGAAGTGAGTCATACAGGACATGATATCCTACATGCGCATCCCGGTCCTGGCCTTTATATTCATATTTGGTTTCATCGCTTTCATAAGATCATAAGATCTGATATTCCCAAGCCCTTATTCGCACCTTTAGAGTCAGCCGTATCGAATTAGCCTTGTCGATAACATGCCCATCATCGTCGTCATCTGCATACACGGAGAACGCCACCTTTCGATGAATTATTGATTTCAGGCACGCCATCACCACACTAAAGCTTATTCGACTCAGAATGCTTCCTTGTGCTAGGAGCACGCTACATGGTGAAGTTCATTTTTAAGAGTGTACGGCAGCACAGATTATAATGCTTGGTTGTCGTATGAACAGTTGCGAAGCTCTTACCCCAAGTGTACGGATGGCATTTCGCGGTTATTACTGACGGTCACGCGCTCTGCGTTAGTTAGCCAGCCTCAAATCTCCCTCCGGGAGTCGTTGGCCCCTACAGTACCGAGGACAGATTTTCATGCAAAATATCGGGATGGCCTCAAATACCAAGATGCGGATGCGCTGTCATAGTCATTTCTATCACATCCCGTGAGCTTCAGTGGCAAGCTCAACAGATCCACCGCAGTATGATTCATTGACAACCTCCATGCATGACCTCCATGCAGAGCAATCCCGTGACAAAGGTCTAATGAAACTTATAGATGTCCTGGTCAGCCCCGAACCCCTCTTTCTCAAGCAACAGTCTGTGCTTGCATGATATTATACCCTTCGTGATCATAACTGCTTGCGGAGAATTTGTCTGAAATCTTTATTCAGTGGTAGGGCAGCCCGTATTGGCTTCGCCGATCCTGAAGGAGCAGGGTCATTATTGTGTTCGAGTGTGAGCAGTATGACGTACGAGTCTACTAGTCGGAAAATACAATTCTGCATCACCTGGATATTTCAGCTGTGTTGAAAAAAAAATCTGAGATAACCCCAGTCATTCTTGATGTTACCCTAAAGAACTGGTGTCTTTAGGGCTTACCGCAGGGTGATCTAGGGTCTCTCTGGGGTTACCCCAAGGGCTGCTGGGGCTGCCTCAGGAGCTACCGGGGTACCTTTCGGCCCATACAAAGTCGTGAGGCGAACGTCGCCGGTCATTTACAGCGTCCAGTGTGCCAGACATTGCCTGTATACCTCGCGGAAGTAACCTGAAAGAGGTAGATCACACAACAGGTATGCAGGAGTACCACAGCTCCCCACCAAAGAATACGAAGCCCCCATCTCAGCCTTCGTGATCTGTACTACACCGTAAGACAGTAAAAGTCTTTGGCCTTTTGTCTGACCATCGGTCCCGTATGACTCAGCTCTGGTGTGCACTAGTAACAAAGGCAACCTGGCCCTTCAAACCAGATCCATGTCATTGTCACCTTTGAACTGTTTCACTTTCCCCTTGGGCTTTATCACAAACCATAAGGCCGATATCATTTTTAGGTCTCAAGAAGGCCATGGTCTTTGTTAACAGCTCAAAACTGTTGGTTGAGTCACATAAAAGAAGGCGTTCTTCCCACGTATGGAAAGACGGACGATTCTATATGATACCTTGCTCGTGGTGGGTCGCAGTGAAATCTCCATGTTTAAGGTATGACAGCAACTTATATTAATCTGCTCCGGAAAAACGACTTTCATAGCAAACCAGACGACTAGCTCAGACCAAACAGACGAGCACGTGGAAACCAGTTGTTCTCTTTTTCCCCCTTCAAGAAAAATGTTGTCAAAGCTAAATTCCGTGTAAATACCATTTCCTGTGCAACCCCACAGAAAATGTATGTAAATGTATATAAATGTGCATGTGCTTTGGTGTTTTCTGAAGGGAAGTTCTAAGGTAATATGTATTTCTCGTGTTACCAGGGTCTTTAAATACGGTATTAGTAGTGCGTATTATATTACGCATTTTCGTTCAGTGTCACGAAATTACGTATTGTCGTAATGTAAAACAATGTTATTACCCCGCACCCCTGCGTTGCTACGTCTTGACATAGAGTCGGCATTCAGCCAGTTGCTGCAGGTGATTTGAAACGCAGGCTCTCTGCAGTGCTGTACGTATCGCCGTTACAAGTAACGCCGTTACAGTAATCGATACTTTTTCGGTATCGGAGTGCGTATCGCGATACTTTCTTAAGTGGGTATCGGAAAAGTATTTTCGTTACAAATTTATGGTAACGCATCGTTACCGATACCGATACTTTTTAGTGCCCCACCCTTACTTCACCGACCATATTTCTTACTCTTATTCATTGTTATTGCCCTCGACAAGAAGCTCGTGGACACGCCTACGTGCTCCGTAACCAGAATTATGAAATTATACCAAACACGTGTTCACCGTTTTTCTTTGAAACTGAAGGAAATAACCACGCTGTGTTCAACAAAAGAGTTGAGGTCAACGAACAGAGGTCAAGATTTTGACAGTGCGCTCTGGATTCCACTGCTAAGCTGCCGTGTCGCACTGAGTCACGCTCACATATACTGTGGCATTGTTATCTTCGGAAGGATTCCTGGGTCATTGGACTCCATGGTTTGTGTGGGCCTGACACTAACTTAATTGTCACACTGGCCTCTGTCAGTTGCCGGAGACACCACGGCTTGCAAGGATGGCAGGAGACAATTTCAAGAACCAGCTATTGATAAAAGTCAAGCATAACGTTTCCGAGCTACATATGAAATATGCTGTCTTTTCACTGCAAAACTGTTCACGTAAGCATATTTCCGTGTTGCGCCATATCCGTATTTCAAACAAAAGTATCGCCCAAAGTATCGCGTTACTTTTTTTAGTAACGGTAGCGGTACTTCGTTACTTTAAAAAAGAAGTATCGATATCGGTATTTCGATACTTTTTACTCAAGTAACGGGTATCGGTATCGCGATACCATATTTCGGTAACGGGTACAACACTGGCTCTCTGCGACTACAATTGGCTCCCCATGCTCGTGAGAAGTTGCGTGATGCAGTTAAGGGTGCCTCTGTACGGCAGAAATAAATGGCTGGTGTTACTGTTGTGGTGTGGTGTTTCGCAGTACCTCAGCATATGAGATGAATGCCATTTGTAATGGTCTGTAAGGCGAAGATGCTAAGGAGGCGCGGTCATCTATGTGGGACCTTGAACCACCGAGAAACTTCTTGTAGACCTGAAAGGAAAAATAAACATATCATCATCATATGTAACGAAGTAATTAAGTAAAGAGTAAGTAAACGCATGGCGATAAAATATCACGGGTATAGCAAGATCTGTTCCAGTGAGGCCTGAGGCCGACGTCACAAGAATGGAGCTACTGCAATACCCAACGACTGAAAACGAAAATAGAATGCTCTTGCGCTTAAAGCGCTCTTACGCGGCCAAATGTAAAGAGTCGCAATAAAACAGCGTAATGTTTGCGCTTCGCGAAATCCAGCGGTATGTGGTGAAGTTTGTGCTAGAGCCTTCTGCATGGTGGTCGTGCACGCAGCATCACCCATGAAAAAATCGGAAGATGATCTGCATGGGGGACACCATGTTGGCGACAGTGTCCGACAATGAGCTGATTGCCGTGTATGTTCACGATAGGAAAAGGTAGCTATGTCACACGCTTTGTTTACATGTTTTCACACACATTTGAGTACATTTTCTGTTCTGGGGTCATTGCATACAAACTATCCAACTTAACGGTCGCCAAATCACAAAAAAAAAAGAAAAACAAAGAAGAAGAGGAAGCTATATTTGTGAATAAACCATGCATGCTGTTAAGATTCGCCGAAGCTGATAATCAGTACTTTTCGCTTATTCCCTCATCGAGTAATACCCTCATCGAGGGTCCTTAAAGTAAATGTATGTATGTATGTATGTATGTATGTATGTATGTATGTACGTATGTATGTATGTATGTATGTATGTATTCTAGTAATTTCACGCGTATTAGCCCCGGCTTATGTGCGTATTTCCTTTTTTTTTTTTTCACGTGCCCCCTGCGGCTTATCTGATGGCTATTTTTCTCTGGTATTTTCCGCAAACCCGGTTTAAACGGAAGGGCCAACACTGTCGCTGAACAGCACCGCCCTGCCAACGCACGAACAATGCGTGACAGGGGCACATCCACATTCGAGTAGACTGACCTTCCTGGTGCCTTCCCCCATGCAGCTTTAAGAAAAGGGTGACGGTGATTCCTGTCTTCTGGAAGGCCCGTCGGTGCACGAAAGGCAAACCGAAAAACAACACTGGCACAATCCGATCTTAGTAGAACACCAGAACTGATCTCCTTTGTTGTACACCATGCCGACCCCGGAATGTGGACCACAGGGTTTCTGGCCTTCTGTACGGCCTCCTTTGTCGGACGACCCGCAGGGTCTTCTGTCCACTAAGTGATATCCAATTTTCCTGCATTGAAGTTGTAATGTTCCTTCCCGAAGGAACCCAACGCTAAAACCGCCTCATCTTCTTTCTTGCTCGTGGCCCCGCCCTCTTGTCTTCCTCGTTGGCACCTTACAAGAGTCACTATTGATTTTGCATCTGCATCGTTGGTTTACCGCGGAAATCAGTTGCGTCGTATTGCCCGCGGCTTATCTTCGAGTGCGGCTTGTCAGCCGGAAAATTCTCGAAATTTTCCTAAACACGGGGCCTGCGGCTTACCTGCGGTGTGGCTTATAGGCGTGAAATTACAGTAATTAGCTAATTCATTAAAATCAATTTACTAACTTCTTGATTGGTGTTCTGAGAGACAGTTTGTCAATGGACAGGTCGTAGAGTAAGTTGAAACAGTTTCAAATAAGATGCCCTCAACGCGGTACCCTTGACGGGTTTCTTTTTTCCTGCAAAAAAAAAAAAAAAAAAAGAGTCAGTCAAAGTCAAAAGAGTATACCACGTGACTGCTTGCTTGCGCACTTAGCGCGCGTCGCTCTTATAGCTCGAAGTCAGCCGGTCGTTTGAGTGCATGGCAGTGTAGTGCGCCGGTGTACGGCTCTTGCAGGAAAACTGCGCCAGTGCTGCTTACACCGATCCGCAAAGCAGATCATGCTATAGATAGTGCCAGTGTTGACGAAAAACTCATGCAACTGATGTACAAGATGGGGTCGCGGCCGCAGGACAACCACTTTAATAACCACTTTCAACATAAGATGCACGACGATGCGAGAATCCACATTCACAGCCGACATTCATATCGTCCCAGTTCGAGAGGTCATCGTCCGAGCAGGGCGAAACAGTGTCCACGACGTATAGTTCTCCGCCTTCGTACGCTTCGCACGTGGACACACACACACACACACACACACACACACACACACACACACACACACACACACACACACACACACACACACACACACACACACACACACACACAGACACACACACACACACACACACACACACACACACGCACCGCACGATTCAGTGGAACGCCTCAGCATAAGGTAAGGTGTGACCACTGCTACTGCTTGACCTGTCTGAACTCGACGAACTTGACTCATCCAAAGCATCCAACATCTGCAGTAGGTCTTCCGGTTACATGGCGGCCATGTTGAGCAAGTGTAAACCAAACCATGGAAAGGAAGGTGAGAAGTAGCGGAAAGCGGAACTTCAGAGCTCGCGTTCCAGTCCGCACCGCCAGTATTCTCGGTGCGGCCTACGCTGCACGGATTCAGTGCTCGCGAGCGCACGCTGTACGCGAACGACTAGCAGAACATGTTTCGTGTTGCCCTGAACCGACCAGCAGAACATGCACGCTCAAGCCAGTGCAACTTTTTCTGCACAAAAACGACCAGCTGAATTCGCTATTAGCAAACGCCCTGACTCACTCTACGCCAAATCACACGCCATCACTCTAGCAAACGCCCTCACGCATTTGCTAGAGGTAAGACCTCGTCGGTTGTGGGAACAAGACCTTCCATTTGTATCTTGTCGTTAGTTTTGTGGCCATCAAGGAGGTCGCGAGGTCTAATCAATGTCTACGCGATAATCTCCCATTGCCTTGGCTTGGCGTAGTTGATTGGCACGCCCAAAGTGAACCATGTAGAGATTAGGTGGGTATCGTTGCTCTAGCAAACGCGTGGTGAGGGCGTTCCAAGAGCGACGCGCGCGCTAGACGGGCGAGCGAGCAGTCACTTTTTTGACAGGAAGAAAGAAACATGTAAAGGGTACCTGCAACGGGTACCGCGTTGAGGACACCTTAGTCGAAAATGTCTCAACTTGCTCCATGGCTTATCCATTGACACTTTGGCTCTCAAGTCACAAAGTAAAAAGTCAATTAATTTTAATTAATGCCAAATTAGCAGGTTGGGCTGCATCTTTTGCGTCTAGCGCAAATCCTTTAGTTTCAGATTAGTTGTCTTTTAATAATAAGTTGCCCGAGCAGCACGAGGTGTGTGATGACAAAGTGGTGTACCACTCTATTCTCTCGCTGACTGGAGCGAACTGGATTTCTGACTGATGCTCTCTCGGTAGTGTTGGAGCCACACGCACAGACTGTCCACGGCATGAAACCCCAACATGACGATAACAGGTAATTCGTAAGTTACCTATCCCCGGTATGAGTTTTCATCTGGATAGCAAACGCATAACAGAAGAAGACAACACGACGGACCTGTCCTGTTTTCATTTCTTTTTTAAGTGCCTTTCGATCTTTGCACATCGTTCGTCATGCAGCAGCTAGTCCATCGCTTATTTTTGTTTTTTGTTTATTGAATCACCAAGATAACCTGAAGTCGCCAGACATTTCCGATTCCAATATATCCGCTGAGAAGCCGAGAATCCTCATATATTATCTGAACCATATCCTCTGAACAGCTTGGGGCTGCGCGCGGGCGACGCGGGCACCAGCGCGGATAACCTCGACTTTCTGGCGGGTCCCAATTCCCGATGTCGTGCGTGTAGCGGGTTGCACATGGGTAAGATAATTCCTAAATAGGGGAGAAAAGACTTATCAGTCGCCCACTAGATTTCCAGCGACGGAATAGCCAATTTCAAAACCGAACCTGAGACAGCTCCCCTCGCACTAATGCTTCCGAATCATTTAATATCTCTACTACACCCCTGCTGTTACATATGGTACTTCATCAGTCGTGCTGTTCTTTCGATGTGGAGAACAAGTGTTTTCAACTGACGCCAAGCGGAACGCGTTGCGGAAAATGGCAGGCGTTAACATCGAATGTGTTTCAAAGACGTGACTCAGCAGTGAGTATACTGCGAGAAAAAAAAAAAAAACAGCTGGAAAGTCAATCGCGTGGGAAAAGTTCTGCACTGCTATTGACCAAAGCGGGCACATCGTTAAGAACTACGTGGCTTGTGTGAAATGCAACTCATTCATATTCTGGCCAATCTAGTCTTATGCAGCCCACAAGACACGTACGTCAAACTTTCTGAGGAATAAACGTACTTTTGGAACATGTACAGTGTTATGCTACCTGGGGCAAACAATGGCCTCGAAAGCGCAACGAAAGAAACATTTCGCAGACAATCGGTTCATAATGTCACGTAATATGGGACGTACCAAGTGGCTGCAGACACTGGGGTTTTCGTACGTTGCACAAATTCTCAACAACAGCGAAGCAATGTACGGAAACCTTGATGTTTCATTTCTGCTGCTGCACCCGACGAAACTTATTGCGGGACAAGTGCTCTTGCCGAATAAGTTGGCAACGATATAAGGTATGTGGTGCGCCGATTGGCAGGTCAGTTGCAGCTTGCATAACCTTAGAACTATGAACGGACGTCTACAAAAGGTGCACAACATCGGAGCCGTAATCATCAGAAAATTTGGTCATCAATTAAAGTAAAGAGGATAAAATGTGAGGTGAACGGACGCAACAAACATTCAAGGCAGAGCCATGTGCAGTACTCAGAGCTCAATCCTGTGTTTCCTCTCGTAACGGGTGACGCGTCAGATCAAAAAAAGGGATGTGGGGAATGCGGCTCATGTGCGGGCGTTGTGGGCACTTGCGGATGCGTGTCAACGATTGCGACCCGCTCAGGGCTCGTAATGGACGTTTCACGTCGATTAGGGATCGAATCTTGTATAGACTAGATGACTAGATGGCGTCAACTGGAAGCACTATCTCTCTAACTCTACAATCTAGGTGATAGTCGTTGACATACTTACCCTGTTGGCCGGAATCCCGCACAACAAAATGCTTATCAGTAGTGGCACCAAAGTACCGGTTCCATGATTAGTGTAACTAACAATATGGAGATAACCGGGACATGATTACCTACTCGCAAAGTGTTACTACTTCGGCAATTTAAGACGCATAACATTGGCCACCCCGGGCTTATGCACTGCAAAAACGCAAGTGAACAGAAGCTGACCGCTCTACACTCTTGTTGTACGAAGTCATAGGGAGCCTACGATGTCATTCCACACGCTGGAAAGACGGGCCAGTTCAGTATCAGTATCACTGACGAGTGATACGGCCCGTATCAGTGAGTGATTAGCGCTAAAACGATGCACTTACGTCTAAGAACGGTTGAACTGCCAAGATGCCAGCCAGTGCTTCATATAGCAGAATGTTTCCGGTGTCCTAAGGAAAGAGAATTTAGCTGTCTGCATCCTTCAGCGTTACACTCTATCGGACGTAAGTCCGCTACTTGCGAAGCTGAAACCAAATGGGATCCCAAACAATACTACTGATATACTACTATTTTATACTATTTTATATCCTACGAATTGTTGAGCGTCATTTTGAGTGAAATGTTGTGGCCCACCCTACATTAACCCTTTATGAGGTTTGTAGTATATCTAAATAAATGAATAAAATCAATAATAATAGAGGTATCAATATCCGCACACGGAGGCCTATTATAAAATATACCACAAATTCAAAGAAACAGAGGCCAAAGGTTGAGACACATGGGTCAATCAACATGCGACATCTTTATTACCGCCGTTTGTAGTGCGCAACAGTTTGAAGAGTGAGCAACACCAGATTTTTTCGTCTTAAGCTAGAACGAATTTTTCCACTCTACGGCACTCTCTGGTCGACACTGTGCTCGGTACATATCTTTTTAAGTATGCTTGGTAAACATTTCATGCGAACATGCCGTGTCTTCACGATGATATCCTGAGCGATAGGCAAAGACACATACAGGCAGGTTATCGTCATATAGGGTTAGCGCACTAGCTTGCCTGCGTGGATACCATTCTCTCAATGACGTGACTTGTGCTCCGTTAAACCTATCGGGTTTAAATGACTTTATAAGCCTATTTTTATTCTTCATTCATAAAAACCTGTTACCACCTTGCAAAATCGGTTTTCTGGTCATGAAAATGTATAACGAACGAAAAAGTGTTGTTAACATTTTCTGTCGAAATCGCCACCCGTATAGCTGCCAGACGCTCTCACATGTATGTAGATAAAGTAGTTCTTGAATATGCTATTGGGGAGCAGACACATGGGCCCTATCTGAGCTTACCAGAATTGTGACGTTACACAACGGACAGCGGCGTGTTGGCAACATTAGGAGAATCTCCGGATCGGCTACTCGGTTTCGCATGTTTCCATACGCGGGAGAATGTGGGAATCTGCGCTTTCATTGTGGAATAAGAACGACATTGGTATTTATTTTTGTTGTTGCTGTTTTTCGCTACGGCGAGTTTCACGACACGCGATCTCGCATACACAACAGTGATCATACATGAGCTGTATCCTGCGAAAGAGGAGACTTTGATCTGAACAGCCTCTAGAGTCGCTTCCACTCTCTCGGGGATTCAATGAAAAAAAATGACGGCAGTAGACGTCACTCCATCAGGAAACAGGACGGAAACAGACGAATTTTCAAATGTGAGCTTACATGTGCTGGCTACTCTACTCTGGTGTGCTACGTCATGCATGTAGAGACGGGAAGCTGGAGGGCATAGGAGCAGTTGCTCCCTGATTGTAGCTGTGTTTTGCAGGCAGATATTTACAGATTATGCATGTTCACCCCTATGAACCCCTGTTCTATGACCGCTCTGAGGGCTGAGGTGACAATCGCTCTCTTTACGGTTTTTGAATGCGCCGAGTGCTGAGGTTATACGCAGGTTCCGCGCCCTATAGGTGGCGCGCCTAGAAATGCAATATGGCTGTCCGAGAGATGATCGATTGCTTTGAAATCGTTTGCCCATCGTGGTCAAAATAACAGGAACAACGAGCGCGCAAAGTGACAGACACGATAAACGCACGTACATGGATTACGCAACTTCCCACCAAACAGGGAAGGCGCCCGCGATAATCTCTGTGACGCTTTTCATTTTGGCCGCGACGCGGCGCCTGCGTCTACGAAACTTGCGAATAGCAGGATTATGCACGCACACTGTCGATTGCAGTTTTAAAGAGAAGGTCAGCAAGGTAAAGAAAGGGGGATACCCGGACAGGCTTTTAGATGAAGTAGCTCGGAGCGTTCTAAAGAAGATGAAAGGTAAAAATGAGAACAGGAGAGAAAGACAAAGAGGCAGACCGGTATCGTTGCTCTATGTGCACACGTTAACGCATTATCTCAAGTAGGGAGTAGTAAGTAGGTGAGGGGAATGGGGTCCCAGTGGGTTTTACGGCGCCCAAGAAGCTTTGGCCTCTGCTCCATTTTAAACAACGAGACAAGAAGAAGAAGAAGAAGAAAAACGGCGGTGCCAGGTGAAACATAAGAACTAGTGGGTCGACTGCATAGCTCGGCGCGATCATGATCGCGACAGCCTTCCCAGTGCTTCGTGATCGCACTCATGATCACGATCATCAGGCTTTGATAAGGCAATGCGATCATGATTGCGCCGAGCTATGGTCGACTGTAATCAGAGAGTGTAGCAGAGAGTGTATTGCATTTCACTCTCATGTGGTAGAGTTTATATCGCTCAGACAGGCAGATGTGTAAATGATAGGCTAAGAGAGCATGTCACTTCAGTGAAATGTAATACCCCGTCAGATCACTTTCAGGTACACTGTAGAACGTGTGGACACGATCCGGCTTTTAGGAACACCGTTATCGAAGCCACATTCCCAAAACAGATCGAGAGGAAGATCTACCAGGCCATTCTAACAAAAGAAAACAGGAAAGGAGCAGTATCAGCACCCCGTCTATTTACTTGAAAGAAGAAGAAATACTCTTTCTAAAAATGAAGTACGTCGCAATGGATGCCATGCACTGCTGAAGGCTGACGTCAACGCACGTCTTGGTTATATAAAAAGATGTTATCAATAAAAACCTGTTAGTACGCCGTTGTATTGTTGTGATCCTTCTGGCTTTATCTGCTGCTTCCTTGTGTTTTCATACCATGATATATCAATTACCCCACTTCAGAACCTTAGTTTCCTTCACATGTGTCATGCAGAAGGTTCTCATTTTTATCTCACGTATATTTTTTAATAATGTGGGGTTACTCTCTCACGCAACTCCCTGTACATACATCTTTGCCCGTTCACGATTCCATCTGCTCATGTTACGTGCATAAAAGTTGATATACCAGCAGCCGTCTGTGTACCGGAAAGCGGTCCTGCCGTTATCCCAGCTAATCAGTTGTTCTAGCAGCCATTTCTATAGTTCTGCGTGTTCCAGACATGCCTATCTACATCCAGGCGACGTTGGTTTTGGTACGCCGCTACCAAACCAATTTCAATCCAAAACAATTTCTGTTTCAGTTCGAACCACTCCAGTTTCCCCAATATGCTGCGACCAGTGAATAACGTGGGAAATATCAGTTTGGGTAGCCTCTTATAATACCGAGCTGCATTTTGACCGGTTCTTCGCCGCAAACTACAAAAATGGATTGAGCTCCGGGTATAGACAGGCCCCACAAATTAAATTAGGTTCCCGCTCCCCCTTTCTAAACAGTTATTAGTTCTCCAGCTACCCCCTGTTGTGATGGACGTCTCTGGTATCCCCATGTGAAGGAGCTAAAACCAGGCTTGATAGGACACCGTTCGAATATTTCGCGTTGCTGATCGGTTCTGTGATGAATGAAGCAGGATTCATTACACTGATCCTTGCATGGAAAAGGGACAGAGCAAAGAGAAACACAGCAAACAGAAAACCCCAGGCATCCCAGTTGACGTCGTTGTGCAAACAGAGACTTGCTTGTGGAGGCGCACGTTTTGTATCAGAGGTTTCCCACATAAATTACGTAAATTAAATTACGGCGCCGAAGGAATGAGATATCCAAGATAGGTGATGCTGGAATTAGGGCTGCGCGGAACACCGCGGGAAGTGCGCAAGCAAGATCAAGTCCACGGTGTCCATTGTCCACAGTGGACGGGGTATTCGCCTCTTCAACTACCTGTAGAGGCGCTCGCGTCGTCCTCAAGATGGCGGAGAAAAGAATGATTGCCGATGAATAAATCGCCCTGCTTCGTGCCTTCTTCCACGAGACACGTTTCAAAGCTTGTACAAATAACACAAATCGCCCGTGCTTTCCTGCTGTCTTCGTTGTTGTCGTTCACGCAGCTCCTGTAACAGTATCTTTTTCCTCTTCCCCTTCTCGACGTTGAATATTCTTCTCCGCAGAACTTTTGCACTGCGGAATTGAGCAGTTCTGTTGCTGTTTGAGTTTTCTAAGCCGGGAAACTCCATCGCACACGAAGGGAAGTTTTGGCAGTTTCGGGTCAGCGCGAAATATCCCTGTCGTCTGCTGTTACTCTCATTCATTGAGCGCTTCTGATGGGGTCCGCTAGGTGTCGAGCAGCCAGTTGGAGAGGCGAATATCTGCCAAATGAGTCGAGGAACGATCGACTTCTTAGAACTAGCAAAAGTAAGTCGTGTTTCACAGTTTGATCGTTTCTTCCCTTCTATAAGAGATAAACTGATGTTCTGAGGCTGGAACAACATAGAGGGGACAGATACACACAAAGCCTCAAATTGCCTAAGAAATCAACGATGAAAGATGAAAGTCACTGAAAAGGTTAGCCAGCTGTAGGGATCGAACCCACATCTTCTGGAAAAGAAGATGTGGGTTCGATCCCTACAGCTGGCTAACCTTTTCAGTGACTTTCATCTTTCCCTTCTATGTTTCGGAATGAAGGGAACAAGGGCAGGAAGCTGGTCTGCTCGATGTCACGCAAGAAATTTGTCAAGTGAGAGTGGACCGGCTATGATGACTGTTTAGTTACACACTCTTGTTCCCGAGAACGTATAGTTCTAAGCAGGGCCGACGAGAGAAATGACGGGCCCAGGGGATAGGTCATGTCCGTACCCCATCCTCACGTCTCAATAACACAGTCCTAGTATTTCTTCTTTCCATGATTACGGCAGGACTTCAGTGTCCCGCGGGCCTTTAAGTGGCCGAGGCCCCGCGAACGCCACCCCCAGGTGCCCCACCCTCTCAAAGGCCCTGGTTCTAAGGAATATGTACACCGAGTTAGAATTCACTGCATAATGTATGAGGAATCGCGACTTACTGTGTAATTAAACTCCGGGAGGAACGCTCTCGCTTTCTTGGAGAAGACGCATGCACTAAGGTTTTCAAATCCACTGAACGTGTTCCGGGAAGCAGCAATTGACCTATTTTCTCCATCGTATAACGCTGGAAATGAAACGGTATATATATGTTGAGAGCTCCGTGTAACGTACCTCCGTGCAGCTTGGGAGAAATTACCGTGAACATTTTCGCTGCGTAATCCTTGTCCTTGAGGTGAGTGTGCCCATACCTCTGTGTCTACATGCTGATAATGGCAGGGGGTAGGACTGCGGATAATTTCGACCACCTGTAGTTTTTTTAGCGTGTGCCGGAAATTTCCGACGCGCGATGCTCGAAGCAATGTTTGCCTCCCCCACATCCACCGTCCGATAGAGGGCACTTCTTATGGATACTTTAGACGAAAAGAAAACAGAAACGTGTGGCGAAGATATGTTGCTGCTGAACAAAACAACTCTCGAGTGTACCTACTCACATGAAGGTAACGTTGTTTCTGTTTTCAGGGTACGTTTTTGTGCACACGGGCGAGCATGATCGCCCCGGCTGCACAGAGAAAATCGCGCCCCGGAAACTCACTGGCCGTTGTACCAAGCGTATAGTCGGCCTGGCTGAGCAAGCTGGTTGTCAGCACGTTCGGTTACAAGTGCATGGAAAAAATGCTTCACGATAGGTAACGCGACTGAGAGCGACTACCAGCTTCCCTGATGCACAACTTCAAACACACGTAATGGCTTTATCGTACTATTTCCCTTCCCTTATTAAGCCACTCGCATTGCTTGTTTCCGACAGGCATATGTGCCTCCCTCTTCAGGTTGTCGGTGGCATGTCAGCATTAAAAAAAAAAAAAAAAAAGAGAGAAAGAAAGTGTGAGCAGCGAGCCACCAAGGCAAGGAACATAAATCACCGTTGTGTGACAAATTGAGGATTATTTCGCACCAGACGTCGTCCTGAGCCATTTTACCGTCATTTTACTAGCAAAGTGAACATATTTAGCGTTTCTTATCACATGTATAAAATGATCCACTGGGTTTAGAAGCGACAAAGCTGTTCAACTATCGCGCCACGTTACCTATCGACTTGCTGCAATACGGAACCTCTAGAATGCCACTCCGTACTCGGAAAACGGCGTTTACGTTATTTAGTACACGAAAAGAAGGCACCTCAAGGATACTATACGCGACATTTCAATCCTGTTTGCGAGCATTGTGCATTTCTGTCAATTTTTGAAGATCTGTCGACCTCCATCAGTTTCGATGACGCGAGGAGCAGGTGACGTCATGTCTTGCCGACAAATTGCAGCGATGTGAAAGTTCTGCGAAGAGCGCTCGTTTCCTCGCAACGACGCAGGCGTTCGGGGAGGCTCACGTGGTCGGAGAAGTCATGTTGACGCTAGTCGAAATAGGGGAAGGATAGGGAGATTTGTCTTCCCCGTCCTTGTGTTTGCTTGAAGGTCGCAGCGGTCTGAGGATACGTCACGTGGGGCTCCGCTAACGGAGCGCAAAAAGTGAGCCCCGGAATACTCGAAGGGCAATAACGTTGCCAGGTGAAAGCCGGGCGCTCCGTCGGATCATAACATGACGTCACAGTTCTAAAGAAAATAAGTTTCTCTAACTTTGGCGTCTCGTAGAGCCAAACTATTTTGCAGGAATGTAAAATGAGACAAGAAAATTTCTGTTACATAACATCGGTTGGATTCTGAGCACATAATATTTAGTCCGTAGTGGCATTTTAAGTTGATTCGCCGGTGCCACAAAGATCATGACGCAGCCTGAAACCATGCGTGCTGCTTCAACGTCGTGTCATACGAAAACACAATGCATTTGTTAGGTCACAAGGACCACTTTGTCAACCACCGGCGTTCATAATATCCAGGGTAGGACACAGCCGTGTCTATAGAGGTACAATATATAGGGATACTTCTCCGGGTGCATGTGTTAGTCCCCCCCCCCCCCCCCTAGATGTGCAAAAAGTCTCGCTCATTGTCAGGTAAGCGACGAGGATTTTTGATTGGTTCATTGGTCTCATTTTCATGGTTCCTGAGCTAAGTGGTCATAAAGCGCGGATGTCAGAATAACGAGTGTCATATAAGCGAGGTTCGACGCTGTTTTTACTTTATACCGTCAGTACAGGAACGCTTCTGTTATGGTCCAAGTACCAAAGGGTGGTCCAACTTCCAAGGGTGCGTCACCTGAAGGGACAGTGAGTGGTGGGTGTGTCCCTTCAGATGACGCACCCTTGGAAGTCGCTGGGGAGGTGTGTCAGCTTAGCTCAAATGGTAGAGCCCTGGACTGGCAATCAAGATGTGCGTTCGAGTCATACAGCTGGCTAAGCTTTTCAGTGACTTTCGTCTTTCATAATTTCTTTCATCAAGATATACCTGCTGCTTGTGTCACAATCACATGCTCACTGCTAACATGTCACACACTGCGCGTGTGACAGCAACATACCGTGGTTCACGATAACCGCGGTTTGGTCGGGTAACTGCGGTTGAGCGTAACCGAGGCTAACGCTGCCCTTGCGACAGGGGGTATTAGAAAGACTCTTGAGCAGCGCCAGCGACCTCTTGCTTCGTTGCGTGGAAATCCCCAAAGAGAAGTGAATGAAGGACGCCCCGAGCTCGTTAGTGCATAGTGAAGGGTTAGAGCATCTAGGGGTAATTCCATGCCGATTGCGGTAGCAGATTTCTGATCCAAGAGCAATTCGTAAGAGAATGATTTGGATCACCATGTTCAGCGTGTGACCGTTTGTGGGTTGCCAATGATGTTAAGAAGTTGCGAATTAAGTGGACATCTTCGCTCAGAGAAGCGTTTCCAAAGTTTTAAATTAGCCGCATTATTCCTTAGAAATTAAGTGATCAGCAGATATGCCATCGCACCATGGTCCTTCTGCGAGTGCAACGACACCACCCGAGCATCAGAAGAGGAACCGCCAATTTGTTAGCCATGACCGTGGAGGAGTAACTCGCGTGTTATTTTGCTTTCACGTAACTTCCTTGAGCTTTGGAAGTACGGCAGCTGCGAAGGTGTCTGTGGATCTTGTATTTATAAACTTCAAAGTTTCCAACGTACATCAGTTGTCTCATGTTCGCACGAACAACTGCGATGATTTTTATACCGGATCTCTGTACCCACAACCGCATTTTGCACCTTCAGAAGAAAACAAAAACGTCCAATACCAGCGTCTGATCGTAATTCCAACTGTTCCTCTCGTCCGAGACGTCCCTTCGTTATTTGTATCCGCCGAACGCAAGACTTGTCTCCACGGAAAGCGCGGGTCATTTTTCGAGTGCTTCTTTAGGATTCAAGGTCACGATATGCTTACCTTGCCTGAGTAATAACTTCATGCTTTCCATCAGAATGTCTGGGATGATTTGCAATAAATTCATATTGCTGTAAGGGAAGCAAACTCTATTATCAGCATTGCGAATCTTCATGTTTCTTGTCTACGTACCTAAATGGCGCCGGTACACTGAGCACTTCGCCCAAGTACGAGATAGGTATATCTTTAGGTAGGAAAGAGAAGATGGAGAGTTTTAGTACACGAGATACACTCTATCGAAAACGTTACGGCAGAGCAAACTGTGAAGTCGAAGGTTTGCAATATGACGTCAGTGATTTGAAAGACACTGACGTAGCATGTTATTGCGAACACCTTCTCGTAGGACTCCCTATAGTGAGATCAGTTATGTGAAAGTCGTCAACACCTGCGCATATGCTCATGTTCATATATATAAAAAAAAATGTTCTCTTACATAATGTATTGGTCTCCTTGTAATGACGAATCCTGAAAGCGAAATTGTCGACGACGGAATATCTGCAAAATAAAGGCATACTCTGCTGAGCATTGAATGAAGTACACGGTGCCCGCAGAAAAACGCTAATCAGGTTTTCTTCGCCTCCTTTATTGCCTTCATAGCTCTGAGCGGTCAAACGGTGCGGAAGGTGTTCTGTTCTATTTTGATTTGCCTAGAGGGACCTCGTTATGTGACAAGGCGAAATTGAAAAAGTTTCAGTCTTCTGGAGCTACATGTATGTGCGACGCGCAATTTTCATAGTGAAATGAGATGTCGCAGTGGCTAGCTACGCTAATGTTACACAGACCTGATTACGTCAAATGGCGTCCCAGGTCACACCGATGAACTCATGGGCGCATTCGCAGGGTGTTTTTTTTTTTCTTTTTAAAGAAGGCGACGTACAGCCAAAACATTATACATGGTGACTCCCAATAGACTCCGTGATGAATGACGCAGGGTTTCCAGCAACGTTAAGTGTCACTTCGTTGTTCCTTTAATACTATACTGCGACGCGTAAGCTGTATAAAAGAAGAAGTAGCCTTCGCGCTCTTTCTACACTGCGTCGAGTTCTGTACCATCCCCGTAGAACTTCGTCCAACACCCTTGCAAGAAAAGTCCGCTAAGTCACACGCTCTCATCACTCCTGATTTGTGGCGGGGTGTGCGCCTTTCCGTAACAACCAGCGTTGTGGCGGTGCTGGTGAGAGGGCACGCCGTTGTCGGCCACACAGAGGTGGGCAACGTCACGAGCGACGCCCTGGGGGAATGTGCGCTTGGGCCGACTTCTAAGGGAACTGTGCCGACATATGTCTGAAAGCGTCTGAGGAAAACCCACGAAAAACTCCCAGACGGCACAGTCAGCGCCGGGATTCGATCCCGGGTACCTCCCAGTCTCGACGTGACAACGCCAGCACGCTAACCACTGAGCCACGGGAGCTGGTACCAGCTCCCGTGGCTCAGTGGCTAGCGTGCTGTCTCATTCAGCGTGCAGCGTGCTGGCTCATAGCGTCATTCCACTGACGCTGGCTGTCACACGTGTGACAAGAAGCGTCAATGGAATGTGCCACAAAAGGACGCACTTCTTTGATTTTCAACAAATCAAGAGAAGGAACGCTATCATTTGCAACGTGGTTGGTCACGAGTCTGTTATGCGATTATGTTTCGTATAAGGAGTACAATCACTACCAACTTACTTTTGAAATTTTCCTGCCTGCAGCTGCCGCCAATACTCGCGCCCAACAAAAGCCACGGCTTCGATGAAATGAAGGACGGGTGGAAGCATCGAAAAATCCTCCGTGTACTGAAATTTTAGGCACCGGCCCATGTGAAATTGAACAAAAACTCACTACAAGCAAGAGTTGCGTTTTAGTAAAAAGGACCACAGCGATTACAAAGAAACTACCTTCTATTTGTCCTACGGAAAGGTTGTACAAGTGAAACGTAAGGGCAGGGGTTAAAACATTCTATATCGCGCAAATATCTAAGCAACGTGGCTCCTTCTACCAGTTGGTAAGGAAATGAAGCGTCTTGAATAGGAACAGCCACTGCTGTCCATCAAGACAGGAAATGCATAGCTTGGCTGAGACCCAAAACTTTTATGAAACCCAAACCCTGAACCTGAAACCCAAACCCTGTGTTTTGTGTTGTACTCCACTCTGGGTTACATGTAGGCGTTATGAAGAAAACTTCATTCGGCAGAGCCTAGTAGCTGGCAGTAAACTTCCCCAAGCAGCACAATGTACTGAAAGTAAAGTGCAATAGGGGTGGTCGGTATTCGTCTTATCAGAGTACTTCAGTTTCACGAGCCTGTTCAAGGCCATCCACCTACCCGTCCACCCCTATTGCACTCGACTTTCAGTACATTTTGCTGCTTGGGTCACCACACTTTCATGTCCAGATTTGTGATAAGGTTGATTGATAAGAATTGAGATACTAAGAGGGCTACTGACTAGACAAACCTACTTACCTGACATTTCCATTTGCGAATGTCACTGGTGTTCGTAGAATCGTGATGGGGTACAACGGGATATATTTTTAGTAACCTTATCTGAAAGGTCAAAGCGTGAAATGGAGTGAAATAAGGGGTGAATAACTGAGCACGCGTCAAATGCGAAACCTGGTTCGGTGAGTGCGCAGTGACAGCGACGCTATTTTCTTGCATACGCACTACTAAAAATTTTATTGCAACGTTTGTTTACCTGTCGTATTCAGCAATAAGCACGTACCTTTTCTCTGAAAACCTTTCGTTGACGATCATCAAGCAGAACGGACCGGTTGATGTACTGAAGGAGTGTGTCCTTGATAATGTCCATCCACCACTGGTGCTAATGGGTTCAAACAAATTCAAAATAAGTACTATATAGGATGGGATTTTTCAGCTTCGCGAGGGATGGTTGATTGGATGGCAAAAGTACCAAAGGTGCTTTTGAACTGCTAAATTCATTAATTCTTCTAGGTATGAGTCCGCTCAACTGCATCACAGGAGAGTAGAATCACGCGCCGTGTTGCAGAGAAAAATGGGACGTGAGAACAACTTGGAGAAACCTATTGAGAGTATGATAAATTTTAAAGCAAAATCAGAAACAAAATGTGATTTTTTGTGGATGTAGTGAGCCTGTGGTAGCCTCATTGCTAATTCCCCTCCCGTACCTGACTTCAAGCTACGTGGGTCGTGGGGCCAGCTCGATATCCACCAGTTTTTCCACGAGCTGTCGGATCGGTCGGTCATATTGAAGAGCTATATCTTCTTCAGACTTGTTTGTCGTCTCACCGTTGCTGTGGAGGCAGTGGGCGGATTTGTGGTGTGCCTCTGCATAGTTTGTGGTTCTTGTTTTAGCTATTAGCCATCATGATAACGAGGGTGTTGCCACACCCTTGCCATCAGGGATGAGAGTGCACCACTGATGTAGTGGAGTGATGTTCTTAATAATTTTGTAATTAAATTACATAAGGTAGCTACTAGGGGGGGGGGGAGACGTGTGCCTTTATACCCGCCAACAAATCACCAAGACTCAGCTCTTGTCGGGCTCTCTAACGACGCCTATGTGCTGTGCAGCGCCCCTCGTGATTGTTGCTGTGGAGGACAGTCGGCAGACTTGTGGTGCGCCTCTACATAGTTTATGGTTCTTGTTTTAGCTATTGTCCGTGTCAAATTGACATGATTAGCATGTCTTTTTTTGTTTTGTTTTTTTTCACAAAAGTTTGCATTCCTGTGTGTCGGTTACAAGTGTCTTCCTCCTCGCTTAGTCAGAGCCATTCTTGTCGTGACCTGCTCAGACCTGCCATGATGATGTCCCAGCGTCATGGCGGCTAAGATGTGCAGAACTGATGGTCACTGGTGGACAGTGACCTGGTGTGACTCACGGCAACTGTGATGGTGCCGGTCAGCGATCAATGGAGCTGCTTTCTTCGAAATGACGTCATTATTTAGCAATTAATTCCTCGTGCCCACTCTATCTCGACCACTTAATTTTTATTAATTTTTTCTACACCCCAAGCACAGGAGTACCCAGTTGCAAAGGACTATCACAGTTAACGCACCGATCTGTCTGCACTCTTTAGTGCCGTGTCCTTATTGGTCGCCACGGGCACAACAGGGACACCCGCGGTATATATCAGCCGCATGTTCCAACTAGTTGCATGTAAAACAATGATGTGGGTTATATATGGGTTATACCTTCATCCGACGTAATCCTAAATCGGCCCCACCTAACTTAAAACGACTCACGTACCTAACATTAGTTCGTCCTAAACTAGAATATGCATCATCAATATGGGATCCTCACCAGAGGTACTTAATATGTAACATAGAATCCATTCAAAACAGAGCAGCACGATTCATCTGTAACGATTTTTCTCCTAATACATCAGTCACTGCTTTGAAACGCGAACTTAGCCTATTGTCGTTAGAACAGCGCCGTCTTATCTCACGTCTGTCTCTCTTTCATAAATTCTTGCCCAACATTCCCTCACAACAGTGTCCGATTCGCCGATCCCCTGTCATATTTTCCCGTCTTGATCACCCAAATAAAGTCGACCGCTTTTTATGTCATTTTAATGTTTTTTTTTTTTTTTCAAAATCATTCTTTTGTCGAACCGTCCTAGAATGGAATGACCTTCCGAGTAACATCGCTACAATAACACAAACTCAAGAATTTCGTAATGCCATCTCTGTTCGGTTCTCATAGTTATTATTCGGTTACCTTTCTAAGTGTTTTGCTTGTGTACAGTACTTTTTAACATACTATTAACGTATATCACATGATCCTTTTTTTTTGTAGCTTATGACGTTGTTGTTTCTTCATGCATAAACTTCGTTGTATGTCATATTATTATCTCACATTATCACGGCGTTGTATTTTCACTATTTTTCTGTACTAAATGTGATTTACATATACTCGTGATGCTGTTTAATATTGTAACCCACTCCCCCATGTAATGTCCCCAAGGGACCTTTGGAGGTATTCTGAAACAAAATAAAATAAATATGCATCCCGCTTTCAATTTTTCAGGCAGCGATGGTTGATCGAAGGTTAGCGCGATGTCTGCAGTTGTTACACATTCATTGTTTTCACATCAATCAACACCGAAACTGCAACGACAGCACGAGAGGTGGTTAGGGTATTGTGGAGACATGCTGACATGCATTTCCCCAACACTTGATGAGCGTTGAGAATGAACTCGCAATCCGCCTTTCATAAGGATTTGATAAGGGAGTTCCGGGATATTAACATTTTGATCTCTGGAATCCTGTTGGACAGAGATGTCACTGACTTTTTAATATATAACTGTGACATTTTACCAAGATACGTCCCCTCAGCACGTTACGGATATCAGCTTGATAATGGGGTTCAGGGGTCCGTGATGGCGCCACTCGCCAAACACCGCCAATAGCTGGCACACGGCCATTCACAGCAAAGAGAGTATATGCCTACGAGCGCGTGCTGTTTTTGTCGGTTATTTGTACTTACGAGAAATCTGAAAGTGCAGGGTTGGGATGTCAAATGACCATGGTTTACGTAACGATATTAGTAATAATAAAAATACCGAAGTTTGTTACTTATAGCCCAAGAACGGCCAGCAGGGCCTTGGTATTGGCGCACGGCACAGAAGGTACATGGTAAAGGAGTATAACAGATACATCCACACACCGAACAGGCGCAAGAATTAGCAACAGGACAGCTGTCAGGGTCACAATAATCAATATACGTGTGTAATACTGGCAATAGCAGAAAATAAAGAAAGAGAAAACTAAGAGATATGGGCACCTCAGAAAATTCAGCAATTTTAGCGGAAAAAGATCCGCTTCTCGAAAAATAGGAGGGAAATTAAAGAAAATTTATCACGGCCAGAAAATCCTCAATTTTCGCAATAGCCCAGGCCCAGCTTTTGCCCATTGTACACCAAATCACTACGGCTACAGCTAACCTTACCTCATCTTATTAAATTGCTTCGAACTGTTCGAACAACGGGTTAGGAGCATGCATCACCTGTGCCACGAAGTCTTCTGCATTGTCACCCTGGCTGAAGACTCTTGTGAGCAATGCGAGCATACCACGAGGACAAATACTTTGCGCCATTCGTAAGCACAGCGGCCAACGGTTCGGAATTCCGGGCGGATGGAATGGAGTTCGCGGCAGAAGCTCATTCTCAGCGTCCACTTGGGGCAGTGCAGGAGACAAATATAACCAGAGGTACGTGCCCAGGTAGTTTAAAATTGCGTTCCTGTAGAGAACTGTACGTGAAGGTTAACGTCCTGTTCCATTTCACTCCGTTGGTTCTAGAGGTCATGAAAGGCATCTCGAACATGTATATTTTACAGGGTGATGTGAGCGTACTATCGAAATGCCCCACAAAATATTTGTTTTGAGAAGCTAAAAGGAAAAATAATTTAATAGATAAATATGTATTTCCTAAAGGAAATGACTATACATGGTATTTGCTTTTAGCTGCAACAAATTATGATAGAAAGGGGAGTTGCCTTAGGGTACTTTTACTTTCCTCATTCACTGGATTACTCCAATGGATTACTCGACGCTGCTACGTAAACCGTATTTTTTCGCAATTAGGGACTAATTAACAGATGTTTCAGTACACTTTTTAAGTATTAACTTTAGGGAGAACATTGCAATTACGATATTGAAGCCTGATCCCCTTTCTTTTTTTCTTAATAAACATATCCCCCCCCTGATCCCCCAATGATCTACTCGGACGACTGATGACGCACAAAAGTAATCGTAACGCGCGCCACAGACCTAACTATTTCAGCTCTGTCCTCTGCTGCAAAGCGCAAGTGGTCGGAAAAGAGCGGCACTTGACGTCACAGAAGAACGTCACACGCGATTCTGGCAAACCCTGACCCGGTATGTTTCAGGACCTTCGTTTTGTTTTTCTTTTTCCTTTTTTTTCTTCGTTCATGTGTTCACAGTCGCTCGCCGTATCACTCATTTCATCCTGCTCATTTCATCTTCCCCTTCACCGATACTATCAGCGCTGATATGCAGTGGTGATGTGTAGCGCTCCTTGCAATCAATGAAGAACACCAAAACAAAGATCGTGAAACATGCCGCGATAAGGGTTTGCCTGAAACGCATATGACGTTTTCCACTGCCGTTAAGTGAGGTCCACGGCAATGTCGCTCTTTTGACGATCGCTTACGGTTAGCAGCAGATGGCAGCTGAAATAGTGCGGTCTGTAGTGAGGGCTGCGGATACTTTTCTGCTTCGTCAGTGGTTCGAGCGGATCATGTAGTGCCCCAAAGTCAATAGTTAAAAAGTTGATGAAAGTATATCTGCTAATTAGTCCCCTAATTAAGAAGAAGTAAGGTTTCCTAGCAACAGCCCGGTCGAGTGGTCCAATGACAAAAGTAAAAGCACCCTAAGGCAACTCCCCTTTTCATGAGAAATTGTTGCAGTTAAAATGACACACCCTGTGTAGCAGCGCATGTGGCGGTGGCTATATCTGCTAGCTCGTTATCGTGTGTTGTTGCGCCAGATCGTTGAACACTTTTATTAGCTGCTGAGAACCATCTGCTAGGTGATGGAGCAAGGCAATCGGTCTACTGCTCTCTGTCATGTGCTGAACAGGTGACGCCAGATACAATCGAATAAAAAAAAAAAGGTGCGCGTCTCACTATTCGGTGAAAAACGAGGTATTGCAGGCTGGCAGCCGAAGAAAGTAGTTTTCGTGAGACTGGAAGATCTCTTGCGCACCAAGATTGCAGGCTGGGCTGTTGTACATTTCTTGTACGATTACACAGTGTATCCGCCCTGTGGTCAGTTCATCATCATCAGTACATCATCTGTTTCATTTGGTGCCTGATATCGTCGCCATTTTGAAAAAAAAAAAAAAAGTGTCCTGCGCGAAAAAATGTGCCTGGAAGAACGACCCGTTGGAAACCGTTTTTGTCGCTTCCCCAGAAACGCTCATTTCCTTCGCCCATCATCATGTTTGCTTCATCTTTGCCCATCATGTGATATAGCTAAACAATTGCTGCTTGTTTCTGCAGTTTCCTCTGGACCTGAGGTGTTCCGTATTTTTGGTGCCAATTTCTCGCGCTTCATTGGCTCGATCCTATTTCTAACTGATGCAGTGAATGCAACCTTACTTCCATGTGTTCCACTTCCTTGTTCTTACCCCCAGCAGATTTGCATTTGTAGCGAACGCATGCTCGGTGGCATTGGGTAGTCCTACTGTCGTAGTGAACTTTTATGCAACTGGGCCCAGCTCATTATTGTGGGGTCGTGTAGCATCACGAAGGTAAATTTTCTATGATGCTCATTAGCGTAGGCCACAAGCTGTTTTCTGGCGCTGGTCGCATCCAACTTTTTTTACGTGAAAGGTGCTTAAAATCAGACCGAAACTAGCGAGTACCAGGACAGAAATTTGAACCGTAACAAAAGCGTCTATATTCTCTCGCCTTCATAACTCCGTAACTAGTAATATCTGAGACGCAAGCGCCGTGTCGTTACATAGCGCATATAGTCAGCTCGCTAACATTACCTAGAGTTCGCATAGCAGACGAGTGGGGCCGGCGGGGCGCGATGTGTAGCGCTAAGTAATCGAGACCAGCACTCGCAGAATTTTTAGTTCTGTGTTAATCGCGACCAATATGTGGTAGGGTCGGAGTGTTTCTGTAGAGCTTGTCGATATCAATGGACTTATATTTTAATAAGTAGACTTTGGATTATATGTTTTGTGAAAACTTAAAGGGGTAATAAACAGGTATACAAGGTTAACTTTTTTTTAATGGGTTGTGATACGTTGCTGACGGTGAACGTTTTCCAAAAATTGTTGTCGCAAAAAAACTAAATAATGGCTCCGAACCGACCGAATATTCACTGCACTCTTTCGAGCTCATTCCCCGCCTTGCGATGCCCAGGCGACAATAGCCACACGTCATTTTGACGTCGCGTACCATCAACCATTCAAAATGCCGGACGCTTATACACTGATTTTGTTGTAATATGCGGAAGTTAGGTGAATTCTAAACGTCTTGCCACTTGTCAATTCCAAGGTAGCCAGATCAAACGGTACCAAAAGCTGGCAATGCTGCATTGCATGTGCGCACCATGTTTTCAGTGTTGTATTGTTCCGCGAGGTCAGCGATATACCCCCGCAACCGGTTCCTTCGCGAGGTGCCGCTTGTCTCAGTAGGGCCCGTCATTGGCCTGGAGATCGGAATTTCCTCTACCTCCAGCGCCTGGAATGCGTTCTCGATATACGTTAGAACCTGGTGACGTGTCCCCGTTCCATGGATGAAGGAAAGGCTCACGGGGATTGTACTCTTGGAATGGCATTGTTTCTTAGTAAAGACGCTCGCTAGAAGTAAATGAATTTCATATTTTGATATTGTGAGTCACGTTTTTTCATAGAGCATAATAACTGGAGAATGTTCGTCGAGCTGTTTAGTGCCCCTTTAAAATAAGTGTGCAGAAAAAAAAAGAAGAAAAACAATGTCAGTCGAAGCCCGGGCAAAAGAGCAGGAAATACAGATTGTGCATATCGCTCTCTCTATACAGGGTGTCCCAGAAAACGTGTCATTGAATTATAATAAAAAAACTACACCACATAGTCATGCGGTCAATGGCATTTGTTCTTACTGGGTTTTTGCCACCCCCTCCTCTGAATGTCGTGTAAGGTAAGTTTAATTATGTAAACTTTTGCGAGCTTAAGTCGGAAATTGGCCTAGTAAAGGTCACTTTTTTTGCCCCACCAATGTGCAGATCGTGTCTAACTAGTCAAGTTAATGATAATTGACAGGGATATTCAGGAGCTATCCCATCGGAAAAAATAGCCGAACATCATGCTCTACGGAGGTCGCACAGAATAGCGCACGATGAATTTTTCAGCGCAATCTTTGTCATAGCGTCCTCGATAAACTTGCTCCGGGATTGCCCCGAAACCACAGTGGTGCGAGGCGCTCTACACTGGCGGTGCCCTGGGCGGAGGCATTATCGAACATGAAACTGCACTGCACTGGTGGATCTGATGGATACTAGCGTGCGCTACCTAGAGATCTGTGCTCGTTGTGGCTCGTAGGCTGCGCGACCCGTAGCGAGAGGCACCTGGCGAGCGGCACCGATCGAATGCCATGCTGACGATGACTGTCTGCTGCTACTTGCCCGGCTACACCTGGCTACTTGCCGCTTCCGCCTTCCTCCGCGCTTCCGGCAATCGCGATGCTTCTTGGGATTGCACTCTGGCGCTCGGCCGATTTTCTCGGTGTGAGTTCAGGGCAACTGAGTGCTGCACTGAACGGGTGCGCTCCTTTAATCGAGGACGTTCAGTGCGCACCAGTGCAGTTTATCGAGGATGGCAAGCCGCACCAGGTCGCACCGGGGCGCACTGGTGCAGTTTATCGAGGACGCTATCAGTATGACGAAAGGAGGTTGGAAACCCAGCCCTCCCCGACATCGCAGAAAGAGATAAAACAGGCACGGCTTATCACGTTCGACTTTCGCTGGGATAATGTCTTCCCTCTCCCAATTTTAGGAAGTGTTACTTTTTCTACTATCATTCTGTGGGCTTGCTTCGGAACCTCCTTTCGTCGCACTGAGAGCGATTGCGCTCAAAAAGTCATCGCGCGCTATGGTCCAGTGCTCCGAAAAGCATGATATTCGGCTATTTTTTCGGATGGGATAGCTCGTGAATGTGACTGTGAACTATCATGAATTTGAGTGAATTGGGCACGCTCTTCATATTGGTGGGGTAAAAAAGTGACCTTTACTTGGCAAATTTCCGAGTTCAGTTCGCAAATATTTACATAATTAAACTTGGAGTACATGACATTCACATTAGGAGGTGGCAAAAACCTAATAAGAACAAATGCTGTTGACCGCATGATTCTAGGTGGCGTAGTTTTTTTATTATAATTCAATGACACGTTTTCTGGGACACCCTGTATAAGGGGATGCTCTGGGCCACACACTAGTATACCCAAATGTCTGGCGCCAAGCGAGCGAGACTGTTGCGGCAGCGTCGCAAAGTTGATGCGGCGTGCGCGGTGAACGCGCGGTGGAGTACCTCTATCGCCACCACGGTGTAAGATAAAGATAAGAGGTGATGACACTCTCTTGTCTCGCCATGCGAAGGCGGCGTCCAGATAAGGTTCGCTTTCCAGGCCCCCTCGCCTGATCGCCATCTGACGGTGCGCAAGCTGCCGCACATGCGCACAGCTGCATAGCTGCACAGTGCGCATAGCTGCCGAGGCCAAGAGCACAAGACATCCACTTGCAACGCCGGGAAAGGCATAGGTAACCTTTGGCGGTCCTGTCAGTCATACTGCGCGCCGAGAGATGGCGATCAGGCGAGGGGGCCTGGAAAGCGAACATTATCTGGAAGCTCCGCTGGCGTGGGTGTCATCACCTCTTATCTTTATCTTACACCGTGATCGCCACTGTCCCCGAGCCGGTGGACATAACGAGCGATGGCGACACCGATACATCTTATATGCTTCACGTTAAACTAACGGCCGTGCACCTCGACGCTGCCCCACTCAATTTTCTTTTTCTTTCGAGAAATTAAATGTTTATCCTACTGCTTACTAATCCTGAAAATCATCATGGTAAAGCTAGAGTCGACTTGTTGGCATCTTACATTATAGTATCGTATCAGTCCTTGATCATGTTATCTATCTGTCACACATCCCAATGATGTCAGCAGAGGGGTCATAGCTGGGACTGCCGCAACAGTCACCGTACTACCTGAACGGAACGTGAACACATGTTTGTTTTTTCTTGTCGAGCTCCACAAAACACGTTCTTCATGTTGCTATCAGTAGCGTCTCAGGTTATCATTATTTTGATAACAGGCACATACCTTTTATCTGCACCGAATGTTCTAGGTGATACTGGCACCGCCCAGATAGCAAACTTCAAAAACTTGCGCAGATCACAATAAACTGATTCCCAGTCAGACACTCTGTTAGCCTGCATGTCTGCTTCTTGGATATTTTTTTTTAAATTCCGTGTTAGCGCCGCGTAGCAACTGTGGCTATGACAGGCGTACAGACGTGGACAGATGGAGAGAGTACAGCAGGAAGGAGTGGAGGACATAGGGGTTAGTATGCGTCCTGGGCCGACTTCAGGGGGAACTGTGCCAAAATTCGTCTGGAAAGTCTTCCGAAAACGTAGGGAAAATCTCAGACAGCATAGACGGTGACAGGATTCGAACCCATGTCGCCTCCCAGTCTCTGCGTGGAAAGCGATCATCCTAACCACTGTGCCATGGGGGGAGCTCGTTTGGATATTTTACACTATGGGCTGGGAAGATATAACACTTCAGTCGAACGAAATTTTGTATACGACATCTACATGTGACTCATAGCGAATTACAACTCTAGTTTTGAAGGCCTAGTGGCTTGGTCGGCAGCGTGTTCGCCTTTACTTTATGCTCTCAGTGTGATTATTACCCTTTGATTCTTATTACCTTTTCCTCTATGTGTCAGCTCGGTGTGCTCGTTACCCTATTCGTTAACCTCTAACACTTATCTGTTATGTTACGTTGTTGTTTAAAAGAAAACGACCGGCCACGGTGCACGCGCGTGGCTCGCGTGATTATCTTCTTGTTCGCCATCTTTGCGGACACGGTTGTATTGTGTGTTCATCTCCATTAAAAGCTAAGTTGATGTTTGTTAAACATCTAGCCGATCTTCTTTCATAGACATAACATGGTGTCAGAAGTCAACGTCCCCGCTCCCAACAGCCTAAAGCAACATTGAAGATCAGTGATCACGACAGCAACAGAGCTTCAACATGGCCCTCGCGTTTCTCCAGCCACCGCCGCACTTTGTGCCTGGAAAGAATCCGTCTTTCGAATGGGATCAGTGGAAGAAGTCCTACCAATACTATGAAGCAGCTACGGAGTACACCGAGAAGCCTGATTCAGTACGTAAAGCCTTACTTCTACATGTACTTGGACCAGCGGGTCGAAGTTACGTGGACACATTTCCGACCCAGCCAGCAACAGCAAAGGACTCCGTCAAGTACATCTTTGACAACTTTGACATGAAGTACAAGCCTTACAGGAACGTTACGCAGTCTACTGCAATTTTCAACACCATGGTGCAAAAGCCAGGTCGATCAATAGACGACTTCGCGACTGAGCTCCTTCATCAAGTAGAGCGATGTGATTTCGGCGACAAGAAAGACCGGCTTGTAGGAGATAGGATCATTGTGGGACTACGCGATCCCGCCCTGAAGGAACGTTTGTTCCGAGAAGATGTCACATGTGATGCTCCAGTGGCCCTGTCACTAATGTCGATGAAAGATGGAAGTCACCGAAAAGGTTAGCCAGCTGTAGGACTCCAACCCACATCTTCTGGATTACCGGTCCAGGGCTCTACCAACTGAGCTAAGCTAACACACCTCCGCAGCGACTCATGGCTGGTTTGTCCCTTCAGATGTCGCACCCTTGGAAGTCGCTGGAAGACGGCCGTACATCAGTGCAGGAAGCTCCCTGAAGTAGTACCGAAACACGCCGTCTGCGGGTAAGGTCATGGCCACGGTTTTCTGGGACAAGGCTGGCGTTGTTGATATTAATTTTCTGCCCAGTGGTACCACCATCAATAGTGCATATTACTGCCAGGTTCTCAGGGATGTGCATAAGGCGCTGAAGCAAAAGCGACCAGGCCTCATCACCAAAGGAGTCCTCCTCCTACGAGACAGTGCACGCCCGAATACCGTGCATCTCACGACACGCAACTTGCAGGAACTTGGCTGGGAGTTGCTGCCACATCCCCATTACAGTCCCGCCCCCAGCGATTTTCATCTCTTCCGACCACTGAAGGCGTTCCTTGGGGACCGCCACTTCAGCTGCGACGACGAGGTCAAGAATGCGGTTCCATCATGGCTGCTACGCGCCGGTAAGGATATCTACGCTGCTGGCATCCAAACCCTCGTGAAACGCTGGGACAAGTGCATTACTGCAGCTGGAGATTACGTTGAAAAACAAATTTCTCGTCTGTAAGTTAATTTTACTTTTGCAAAAAATGAAAAGTCCCGGTTTGACTGGAACACCCCTCGTATTTGTCCTTTCTATGTTGTTCCCAGTCTCAGAACATCAGTTCTCTCATGCACTAATGTCGAATCTGTGAATTTTAGATGCTTTTGAGGAATAAGTTCGGTGAATAACGCAGCTGAACCAGCACATACACGACGTGGGAAAATGAACAGACACCCCCCCCCCCCAAATGTTGAAAATCATGCTAAAGTGCGTTGCAGAGCTATTCACTGACTTGCATTTACTGCGAAACAGATTGGGCATACGCTTCACCCATGCAACTCTCTCATGTGCTCTACGGTAGTGCAAGGCTTTATAGCTGTGCCCTTGAATGTAATAAAATTGTGAATGATTGTAATAAATACTCTGCAGGGAAGTAGAACGTATTTTAGTGTACTATTTTGGTATTATTTTTGTACGTTACATGTATCACCACAGCCAAATTCCATGCTGTGTTCCCCGTACTCGCACTGTACAGGCAATATAGGAGATACAGGTTCTCCATCTCCTGTAATACCTATATTCGTTTACTTTACTATTTTACCCCTATAAAACCCATAACTCCTGTAGTACCTACATAACATATAGGTCCTATATCCAATAACCATCCAATCATCATATCAATACCATCATAATATCAATATCCAATATACCTATATATATAGGACCTATACGCACACAAATTTGTTTGTTTCTCGTCGGTATGGAATGTTAGGCATCCGAAAATCGTTTTCCCACAATTAGTACAACAGCGGCGAACTTGCGACCCCTACAAAAGCCCCCCCCCCCCCTAATCTCCCGCGTGCGAAACACCATCCTTCGCCTTCACTCTAGACACATGAAGAGCACCGAGAAGCGCGTCAGTATGAGACTTGTGTGGTAGACGTGTGGTGTGTGGGGTGTGAGACGTGTGTAGTAGTATGAGACGTGTCAGTATCAGACTCTGTGGATCTGGGGTCACTTGATCGAGGTGATGGCTCCACTTATCGGTGATCAACACTTGTGAGGCCGGAGAGCCTGCTACTGTCTGCTACCGCTTCCGAGACGCTTGACGCTCTTCGGTTACCTGACGTCCGAAACGAAGGATTCGAAGGCCGTCAACGACCCCGACGTTTTGGAGCCGCTGATACTATGGGAAGAACGAGTAGTTCAATGCGAATCTCACTGTTGCGTTGTACATCGACACCCCAGTTCTCTTCGACGGTATGCGGCTCTATGAAGTTGGAGTTGTTACTTCCGAAATGTCTTCGGTGACCCCACCGTGACGTGACAACACAACGTGATCCGGACATCGGCATATGAATCGGACTGTAAGGGGATGCGTTTGCTAAATGTACATGCGGCAGCTGCATAGCCATGCCGACCGAGCGGGGGAATATCTGCTGCTGGTCCATCGTTGAACTACCACAAAAGCGCTCGGCGGTCATTTATAATCGGTCTCGCTGAAGTACAGACTGCATATTCGAAGGTTTGTATCAGGCTTGGTATGTTGACGTTGAATTAAAGCGAACGTCTTGCTTCTTGCTGGCACATTCGGTAGAACCTTGTGCAAGTGACTGTCAGGCGTTGCCTTTCTCGTTCACGCAACCCTGAACTCCGCGCTGGTGAGCTATACGACGGCACACTTCGCTTGTATGGATACATGACAGACTAAGCAGACTTTGCCGTGACTGGGAATTGGCGAATTCGGAGAGACGCCCTACAGCGAACACCTCGGAAGTGTTCTCGCTTTGAACGGCTCACTGTTCCGTACGTCGCTCACCAGTTGTAGACGTGCAACGGAGGATTGCACATATTACTCTTGTGATCGCAGTACTATCTGGTCGGGCTGCATGTACGCTTTGTTTTTCAGAAACCGTGATGTAAGTCATATAGTGAATAGCAGTCAACAAGAAACAGCTCTCAATGTTCGGAGCAGTCTTTTTTTTTTTTTTTTGCCAACAAATGAGGGGCTCTCTACCACAAATATCACACTAGAGGGGGTGTGGCCTGCCGTTGGAGCGCCTGTCACCGAGACAGCGATTTCCCGAATGAATTGCGCAGCGGTGAAACGACTTTCGACAAAAATATTTCGTGGGAATGCTTTTAACATACTGCTTTATAAGATGAGAACAGTTTTTGGCCATGTTTGATACCACTTTAATGCTCCTTTAATCCCCATCGCAATGACCATCGTCGGGCAGCGACCGCGTCTCCGGTTCACTCCGTTTTGCTAAAAGTGTGCGCGCTGGCGTTCTCCCAGATACGATTGGTTTGCATTCACCGTATCTGTTGGCGATCGAGAGCTGCAAAGCCCGGTTTGCTAATAGTCGCAAGGTTCAGCCATCGATATTTCAACGCTCGTGCTCGTCTAAGAAATTTTTCAAAATAGGAACGCTTTCAACGAGGATTGTGCGAAAGCCCCTAACTGAAGAACCAGTTAATAGAAAATACTCCTCTTCTCGAGAGAATGTAGCGAAACCGTAAAACGCAAAAACGGTATAGCTGCTAGCTTTTTATGAAAAAGTGTAAATAAATAAAGATAAAAAGACAAAACACCCTTAATGCCTTCCTGGCCCACATCTTTTTGTCAAATATTTTAAAAGCGCAATTAGTATCGCATCTCACATTTCGTCCCCGACCCCTCGTAGGAGACCACCCCATATCCCCCATGGTCCCCTCATGCGGGGCATTTCCATGCGCGCCCCAGCGCGAATATTTCAACTCCTCTCTGACGCGTTTCCGTGAGGTGCCTGGGAGAAAACAATTTGACATTGGCAGCAACAACTGGCACCGTGTCAGCAGCAAAAACATATGCTGCATGCTCAAAATTTTAACTTCTTTCTTCTTTTCCACTCTGCACCTTTAAAACAGCTATTACGAACGATTGAACAGGGATTGATGTATTTGGTTCGTTTGGTGAGTATTGCCTCGTTTTCGGTTTCCTACTGCTTATCATAAGCAGTGATGGCCACTAACTACTTCTACAGTAGTTTAACTATAACTACTAACTACTTCGCGATGGAGTAGTTTAACTAGTAGTTCAACTACTTTTCAGGGGAAGTAGTTAAAACTACTTCTTTAACTACTGCAATGTATTTTAACTACATCTATAACTACTTAACGTTGTCGATTCGCACCAATCACATTCTATAGTGTTCTTGGACACCTAAATATGAATCACAAGCAGTGATAAAAATGAAGATTTAGTACACATGCACGGCACAATTGCTCTGCACATCCGTTCTCATCAAACAAGTAGCTCAAGGTAAAAGTCGGAAGCACAATCGTGCCGTAAAGCTTGCGGCAAAATCGGAAGTAGTTGGCGCCTGCAGTAACCTAACTACTGTAGTTAACTACTCGAAATAGTAGTTTAACTAGTAGTTGTCACTACATGTCTGCAAGTAGTTGATAACTACTTTTTAACTACAATCAACTGGTTTAACTAGTCGTTTAACTACATGTAGTTAACTACTGGCCATCACTGATCATAAGTATTGAGAGTTACCATTAGCGAAATTAAACAAGCACCTACGTGTCGTTCCAGTCGTCAAGAAAGCGTAGCAAATCGTGAAAGCACAGTTTTGAGCCGACAATGACGCTGTCTTCAGGCTTGAACTCACGCAGGTCAGAGAAGAGGATATTCAGAAATTCTATAACGTTAAACTGAAAAAGAATCGAGCATGAAATTAAAGAGTAATAGGTGCAGACACAATTTGACAGCGAAACCAAGAAGCATTACGTGAACTCACTGTTTCGTACGATGAGAATGCAGTTAAGTTAGTTGTGTGATATTGCTGGAGGCTGAAGGTGCTACATTGGCGTACCTGAAACGAAATGGTTCCTGCCATTTATTTATTTATTTATTTATTTTGGTTATACGTTGAGGGACCACAAGGGTCATTACACAACGGGGGCACGACGTAGGCGTGACATAACTGCGACTTGCTGTTATACGAGAAATAATGCACACAGCTAATAATCATGTATCACCCTGAAAAGAATTAAACAACAACAAAAAGATAATTTAAAAAAATGCGTGCACATATCTAACAACTCTACACATGTACACACACTATATATCTATACATCTATCAATATCTGTATCTATACACACATGACATGTATACAATGTATACACACTACATGTTTATACTGCAACCTGTATGCATAACGGCAAAAGGTGGGAGGAAGACTGGACCGAGTCATTACGCACATACTAGCCTAGGAGATGGCTTGTGAGGGCGGCTTTAAACTTCTGTGGATCGCGAAACAGGATATGTTCGAGGGAAGAGCGTTCCAAAGTTTGGCTGTGCGAGGAATGAAAGAAAATTTCTCTTGCGTATGGTAGAACAGCAACGCAAACACCGAATAAAAGAAGAGGAAAGATGAGCAATCCCGCGATACTGTATTGATACGTTTTCCTTCGAGAACACCTGAGGAGCAAAAACAAATCATAAACATAATGTCACGCTTATCCAAATGCAGCGTTCGAAAACGGAGACCGCAATCTCTCCTCTCATCTCTTCCTCGTCGCTATTTTCACCGTGCAATAAACCTCTATACCCGAGAAACGTCATCATGACGTTGGTAGGCACATCGAAACCAAAACAGATCGGAAGGGGAGAGCTGGGTTCCACGAACAGGCACTTGTTCGCTGCCTCCTATTAAAAGAAAATACGACCGAAGGTCGCGTCCTTTTCAGAGACCATCGTAATCCCCTTAAGACCGTGGCTTTCCGGCGCGACCTTGTTCGCCACTAGCATTGAACGTAGTTCAACTCTACCAAACTCGTGGCGCTGTCGAACATTATGACGTCATTTGTTTACAAACAGGTAGAGGTCTATTGCTTATGTTAGTTTAGCTGTGAATTCCGGAGCAGAAACGTCATTGACACGTTTCCCACTGCTTAGCTAGGTTCGGGAAAAAGCCTGGACGTCTTCATAGCAGCCAATCAGCTAGCCAACAGAAGCACTCTGCTATGGTTCTTTATCGTGCACTGGAAATCTCCGCACACGGATAACACCGTATTAAACATCTTTCGCCGAACACTTGCCTAAGCAACTTGTACCGTGCCATAAAGTTGTTGCCGTCCTCAGCCGGGATCGAACCCGCAACCTTGGGATCAGTAGACGAACTCATTGGCCAATCACTGATCACGTGATGCATTTAACTTTTGCTACAGGATATCGACAAATTAGAGAGCAAAAGAGTTCAACAAAGGAATGCGACTTCTTTTAATGGAAATGTATATTGAGGAAGGAGCCTCAGGTCAAGTTCCTGACAGTATTTTAGGGACTAGCTTACTTTTATTACTTTTATTGTTGTTTCACACTGTCTGTAGAACAAGTTCTGTTTTGAAATGTTGGCAGGAGCCTCCGCATCGCTGCATTTTCTTAAAGAAAACTAACTGGGGTTGATTACATCCGTTACACATGACGGCAACGTTGTCTGTACAATTCAGATATACGGCAGCAATATATGTATATACTAGCGCTGCTGGAGTTCCACTCGCGTGGAAAGGAGTAAACCGCTTACTAATGGAATACTTCCATTTTACATACAGGGCAGAGATTCGTGCTCCGCCCACGTTACCTTGGGTGGCGTTGTAAACGTTCGTGATCCGCGAATGTCGCATTGTTACTCGTTCATGATAGAACGGAAGAAATGGAAGGAAAGAGCCACAGTTTTATTCTGCAGTCGTTCATACCTCGTGTCTTTCTGATGTCCAAAACTGTCACCGAAATGCATTCTTAAGCTCGGGGGGGAATATGTTTAATGCAAAGTAAGAAAAAAGGGAAGGGAAAGGTTAGCCACGGTGTGGGCTTGCTACTCCCTAATGCTTTCAAGCAACCAAAAGACCGAAACAAAGAATAGTCGCTTTATCGACCTGTGAAGCTGAGTATGTGGATCTGTGCGAAGCTATGAAGGAGGGGAAGTGGTTCAGGATGTTTTTATGTGAGCTGGGATTTGTCACTACAACCCAGCAATAGCAATATCATATTGAAGAACAGGGCTGTACTCCGTGAACCCGAGTGAAATCAGTAGCCCCAGTCGTGGACGAGATATTTAGCATCATTCATAAAAACGGCAGCGTAAAACGGCACTATAGCTCCAAAATCGACCGGGACAGATGCGACAGTCCCTTGAAGGCATCAAACTGGGACTGTTTGAAACCTTGTGCTCTAGCGCTCAAAAGATGCAGAAGCCGGCACACACACACATAAAGCAGCACACATTTGTGCAACAGAATTCTCTTTCCTTATGACTAGGACCAATCGACACCCCGTTTCAATATAAAAAATGTATTGTCAGGGACACTTCTTTCTACTCGTTTCCGCGGTCTTGCTCCGAGCACCACGCTAGCGGGCAAGATCGCAAACAAAAAGTGGACTCGTCCGGGGGCGGCCGGGCTCCGACACGCTATCGCATTGCCGCACGAAGGTGTTTGAAATACCGTGTAAAGACAATAGTGAGTTTTACTATGTCGTGCGCTATCGTCTTTGCGTACGCAATGAATACCGTTGGTTGTACTGCGCACGCGCAAAACATAAACAGAGCTTTGCGCATTGCGCAGAACAGCAGCACTATTACTACGCCAAGGCGACAACGTACAATATACTAAACCTCACCAATAAAGAAAAACGTAACAAAAGGGAAGCAGACGGCGTGAGAGGGAATTATATCATTATCTTAATCTGGTTGTTACGTTTCGTGCCCGGTTTTGTAAGGAGCACGAAGATCGCGCTTTGTTATCGCGTGTTTCTCTTGGAAACAGTATATCTGCAACGGTGCCATCCATGAAATTTGCCAGTCAAAACTGATGAATGCCTGACCTTCTTAAATATGCCGCCACGGATAAGCAGAGAGAATAGGACCAGAATTCTCCCGTTGCTCGAGGCTGAGCCAGCACAGGGAGTGATTGCCCAACTACAGTACAACTGTAGCTGTACTTGTAGTCGATTGCACACGGTAGGTTGCTCCGTGCAGACTGTTCGGCGGGTTCGAGATGCTTATGTCCAGAAGAACCGTATAGAAGACGCTCGTCGCGCTCCGCGTTCCCGCTCAACGTCGGAGTTCGAGGACCTTTGCCTTGTCGCAGCTATCGTGGACGACCCTTTCATTACTGCCGCAGATATAAGGAGGGAGCTATCCATCGCAGCGTCGGCAAAAACAGTCCGCAGGCCTCTTCGTGAAGCGGGCCTCCGCTGCCGCTATTCATGTCGTAAGCCAGCATTACGCATTGCGCGCAAAACCCTCAGATACGAGTTTGCTAGCAGCCATCTTCACTGGTCGGTCCAGGAGTGGTCATCTGTAATATTTAGCGACGAGTGCACTTTCGGAAGCCGCTGAGATCAACAGATGAAGGTTTAGAGGCACGTCGGTGCAAGGTGTTATCCAGTACCATAAGATTGAAAAGAACTTGGGGAGATGCCCTTGCGACAAAAACCTTTAATGTTTGAAACTTCAGGTAGCACCCAGCCTACATGCAGCAGGTTGCCATGAGTGGCCGTTGCACCGTTAGTCTCTGGGGAGCTATTACGTCCGCGGGTCTCGGGCCACTGCACAGGATAACCGGCAACCTCAACAGTGAGCAATGTGTCAGCATCATAGACACAGTGCTGGCACCCTTCGCAGTTGATGGCCATTCTCCAGACGGTGTATACTTGTTCCAACAAGACAAAAGTCCAATACACATGTCCCGCCTTGTGCAACGTCACCTAGACAGCCAATAATGCATCATGCAGCTACCATGGCCCGCAAAAGCAGCAGATACGAACCCGATCGAGGACAACTGGGGACTGCTCAAAAAACAACTTTACAGAAGGCACCTAACATTGGGGACACCGAGATCCTTCTGGACGGCCATTCAAGAGGAGTGGGAGTCACTGAGACAGCAGGCGGTTGTCACTTCTCCGTACTCATGGATGCCACCCCGAATGGAGTCCGTCGTGACGGCAGGAGGAGGCTGGACAAAGTACTGACTTTCTTTTCAATGGCCGCAGGCACAAAAAAGCAAAAAAGAAATTGCGCCACAAGTTTGAAATAGCCGACTTTTTTAATGCCTGAAATATTACATACTCCGCGGTGCATATTAGCGAGTGGTTGTGTGGCCAAAAAGGCGCGATAAGTCGGGTTTTGAAGCAGGTCCCGTGTCGTCGCAGCGTCGTTAGCACCGCAACATTCTGCATCATTTCCGTTTCCAAGAGTAACAAACATGCGATAACAAAGGGTGACCTCGGCGTTTCGTACAGAATCACAGAGTGACACTCCGCGTGACAACAGATTAAGATAAGGATATAATGATGAAAGATGGAAGTCACTGAAAGGGTTAGCCAGCTGTAGGACTCGAGTCCTACAGTTCGTTCGAGTCCTGCAGCCTGGCTAACCTTTTCAGTGACTTCCATCTTTCATCGTTAATTTCTTAGGCAATGTGAGGCTTTGTATGTATTTGTCCTTTCTATGTTGTTCCAGCCTCAGAACATCAGTTCTCTCATAGTGATATAATACCTTCTCACACCGACTGCTTTCCCTTGTTACGTTTTTCTTTTGTTGTTTTTTACTCGGTCCTTCTAACGCCTTCGTACGGCAATGCGATACCTTGTCGGCATACCGGGACGAGTCCACTTTTTGTTTGCGACCTTGCCCGCTAGCGTGGCGCTTATCGGAGCGAGACCACGGAAACGAGTAGAAAGTTAGAAGTGTCCCTGACAGTACGTCACCCGAACCTCCCCAAGCAGCGCAGGATATTGGACCCCTATTGGATGGGCATTGGCGATACAGGTCCAATATGGGACCCGTTTTGCAACGATTTCCCCCATGTTGGCTCAAACTTGGCAATATGGGCCCCATATTGCCCATGTGCACCCCACGTTGACTGAAATTGCGAAAAATGGGACGTACCCGTATTGGTACTTGTATTAAGTGCCCAAGCAGCACGCCAAGATTGGACGTTGAAGCGTGTGAAAAGCCCAACTGAACACGCCGTTACATCCAACAACTTCCCGCAGATGATACACATTGTTCGAAACAGTCAACATATGTGGTGATCCCACTGTAACATGAACAACTCAACTCAACTGGCACACTTGCTGCACAGAGTAGCCGCCATCTTGCTTCGCGATGGCAATCCGTCGAACTGAAAAAAAATGGAACCCGAGAAGGGGACTGAGGAGGGACGACACGACACGTTCTCGTCTCTCCTCTGTCCCTTTCTCGGGTTCCAATTTTTTCACCATGTACCAGCTGGCCTGCACCCTTGTCATTACCGTCGAACTGACTCAGAGCGTGGTCGTTTGAGCAAAATCACGAGTCCTACAACTAATGCGTACTCGCGACACTCGGATCGGACGTTTCATTCTGGCGAAGATGTCTCTGATTTCTCTAATGACAACGGAAGCGGCAGGTCAAGTAAAAAACACAGAGTTGGATAGCAAAGGATGCAGTGCCGGATTTAGGGGAGGGCAGACGGGGCACTTTCCCCGGGGCCCCCATCACAAAGGGGCCCACACCAGTAAAGGTCTTGTCCAAGGGAAATCTGCTTTGCATGCCTGAAACGCATCGCTGAAACGGAAACTTGGTAAAAATCTGTCCTCCGTCCACGGATATCGACCCCGAATAACACACTGAATAGACATGAATAGAATATTTATTTCACTTGTCTACGAAATGTTCAAAATATGACAAAACCTGACTGCTGAAAAATGTGTGTGACTAGTGTGCCACACGGCCGCTGTCCTTTAGAAGCAACACGATGTCATTTATAGACATATAATACACGAATACATAGAATAATACATAGAATGCACGAGAGAGCCCCCACCACTGTAAATCCGGCACTGAAGGGATGTCTCTTCTGTAACGCTAGGTGTGAACGCGCTGTAGCTGTAGGTGCGTTGAAGTTACCACAGAGGCAGCGTCAGTTAATGCAAGGCGTATGTCCGTCACCATCACGAAAGTGTTTCGCTCCTTTGTACTCTAAAAGCGAATTGGAAATTTTTGGTTCATACACTACTGCGATCCCAATGACAGCTTCTGAGGGATATTTTGTACCGGTAGTTCCTACTGTTCGTTTTGAGCACGAGAGCAGTACTATTTTTGAGGCGACATGTGGGCAAGCTTGCGCTTTTCCCAACCTACAGTTGGGAATACGACTGCCTGTTCTTCTTGGCAGTACGACCGGTACAGCACCTGTTCTCCGTTTTTAATGCGACGCGGTGTTCTTTTTTGTAACGCGGTGCAACGTCAATCAATAAGAAGATCTGCAGAAATAAAGAAGGCAGAAGTAAGATCACTGTTAGTGCTTTATTATTCGGTGGACTCACCGTTAGCGTTATCACGCAAATATTGGCGCAATATGTTCAAAATGGGCTTGCCAATATAGGGAGCCCATACTGGTCCAATATGGAGCACGGTTGCATTTCCCACATGGGTCCCATATGGCAGCCCATCTGGGACCGATATTTGCCAACCCTGCAGCTCACATTGGTCCAATATTGGTGTGCTGCTTGGGTACCACACCCAGTACTGCTGAACCTTCCCTTCAATATTTGTGCCGTGGACACGATGCTATGTGTTCAGAGAGTGAGTATGGACTAACTTTGTAATTATTCTACTTGCCACGGACGGCTTCCCTAAGGACGACTTCCTACACGAAACCGGAAACACATTTAGTGAAACACTGCAATAACGTGTCCCTATGATTATCTCGTGCCTGCAATCCACCTGATCATCAACAGCCCCTATCGTACTGCTACTGATGATACCTTCCTTATGGCATTTTTTTATTATTTGTTTTAATTTCAATTCAGTTTCAATTCATTGCATCGAACAGGTGTGCTGGTACGGACAAAAACCTGTATGAAGACAGCTTCAGAGCGGTCCGAGCATGGTGCTATTTTCAAACCGCATTTCGGTCGAAGCCCTTGCAGATGCTCAGGGACGCAGTGTGCTCTTTTCAAGCAGAAAAACATCGTTCTTCCACAGTACTCCGTTATTTGTCAACGCCCATATGCCTCCTTTTCTTTATTTCTCATTCTCAGACGTGTAAGAACACTACGTAACTTGTTCGGACAGTACTTCCCCTGAAAAATTTAATTCGCTTAGATATACCGCAACTGGAAATAGTGGTTAACGCTAGCTATCCGACTGACACACATCGTGCAAAGTGGAGAGGAAGTGTCACGTTTGTTCCCCTTCATGAATTAAACGAAGAACAGCAGCTTTCACTGCAACAATCTTCAAACGAGCGGCTTATGACTGCGCGGGTATACCCGCGGGTACCCGCAGTTGCCCCGCACATCGTCACGATTTGCGGGTAGGAATTCGCGATCGCTGCGGGTAGCGGGTAAAATGCGGCTGTACCCGCAATGCGACAGCGGGTAATGCGGGTATACCCGCATAGCCAACTAAGTGATCCCTCTCTGTCACACGCGAGCTCAGCAGTGCCCTATGTCGTTGGCAGCATAAATCCGCGTGCCAGACTGCAGCAGGCAAGTGCTGGCGGGCGAGTTCGATTATCAGTGCAGACATATATGGCTCCCTGTTGAATTGCAGTTTTATTGGCATACAATTGAAGCCGTCCGAGACACGCAGCCAACACTCAGAATTTCCATTGTTTTAAAATAGCAACAGCGGTACAGTGGACGAGGAACACTTCCTCCTGCCGGTCCCAATGCGGGTATACAGAGAGCACTGCGGGTGCGGGTCACACAGGCGCGGGTACTGTGCGAGCCGGGTCCAAGTTTTCTTACCCGCACTCACCTCTACTTATGACATTACGCGGGTTGAAAACAGTTTCCCGAATCGCTTACCTGCGCGAGATGAGTAGAGAAATTGTGTACGCATAAATAATGCTGCTTGGAAAAGTGCTGCAGCGATGGAAGAATCGACGCTGACTTTCGAAGAAGTTGATAAGATACCTCCAAATCTGGCGACGCGTAACCCCATCGGGCGGAAGGATGAAACTGGGAAAGGAAAAATCACATCGTCACCATTGATGCGTAAATAGTTGAACTGTAAATACTATTATGTACTATTTGCAAAACCTGTGCTTCTACGAGCCGCTATAGACACGAAGTTTTGTTGTTTCCTTGACTGATTGGTTAAATGCCGTTGGTCAAGAACATGTGGCTGCAAACAACACGCTCCAAATGACGCTGGGGACCTGGAGTTTGCATTACAGAGATGAGTGCAGGCAGACGTTGTTGTAGACGTCGAATTGCGCAAATCATACTACGCAAGATACGGAGAGATCAAGTACGCTGGTTACGGGGTTGTGTCCGCAATGTGTTGGCACTATGACGTCATGAAAACCAACCTGCCTTTCGAGGCGGAACTATAGGTTGACATCTGGCCGGTATTTCACGGGCTAGACCAGTTATTGATCGTTCTGCCGGTCGAAAGGTAATAAACAGCGTTAGCAGACCGTTGATAGCCCGTGAAACTATGGTAGATGGCAGCGTGCATGACTCAGAATCTTATTCGTTGATTGGGTATACTGTAGATACTACTTGTGCTTCAGAAGCCACGTTCTTGCTGCAGCAATGCTTAGTTGTGGGTCTGCGGAAACTAATACTGCGAGAGTTCGTGAATGTGGAAGGCCCGCTCTGGGCGACAATCTTATCTATGCGAAGAGGGTGGCGCGGAATCTTATCCAGAACTGCAGAGATTCGTCACCACCCTCCTCACATCTAACGCAATGTAAACACATGTATTGAAACCTGGAACTTGAATTGGAATAAATTAATTGAATTGAACTTGCAGGTTGACAGTGTGTTTGGTAACGGGCTAACAAACGTGTGGCCGCCAATTTACCGTTGGAGGTGTTGGAGCAAGCAAGAATATATGATATTGGAAATATGACGATTCTCCGCCACGTCGAAAACAGCATCTTCAAGGAAGGCCATGGCGTCCATTTATTGGGCAGGGGACGGTTCATTTCTTTCTTTCTTTTCTTTTTTTTCACAGACCTCTACCTTAGCGTATACACTAACAGGGTAATGTTATTCCATATCCAGCTACATTGCGCACCTTGCAACCAACATTTGCTGCCTTCCCCTGGTTCGTTCGAAAGAAGGCATAACAAAAGCATCGGGATAGGCAGGAGGGGTTCGGAGAAAGGTTCGAAAAGTATTCAGTATACGCTCTGTAAGCGCGCGGGGTCACCGCACATGACGCAGGAGTGACGTTTCAAGGACGCCTTTGGTTGGCTGGACGAAACATGTGCTCGCTCCTAAAAGGTAAACAATGCAGCGTCTAGCCGAAGCTGAACTGTAAAACAGCGAATACGGCTCTGATATCGACATCAAAAGTGTGTGTTTTTCTTTCTGTGATGATCTTGGCTGTATGAACAAACGTGAAAAGAAAGTCGAACGTAGGAAACGCGCTTAAGCGTGAATTCCTGGACGTCTGTATTAGTTCGAATGCGCGTGCTTCATTCAGAGATCGTTCATACAGCGTCAGGGTTACGCTGTCAACCCATGGACGGATGCAGTGTGCTTTGTGTGAATGCCGCAACGGAAATGAGAAATGTAGTCATGCCGTTTGCTTCCATCAAGTACGTGTCAAAAACTAACGTACCGCAACAGTAGAAACGCCGCCCCAACAGTACCGTACCACTAGACATGAGGAGTGTATTTAAGTGTGTTTTTAAAAAGGCCAAATTTAGTAATCGAACTTGAATACTTTTTCTGTACTTCTACGCATTTTCCATGTTACACTGAAAGCATTACTCTGTGCGTCACCCGGATGTCAGTAGTATAGATATAGACTGTATAATTTTCGAGCGGCATAAGAACCGAGCGGCATAAGAACCGAGCGGCATAAGAACCGAGCGGCACAAGAACCGAGCGCTATAACAGCCTCTTTTTTCTAATCCAAGATGGCCGATTCTAAGCCAACACAATCCAGTTCTAAGCCAACACAAGCCAAATCCAAAGCCATCTGATTGGCCACCATTAGCTCCGCCCACTTCACACGTTGATTGGCCCATGCTAAGCCTACTGATCTTTGATTGGTTGACCGTAGCTCCTTCATGCTAATTAATTGGCTCCGCCCCCACTTCACACGCTGATTGGCTCATGCTAAGCCTTGACTGAGCATTGATTGGTTTACCGTAGCTCCACCCCTTCATGCTAATTACTTGGCTCCGCGCGCGCCCGTTGATTGGCCACCGCTACTGATCGCGCGCGCGTTGATTGGTTCACCATAGCTCCGCCCCCGCCCGTTTATGTTCATTACTTGACTCCACCCCAGCGGGCTTCACGCTGATTGGCCGGCGCGACCGCTGATTGGTCCAGGCGCGGCTGCAGCGACCCCACTGCGGCCCTATCTCAGATGTCCAAACTTACCCATCTGATTGGTCCATTCTAAGCCACTCTCCCAGCCTCCCCATCTGATTGGCCGCCGCCACTGCCTTCACCGGCACCCACCCGTTGCGGCCCTATCTCAGATGTTCAAACTTATACCGATTGGCTCGCCACCAGACGGCGCGCGGCGGCGGCGGCGGCGGCTTCGGATGGTTCTAACCTATCTCAGATAGCTCTATGAGATCGAACAGACAGGGAAAAAAATACCTTTCAACTAAAACCTATCTCAGATAGCTCTATGAGATCGAACAGACAGGGAAAAAAATACCTTTCAACGTTTATTGAGTACATGTTTGAGGAAAAGCATGGCAGTTTTGGAGAGGTTGATTCCCTTGATGCTGGGCATGGTTCCACGGAAGTGACGGATCATGTAGACGTCTCCGGGACAGCGGCTGAGAAAAATTTCGTCCTCCGTGAGTTGGCACTTCCGCGTGCACTGGATATCTTCGTAGCTGTCGCTCACGTCCAGCGAGTGAAGGCACGTACGCAACGATCCAGTAGCGTTCCTGTCCAGGTTAATGCCGGACCGCATAGGTACCACGTGCCACTCTCTGATGGCCAAGATGTCGCCGGGGCATTCGTGCGCGTACGTGTGCTTATCCTTCTCCAGCTTGATGCTCGCAGTGCAGTTGCCGGCGTCCAGCGCCAGTGCGCACGAGACGAGCGAGAAGAGAACGAGGTACCACATCCTTCCAGTGACGCAGGTCAAATGACGCTACTCCTACTCATCCTCTGCATTATCTGTGCGACGGAGGAAAGAATGCCGTGTGAAATCCCGCTATCTACGTCATCCACTCGAGCTTACCATATTCGCAGCTTCCGTACGGGTAGGAGTCCACGTTATTGTAGAGGTACCGTTTGTCGTCGTACGCCATCAGACTTCTTTTCACGTTTCGGATGGTGTACATGCACTGTTTCTTTCCCACTATTGACACCTGTTCGTGCGATACGCTGGCGTGCTTGAATAGGGTATCGCGGTACGTGTCATGGAGGAGGTGTTTGCGCACAATGTTCTTTTTGACCCCTTTAGCTCTTGCAATTTGTTTTCCCCCGGCTAATTTGATGGAATACATTTTGGCTTTCAGGCATATTACTTCCTCGATGGGTACGCTACCCGTTTCACTTTTGAACGCGCCAAGTCTACCGCGATTCCTCTCGCTGTACAGTGGATGATCACGATCGAAGGAAGACAAGTCTAAATGGTCGTCGGCGATCGCGCGTAACTGATCTTCGTAGTCCTTGCAGAATAGGCCGAGGATCAGAGAATCCGTGTCAAAGTAGCAGGTAATCACCGGACAAGTGAGCTTGCTCAGCAGGGTTTCATAATAGAACGAGTACATGGTTAACTTACTCAGTTCTAAAATCGTGAAGCCAATCTGCAGGGGGAAATCGCATCGCACTTTTCTCTTGCGCATTTCGTACATGACACAATCGGGGGACAAAATTTCCATTCGCGCGCATTCCGCCCGACTCCCGAGGCGACTCGCCGTCTCCTCATCGAAGGCTACTCGAATGTCTCGCATATTAAATTTATTTAGCAACGTACGCCCGAAGACCGCATTATTTGAGATTTTATAGAAATTTTTCTCGAACGTCGTGCTCGATGCGACGCGTCTGGCAACATTGTCCTCAATGTAGGGACGCAGGAATGGTGCCTGACGAAATTTTAGAATTCTGTGAATTTTCGTCACCCGCATGCCCAATCTACAATAGAGCGCGAGCAGCGCGTAATGAACGACGTACTCGACCTTGTCCTTGCACGTGAGCAGCAGCTTTTTGCTGTTCGCCGGCTGATACATTAACTCTTCGAGGAGCCCTCGCTGGAATGGTGAGAGCCATTCCTTCGGAACGACAGCCTTCTCGGGAGCCAGGGGGAAGTACCGCGTCAGCGCGTGGATAGATTTTGGATACTCCAAATCGCACACGTACACGTATCCCACGTCCGAATCTGTGGGATGACGCATAAAATCCACGGAGCTAAAATCCTCGACCCATTCGAAATCGCCGACTGGGAGGTGCTTTATCATACTGAATCCGTAAAGATTGTTGCAATCTATGTACGATATGTACACCTCCTCTTTATCGGGATCGTAGCCACTGCACAGCGGGTTGTTAGCCCGTAAATGACGCCTGCTCGCCTGACAGAGTCCACCTCTAACACCCGATTCGATGGTCCGGTACATGTCCTCGGCGATGATCAGCTCCAATTTTGCCCGCGTGTAATTTAGAGCGCATTGCCACGAATAGGATGCCAGCGAAACACAATGAAGCAATTCCAATCCGCGCGCGTCGTAGCACAGGCGCCGGAAGTGCTGCATTACGTCAGCATGTAACAGGGCATCCGTTTTCAGGTACAATGCATTATAATCCCTCAGATTCGAGCATCCAAAACGTTCAAATACGTGCAGCGCGTACTGATAGTCTTCGTCGCTTATATCCTCCCCCGTCAGATCGTTTCGGAAGGCTGATTTTGCCGGCAGAGCCAATTCGTCGTAGACCGCGAACGAGCTAACGTGGCTGTACGGGAATACACCTTTACGAAGCAAAATTTCGTAGTCGTCTCCAAATACCTGCTTCAGGCATTGGAACGCCTCTGCGCCCCCCATGGATTTGACGGTTTCCACGAGCTCTCCCAGCGACGAATTTAGGTACTGCATGGTATCTCTGAATAGGAAGGTGCCAATTTCGAACGATCGGATTTTTTCCATGGAACTGGCCACGATGAAGGGAGCTCGCTTCCACCCGAGAAGGTGAAATTCCCGCAGTAGTCCGGCCAAATCGTAGGCCAGATTGTGCACCATGATGGGCAGTTTTTCCCGCGTCGTGCACGCTACGTTACAGGGGTTGCACAGCGTTGCGATGTAATTTGTCTCGCCAGCGGTACAACGCTTGGAATGGTCGTGGTGCCGGACACGGGATACATCTTGCGCGAACTCCCGCCCGCAGTACGCGCAGTGGGTGGCAGCTCTGTGCCGCGCTCGTTGCTCATCATTCAGCACCATTTCCGCGGGGCAGGCGTTCAGGGCGATCATCTCGTCCCGCATTTCCATCAAAGCTCTGACGCACTGCCTCGCAGAATCTTCACCGTGGTGCGTCCTGATGCGCATCACCTTCGAGTCGTGGGTGCGTACGAGCACGGCACAAAAGCTCGAGGTGACGTGACGCTGCATGCCAACACCACTGGGCGCGAGTACGCTCTCCGTGTCCAACGCGACGACGTAGTTGTACTGCTGCTTGTACTGTATTTTAGTAAACTCTACAAGGTTTTTGCCCGGTTCGCAAAATTCCAATATGATTTCGTTTACGTCCGCGCACAGGCGACGATGTTTCGCCATGCTCTCTTCCTTGTTAAAAGAGCGCGTGCAACGCTCGCATACGAAACGCCTGTTGTCTCTCATCAGTAAGCGCTCGAGAGACTTGATTCCGAAAAAATGTTCATCTACAGCCAATAAGTGAATTTTCTTTTCATACTCGAGTTTTGGGGATCGCGACACGTGCACTCCCTGATCGACGTACTCGTATACGTACACGGATATCTTGTTTTTATCTTCGAATTCGTCCAGATCAGAGTAGGAAACGGGGAAGCGACTAGGCCACCAGTACTCCGCGGCATAGTTTTCACATTTTTTCCACGAATTACTTTCCTGCGGGTGCAGGAGGGCAAGCGTATTGTATTTAAAACACTCACCCTCCTTATGTGCCGGTAAATGAATATTCGTCAGCACGTTCCTGCGTTTAGCCAAATGATCGGGAAGTGCCCCTTTGCATCCGAATTTTTTAGTTTTCACCGCGGAAATGCATATTTGAACCTTTTGGACGTCGGTGGACGCGAACCCGCTCCCTTCCCGCTGATAATTTTCTACGCGTCCCGTGGACTCCTGAATCGCGTCCATTAGGGTATTCGCGACGGCTCCGTCGCTGTGGACTTCGCGAGCAAACGCCATAAAGTGGGCTATGTGCGCGGTTATCTCCCCCCGAGTTTCCCTCACCATTAAAACATCGGAACAAATGCAAAACCTAAAGGGTATTCTTTGCGCTCTCAATATGGCGAGCATATCGTGAAAGTGACTCATTAAATATTGTCGTAAATCCTCTACTCCCTGATCGTGAACAGATGCCAATAGCGTGAATCTTTTGACGATACCTCTAAATGCGGCGTCAGTCTGGAAGAAGGGCAGGAAGGATGTATCCACGTCGGGGTGCGATCGCATCACGTGAGCAGACAGTGTAGGAGGTGCGCCGTCCCGAGAATCGTCGTCGTCGTCCGATTCATCCTCGATATCGTGAGGATCAAAAAAGCAGAACACACACCGAGGCACTGAAAATAAACGCGCATCAGTAAGAAACGTGCAACAAGTAAAGGAGGGAATAACTTACTTGTGAAGCGAGTGAAAGCAGACTGTTCCCCCCCTGAGGCGATCGCGCGGCTTATAAACCGGCATCCACGCTACATGCGCCAACACGTCGGGGCTCGCTTGTTTCCACGCGGTCGTAAATCATGTGGCACCTCGAGGATGAGGCCGCGTTGGGGGCCATCTGTTTAATATCAGAACGCGTGCGCGGCCGCAATGGTGAGCATTCACCGTCGAAGAAAATGTTGCGTCAAGGTAATGTAAATAGGTCTTCTCCGAGAAATTGGGTCACCTTGAGTCGGTTGCATGTTCCAACACGTTGGGGTCGCCTGTTTTATATCAAAATGCGCTTCATGGTCAAAATGAGTTTATACTATAGAACGGTGAGCTTTGTTTTATTCTCGGGGAAGTTGCGTCAAGGTAATGTAACGAGAAATTGGGTCACCTTGAGACAAGCCCCAACACGACGGTGCCATCTGTTTAATATCAAAAACGCACTTCCACCCATCGTGGCGGGCCCTAGTGAAAAAAATGTTGCGTCAAGGTGATGTAACGAGAAACTGGGTCACCACGTAAATCATGTTTTCCGAGGCCACGCGTATTAAAACTAAAAGTAAACTGTTGTGCTTGATGAGACAAGTCTATCTGAAGGAAAATATCCCTATGAGCCAACCAACTCATTGCCGAAACAAGCGCCAAAAACAAAAGGGTTCGCTTATGCAGTTTCCAAATGTCCTTCGCGCGCGCATCATATATCACATGCTGTTCCCGTGTGATTGTGTAAACAGAATCGCACCACCCTTGCGCTCCTCCGGAGGTGCTTTATATAAAAGTCGCGATATATACAACTCATTTGAGGTCTGTGAAGCCGTCGGTCGACTCCTCGTGAAGCGCACAACGAGAAAGGTATGTTTCACTATTGTCTTCAAGATGAGGAAAGTTAGGTAATAGTCGTCCTCATTTTCAGTTCATTTGGCGTGCGTAGAAACTTGCACTGAGAGATATGTCATCTATTGTCGAGAAGCTGGATAAACTAAAGAAACCCGGTGATGGAGACATTCAGAAAATGAGCATTGTTCCAAACAACGAAAAGCTCGACGTGTTGGACTTACGCAAAGTGGACACTATCTATGGGGAGTCCGTGTACGTGGAACTCCTGATGAACAACGATAAACGCGTGAAGGTGTACCTACCCAGTCGTTTTAGGCGACTCACGGATGAAGATTTGCAAGAAATGCGAGAATTACCAGATCTGAAACTAGAGAAGAAGGAGAGATTCGGGGATGGTAAAAGAGCCGCATCGCCCGACATCATCTTTACTCACGCGAAGAAGAAGTGACCGCGACGAAAGTCCGCGTCCCATATGTAATCAGCGGGAAAAATAAAAATACATGTATTTCTGATTTTAAATGTTGCGTTGTTGTGATGGATTAGGAAGATAGGCTGATATGATGGGAAGCTCTATTGATAGAATGATATGATAGGGAGCTATAGCGCGTATTCATTGACTAAGCAAGTGTAGTTTGTGGGGAGCTATAGAGAATAAAGGACGCCAGGCGTTTTTAAGCGACAAACAACTTTTCTAGCAGCTTTATTGATTTTAGGTCATTAGCGGCGAGATTATCGGAAAACAGGGATACAATGCTCTTCAGTGATTTCCCTTTCGCCAACAATGTCGCCGCGATACAACAGTACACACCACACATTGGAGAATACAGGCTTTGGATACAGACATCATTATATTCGTCGACGGTGAGGCGTTTCAGCTCGGGTTCGATGGGCGGCAATCCGAAGGAATCAAAGTAGATGAGGTCATCCTTCATTTTCGCGTACAAAATCCAGTGCTCCCCAGCTTGCTGTCGCCGATCGGTGTTCACCACGATCATACCCGGTCTATCCAGTGCGGGCAGACGATCGTCTCGAGCGTATACACCGCGGAAGAGTGCCGAAGTGTAATCGTTGTACTTCAGGAGTCTCTCGATATCTTGCTCGAACATTGCTAATCCAGTGTGACGTTCCTGTTCTTATCGATGGACATAATTCGCACACTCTCGGACAGTATCAATACGGTCGTGGGTTCGGCCAAGGCACGTCGGAACTTGAGCTGCAGACGAACGTTTCCACGCCTGATCGGTGACAGGTGGACGGAGGATTGATCCGGATCCAGGTCGTAGTACAGTAGGAACTTGTTTCCAACGTAGTGGTCGTATTCGTAGGAGACGTGCTTCTCACACAGCTGCTCCAGGAGGTTGAAGTAGCTTCGGTGGTTCAGGTTATTGTTGAAGTCGAACGTGTCTATTCGCTGCGTCCCGTTCACGGTGAGCGTCGCCGACTCAATGTCGCAGTTCACGAATCGGTACGGGTCCCGATTGAATGCTCCCTGGTAGGCTAGGGTGGGCACGAATGCGACCACCACCTTAGACGGTATCTTCTCAGGAAATAAATCTTCCAGGCATGCATCCAGGTTGCCAACTGGTAGCGAACGAATACGCGATTCACTTCCGGCCAGTGTGTAGAGAGCCTTGCGCTTCTGCAATTCCGTTTCGTGTCCGAGGAATAGGCTGGGAGACACGGTGATTTTCTTTATGTACAAAGTGGCACTCATGATTTCCACTCTATGCGTGTGCTGCTCCTGGTCGGTCTTCATAATGCGGAACGCGTCGGAGCCTTGATAAAAAACAAGCCTAATTTCCACTCCCGATATGAGTAGCTTAGGCTGCAGGAAAATGTCCGGGTTGATCTTGGAAACCAGGTCGATGGTCTTGCCGCCACGTGTGAGGTTGTATCGTTCGGCCGGTCCACGAGCGCGAATGTTGTTTTCCGTTTGACGTGCTTCTTCTTGCGTGTACAGACCTGCTTTATGCACGGTATTTTGCTCCGTGGTGCTGGCGTGAAGCAAAATATCCAAGTAGCTTCTATAGCTATACAAATCATTATTCGTAATCATGGTCTGATTCAAGAAGACGGCTACGTTCTTGAAAAGCGAGCTGGCGAACGCGTTGACGGGGTAGACCTCGTCGTAGGTCGTCCGATCGCCAGCCTGTGTTTCCGGTAGCGAACCATCGTCACGTACGATGCGGACTTTCGTCACTATGTACGCGGAGTTCAAATCGAGATAGTGGTGCCCCAAATTCGAAAGCTGGAACTCTATGACGGAGGATATGTCAGCGACCGGGTAGAATACCTCATATTCCCCCTTCAGTATATGCCACTGCGTTCCCGGCACGGAAAATAACTGTGTTTCCGACTTATCCAACAGAGGAGTGTCGGGATGTACGACGTTAATCGTGTCCATCTCGCAACTAAATTGTGGCCGCGCAACCAGCGTGATTTATGCCGTCGAAGACGTCCGGTTTTCTCCTCTTTCTTCGCCCGCCAGCCCCTCCGAGGTCGCGGAGAATTTCACGGCCCGTATCTTTCGCCGATCTTTTAAGCGCACTTCGGAAAGAGTCTCCCTCCGACAGATTTTTGGCCACGCGCTTAGCGGCCGCAACAGCCGTCTTTTTTAAGTAGGGCGATACGCGTTTAAAGAGTGGAATAGCGAAACGCCCGAGCTGAGAAAAGAAATTGCCTCCCCTCTGGTACAGGTGCGACCTGTATACCGTCGGAACGCCAAATCCGTAGATTGGTACCGCTTTAGTGTACATGCTTAAAGTGCAGCGTCAGCGTCGATCTACCGCGATTTTGTAGCGGTAGCTTGCGACCCGTGTCGTCGCGTATAGAGACGGTGATTGAGGAAATTTCGCGCTGCACTAACTTAAAATACTGAACGGGTAGAAAGCTGAAACTCAGTTGTTCTTTCGTTCTATCGTATACGAATGGAATTAATTTCAGTATCGGATGCCGCCCGTTTCCCACTACGGAGGGCGTGACGAGATCCGTGTATATCATAATACAGTTAATGGGAAGATCTATGGTCACTTCGTCGACGCCCGTATCGTTTTCCGTAAATACGGTTTTCGCGCCGAAACCCAGTAGGTACGCAAAGTAATCGGATAATGTAAGCGACACGTTTTCCCGCAAGCTCAACGAACACTTCCTCGCCCATGCATCGTACGTGAGGGAAGCCTCCGGCTGCAGACGCTCATGGATGGCGCTCACGAGAGCTTCGGGTGTTTCGTAGTAATTCGGTGGAAGTGAAATGCGCCGACTTTCCGTCTCTCGAGTGTTTATGTGGATGCGGTACGTCTTCACTATGGGATTACACGTGATGTGCTTTCGGGATCCTTCAACGTGGATGTGCTTCACCTGAATGAGGTCCAGGAACTCGGTCGACAAGTTGAAATTCGTCGGGAGAGAAAGCGAGTAAGTGTTGTCTTTGTATTCCACCCGTGATTCTGTATCGTTCGTTGCTCTGAAGAATTCGTTGAATGTGTCGGTAATGAGCGATCGGGGTTCTAAAATTAGATCGTTATTGATCACTATCACCCGGCGAACTCGCATCATAACGGCTCTTTCCTCCGCGAGCGGTAACACGTTTGGGACGGCGCGTACTTTACCGCCCTCCCGGTGATCTCCATCGATGTCGACGATTCCAAAGGCGAGATGCAGCGGTCTGTCGATTAGTTTCGCCGAGCGCACGCGCGACGGTAGCTTAAACACGTAGTGATCTTCCTCGTAAGTCCACTCTATCCCATATTCGGGGAATATTTTATTCAGTAGCGTGTCCGTGTCTTCGAACGTGAGCTGTTTTGTTTGCCACTTCTCCGTTGATAGCGTTATCAGGTTATCAGGCGCTTGGTTCACGTTCAGGAAGCTGTTGGGAATGGAAAATCCCTCTAGACCGACGACGTACGAATCATCCAGGTGTAGCGGCTTATCTAACGCGATCGTGAAGTCATTCAGCGTGTTGGACGGGTACAGGTCCATGCTGGCGTTCGAGAGCAGATACACGTAAAATTCATTTTCTGACATCGTTGGCGGGCACCCAAGAATCGTGATCTTTGGCGTATCCGAACCAACGAACCAAGTAGTGCAATACCCCGTTAATTTTCTTCTTTCTAATCACCGCGGATATGAGTCGCTTATCGTACGAGGAAAGATGGTGGACTGGCTGCAGCTCCTGCTCGTAGAATGATCCCAGTATTTCTTTTCCCGTCGAATCTTTCACGTACACTACGGGCGGATCGGTCTTTCTCGTTCGCGACACCTCGAACACTTCGGCCGTCCACCTTTGATCGTAGCCTTTGGCGAACACGCCGCGGTCTAACGCGAGCCGCACCTGGTCCCCTGATTTATACTTGCTCTCGCGCGGGGTCGTCTTACGATTCAATCTGTTGAACAGAGCTACTTCATTTCCGGCGTTCACGTTTTTCGGCTTTTCGCCCGTGACAGAGTGTACCGAGTCGTTATAGTCGGCCACTATCTTCGGCAGCGCGTTGATATAATTAAACTTCCCCGTACTAGTGAAATGCCTGGCTATTCTTTCCCTAATTGTTCTCTGCACGCGTTCACAGGAGGCCGCTTTCATTCCGCTTTGTGTGCTATAGTGATTTAGCAGCGACTGAAAGTACTGACGAACTGGGGAACCCCAAAATTCGCTCCCGCGATCCGTGAGCAAATTCTTCGGAATTCCGTGACGGAAAACTCGTTGGAAGGCTTTCTTTACGTCTTGCGGGCGCTTTGTGCGAATGGGGACCATGTACAGGTACCTCGATAGCGTATCTATGACCGTTAGGATGTACCTGAAGCCCTTGTTAAATTTCTGATATTTGCGCATATCCAGAAGGTCTGCATGATATAAATCCCGCACGTGAGTTGCGATGATGGAGCGCCGCTTAAATTTTTTCTTCACTGGCTTGTGAAGGGTGTAAGCATCTTCTTTTTTCAGCTGTTCCACGGCTTCTGCGCGCGTGAGCTTGTGATAACGTCGGTACCGATCCACTCCACCTAACCCTTTCTCCTTGATCTTTCTATAGGGCCCCATATTTGCTCCAGCGAGCAATTCGCTGTATTTTCAAAGCGCTTATAATTTTCGATACTTTTTTGTACCAGCTGGGTTTCTTGATGAGCGCGCTACGACGTGCTAAGTAGCTCACGAGAGCCACAATGTTTGAGCGATTGATTCGCTTCCCTCTATATACTAGCACATTATCCGCCTGCCAGGTGAAAACTTTCTTCAATTCTTTTAGCACAGATTTCGCGCGTGCTTTATCAACGCCGGAGGGTAGAAGATTAAAATCGAATGGATTGGGTTCCGGTTCGGGCTCCGAATGGACAGGTTCCAGAGGAGGAGGAGGAGGAGGAGGAGGATGATAGTGAGCTCGCTTCAGCAAGTAATAGAGGGCTTCCAGTATTTTGCCCACTTTTACATCGTCCGAATCGTTAGATTTCAGAACTTCACCTATTTCTATTCTATGAGCCATGACCGATGGCTTTGGATATCGCTCGCCCGGCGACTCCCGCCACGAGACTTGATAGCCCTGAGAGGAGCAGTGGAAGTATGGGAATGAGACCACCTCGTTGTCCCCTAATATATTTCTTCAACTGCCGGGGGCACTTATGAAGTGACTTGTAGGCGAGGAAGCGGAGGATTTTTTTGTGTTTCTTCAGGTTTTTATGAAGTTCCGTCGAAAGTGGGATATTTCCACGTAGAATGTTCAGACAGATTTCCGAAAGGATTCGAATGTCGTCGCAGCTGAGCTCTTTAAGTAACTCTGCGCGGTGCGTCGGTTTGCTGGCGGCCAATACTTTGAGGAGCGTGAGATGTCTTCTAAGATCGGCCGTCATTTCGCGGGCGTAAACAGGAACTGCCGGTCGTGCGGTAAAATACCCGTTCGCAGGCTACGAGAGGGAGGTGTTTGCGCGTGCAGATCCACAACTAAATAACCGTGCGCCTTCTCCGTCGCCTGGTTATATGCGTCGAGAAAATAGGAGAGCCCCTGTTTCCCGAATACCTGACGTCCGAAGGTTTCGATCTGTTGTACGGACCGCGCGTTCCGGAACAATACGATATAACTGGCGTTCAGCGATATCGTTCGAAAAGCGGCATTGTGATAGAACAAGGCTTGTGTGATCAGGATCACGGACGCATTCTTATGGTGGCTACCACGTACAAACAGCGACTCTACCTCCGATAGAACCCCCTTTTCCGTGATTTGATCGTCAATAACTATGAGAGTGGGATATCGCTCATCCCAATCTGCGGGTATCCTGTCCATAAACTCCACACCGTCGAAATCCTTTTCCCAGCCGGCTGCATACTTTCGTACGTAGAGTATCTTCTGCGGTGGAATGCTAAATAATTCGGGATGTCTCATTATATTCTGCGTGAGCACCGTCTTCCCACACATGGACGCGCCGGAGATGAGAATTCGAGCAGGGTGCTGGAACTGCATGCGCATCGTGGAATAACTCGAGCAGACTGTGTACCGAGGTGTGATGCATCTTTATTTTCATCCATAGCTCCTAGAGCGATTGATGATCGTCTCCAGGACTCTTATTTCTTCCTGACATAGTTCCTGAAGCTCGCGCAGTGATTGCTCCCTGTAAGCCGACAGGTACTCGTCCAAGATTTCGCGTATGATTTCCCGCAACTTGCTTGCGGTGATACGGGAGCGCAATATGTGGCAGCACATCTCGACGAAGTTCTCTCGCTCGTGTGACGCCTCGAAGCGGAACCGCGTGGAGTTGATGCACCTGAGTCGCGCCATCTGGTGGCACGAGGTAAGTTTGGTTGTATGAGATAGAGACATTGGGTTAGAACCATCTGAAGCCGCCGCCGCCGCCGCCGCGCGCCGTCTGGTGGCGAGCCAATCGGTATAAGTTTGAACATCTGAGATAGGGCCGCAACGGGTGGGTGCCGGTGAAGGCAGTGGCGACGGCCAATCAGATGGGGGGGCTAGGAGAGTGGCTTAGAATGGACCAATCAGATGGGTAAGTTTGGACATCTGAGATAGGGCCGCAGCGGGGTCGCTGCAGCCGCGCCTGGACCAATCAGCGGTCGCGCCGGCCAATCAGCGTGAAGCCCGCTGGGGTGGAGTCAAGTAATGAACATAAACGGGCGGGGGCGGAGCTATGGTGAACCAATCAACGCGCGCGCGATCAGTAGCGGTGGCCAATCAACGCGCGCGCGCGGAGCCAAGTAATTAGCATGAAGGGGTGGAGCTACGGTAAACCAATCAATGCTCAGTCAAGGCTTAGCATGAGCCAATCAGCGTGTGAAGTGGGGGCGGAGCCAATTAATTAGCATGAAGGAGCTACGGTCAACCAATCAAAGATCAGTAGGCTTAGCATGGGCCAATCAACGTGTGAAGTGGGCGGAGCTAATGGTGGCCAATCAGATGGCTTTGGATTTGGCTTGTGTTGGCTTAGAACTGGATTGTGTTGGCTTAGAATCGGCCATCTTGGATTAGAAAAAAGAGCCCGTTATAGCGCTCGGTTCTTGTGCCGCTCGGTTCTTATGCCGCTCGGTTCTTATGCCGCTCGAAAATTATACAGTCTATATCTATACTACTGATGTCAAGCGAAATATTCCCTTTTGTCGCAGCAATGTGTGTACGAATGCTTCAATGACCGAAACAAGCGGGACATACATGTCCCTCTTTTGAAGGGGTAGCATACTGTGCCTCGGGTTCGGCAGTGATTTCCCCAGAAATTCACTGCTGGGGAGGTGCCGAGCTTTCAAGGGGGGGGGGGTATGCTTGGTGAAGGTTCCACTTGCGGAATTTTTCTTAGACACGGAAATAATCGTGGCACAATGCTGACATATCTGGACAGCTTTCCCGTTTTATTTGTACATGTTATTACGTTAGAACACAGTACATTAGAATACAGATTCATTATGGACGGCATTTCAACATTAAGATGCATAATCACGCGACCGACAAAGAAAAAAGACTAGCGCCTTGTCTCACGAAGTTCAATGAATACCTAGCAACCACCGGTCAAAACCTTTGACGAAAAAAGCAGAATACTTCGCTTGATTGAGTTGGGCGCAAATGGTTCTTGATGATCCACATTGAGTTTGCGTGCCTGCACGCATTTTTGCTCGTATATGCGCGCAATATATGCATTGAACAGTCACTTTCAAATGATTTTGGACAAACGCATGGTATACGATCATCTGCATGTCTGTGGTCTTACAACCCAAGTTTGACAGTGCAGGATGTAATTCGCTGCGCCGGACTCACTACCAGAACGTGTTGGTGGCCAGCTGGTTGGGGTCACCTGAGAAATTTCAGGGGGGGGTTGCAAAAATGCAGGGAGGATGCACCCCCCCCCTGGGGGGGTGTAGGGAAATCCCTGGTTCGGGCGGTTTGGGGGCACGCAGGAAGCGATGTGAGGTCCTGAACGGTATGCGGTTAAACTATCCAAACCCTATCAGACAGGACTGATGTCCGCCGGAATGTGACATCAAAGTATATAGAAAGTAACTCGTTACTTTTAAAAGTCCTGAAGATGGTGCCTCGGAACTGCGGCGTCAAAGTAACGACTACAAACAACTCTGGTAGCTGTATCTTGCCAGTCGCGACGGTCGAGTGCCTTCTCCCACCGCCGACGTTCCCGTCTGTCTTTTGGAACAGGGAAGACAGATACTTCATCCAATTGTCCATAGCACGTATTTATCACAACACGAAATCCACAACACGTATTTACCATTTTGTCGCTTAAAAACGACGTAGAACACAACAAACTGACAGCGTGAAAGCGACCGATCCGTCTTGTTTACCTTTTTCGCTGCTCGCACGTGGTGCAATGGGCTTCTCCACCAATAGGAGCTCGCCACATCACCGCGCGCGTCACTCCATTCTCTCCCCGTCCTCCTCTGCGCAGAAACTCACTTACAAAGCGTATAATGAAACCTTCAATATTACGAGGAGTGATCAAGAAGCGTCCCAACTGAAATTTATATTCAAAAACTAAAGTATTCACAGATTTTGAACACAATCAGCATCGTTGCAATGTAGGCACTTTTCGAAGCTGCAAATTTAGCCCTGCAGTGTTTCAGCTGTTTCGTGCACTTTGTGTAGACAACTTTGGAACAAGCCCAGGAAAGCCTCATCTTGTAATGATTGCAACACGCATTTTCACTTTTGGAGATATAAAAATTTGCACGAAAGAACAAGTCTTCGTTTACGAATTAAAAAAAAAAAAAAGAAGCAAAATCGCCATCCACTCGAAGGGAGAAATAGTTGAGGATGTGTACATGGACGGGGAAGGGGAATTTATTGGCAGAAAAATTAAAAAAAAAGAACAGGTTTATTCGGAATAGCAAGGACAAGGGGTGAAAAATAAGGGGGTGCATTATTATAGTGAAGTTGCAACTACGTTGTGTGTCATCACCGATATACGTCTAAAGTTGAACTGACAGACGTCCCCGCGCAGAAAGTGCACGGAATGGAAGGGAAGGAGGTGTTTAGGGAAGGGAAGGAGGTGTGTCATAGAAAGGGGGAAGGGGTTGTAGCCGGGTTTTGATGAATCACTGTTAACGGAATTCAAACGGAAGTCAAAATAACGGAAAACGGAATGTAAGGTTGCAACTATACTAGAGCATTGCATTCCGCTCTTTCTACCCATTGAAAGTATTTCAATACTGCCGTATAGTTACCCCCCGCATATGTCCGGTTTGAAGAATAGCATACTTACGTACCATAACAGTTCGCCTTTTTCTCGCATTCCTGTTCGGTACAGCTACGATGGACACATCGAAAAATGGAAGAATATGCAGTTCCTTGGCCATCATAGCCGTGATATACTCGACTGAGGTATCCAGTGAAGCTTCAGAACTTCCGAGATACGGAAACCCCGTCAATCCGAACCGTGCCATCACAGCAGCCACGTGTTCAGCTTTGTTGCGTGCTCGACTCACTACGTAAAAATAGGAGTGAATGCAATGAAGAAGTGTGATGGCAAGAGTCTGAGGAGTAATAGCTCACCTGGTGACGTGCAGTTCGTGTAGAAGACGACAGTTTTCTCCAGGGCATTCGAGCGCGGTGTTGTGGGAGAAGGGCGTAGAATATGCTCTGTAATATAAACTCTATGTTCATGCAGGAGTTCCATGCACACGGTGAAGGCGGTACGAGTTCGCGGGATAGAAAGGAGGAGTTGGATCTCCGCCGGTTTCGATAAAATACGGTCGCCAATTCGGCACTCGCGTGCCCGGGGAGTCTGGATTTTGAAACCAATGACCCAGACACGGCCTCTCTGGGACCTCTCTGGGGCCTCTCTGGGGCCTCTCAGAGACATCTCTGGAACACGGGCCAACTCAGGGCCACGGTGAATGGAAAGACCCAGTGGACGTAGCATCGCGAAAAGCACGTCTCCGTCTACGTTCGAACCTCTGCCCCCAGGTGGCAATGAAAGTCGACTCCGCCCACGCGTCCTCCCATTGGCGCGCTCCGGGTGGGCGGGGCGCGCGAGGGAGAGGGAAAATCCTAGGCCAGATCTCTAGAGAATAGTCGCTTTTTCCAGGTATTGCGCCCTCGGTTCTTAACCCTCGAAATCCCAACAACAAACGGGTTTTCCGGGGGCGCATTAGGGACGATCAAGTGTTCCTGACTTCAATTAATGAATAAGGTGGCCGCAGTCACCTGCAGACTAATAAACGCGGACCGGCAGGGAAGTTATGGGGTCAGAAGGATTTCAAAGCATGCTATAGTGACGTGATTCCCGTCCGTGTAAGCCATTGTGCGAAGCGGACAAAGGTGAACCAGCTGTTCATTCGACTGAATGTCCGGGAGGAGCACGCGGTGTCAATGAGGGTTAGGCCTCATATCCTCCAAATGCCAATTTCCACCGACGTCCCAAATCAACCAAAAGCTCATTTCATCCGAAAAAATGCTCGGAGGTTCTGGGCTTTCGGTTGATCTGGGCACGCGAGTGGCAGTGACCCATATTCCCCAAAAGCTCTTTTCATCCGAGCGCCCAGAAACACGGAAAGCGGGATACTTGAAAGGACACGATTCCTCTGTTTGTCAGGGAGAGGAGGAAGGCTGAGCGGTTTTTGGGTGTGCGGGAATCCAATCCTGCAACTGAGTCAGAAGTGAAGTTTGCAAACTATAGGTATTATTAATGTCGATCGCGTTCAAGAAATGTTCCGATCCGAACAAAGAGACAAATCGCCGTCTTGACGATGGCACAACAACGAAACTTGCCACAGACAGGGTCATCCTGACCTTCTCCACAGAGGTGGAGCTCCCGGATACCGTCGACATTGGATTTTACACGCATAAGGTTACCGAACACTTCGAAGTAACGCAATGCTTTCGCTGTCAGCGTTTTGGACATGTATCTAAACACTGTCGTGGCCCCATTCGCTGTAGAACGTGCTCTGGTCCGCACGCCCACGCTGACTGTACTACAAGACGCGAAATGCGCCAACTGTACTGGCGCTCACTCCGCCGCTTACTCCGGTTGCCCACGCCGACTCGCAGTGCTACAAACAGTCAAAACCACTACCATATCTGGCACTCCCAGGGTTCAGCATTCGGCGCTTCCAAACCCCAAACTCACAAACAGCGAACAGCCTCCCCCTCGTTCTCAGAAGCAGGTCAAATTAGGCAGCCTCAGTAGGGCTCCTAACATGACATCACCAACAAGGGCGCACTTTCCCCCTCTACTCCCTCCAAAGCCAACGCCACGTTCATCCAAGCCTCGCTCCACCGCTCAGGCCGATACGAAGCCTTCGTATGCACTAGCCCTCAACACTCCCAAGTCGAAGCAGCCGGATAAGCCAGTCACATCCACGCAACCCAAACCTCTCCCATCACAGACGCGCGAAGGGGATGCAGACCCTACACTCTTGCACATCATCCCCTTCCTGTTCGCTGCTCTGCGAGCTGTCGTGAAGGCTCTGCCAAACTCTGAAAATATCCCCGAAGTACAGAAGGTCCTGGCTTTCGAGAAAGTTATACTGAGTCTCCTCCCATCTGCCAACCATGATCAGTAAACATCAAGCGTTTGCCTTCATCCTTCTGCTCCTTATCGTCTCATTGCCAAGTTTTAATTCTTCTCAACCTATAATGAGCGGTACGGCCTACTCACCTCTTCTCCTTCAATGGAACGCCCGAAGCCTGGCCAACAAGCTCCATGATATTCGTGCTGAAGTTTCGAAACACAACTTTGATGCCGTTCCGTCTTTCCCCCTACGTTGCCTATCATTCCACCACTCATCAGCCCGACGGGCGTCCACGCGCCTCAATCTTCGTGCACCGTAATATCACTCACTCACATATCGACCTCTCCCACCTTTGCTCCTCTGCTGCCGAATTTGTTGCCTGCAAGCTACAGGTCTCTCGCAAACAAGCCACTCTCATTTCTTTCTACCGCTACGGAAACTGCTGTTTTTCAGCCAGCACATTCTCAAATCTTCTTCGGGCCTGCCCTCGCCCCATCATCATAGGCGGAGATCTTAACGCTAAACACAGCCTCTGGGGCAATGACAACGATTGTCACAATGGCAACAGCTTTGTTCACTGGCTAAACTCCACCCATCAGGTACTCCTTAATGACGTCAGCCCCACTTTCTTCCGAGCTCCCAGTTACAGAAGCGCCATCGACGTAACAATCGTGTCCCCTGACATTTCTGTCCTATGGAAGACTAATCTGGACCCCTGGTCCTCTGATCACTTTCCCATCTTCATCTCGCCTACTTCATCAGCCACAACAACCGGGCGTACATACTCCATCACTAACTGGGATGCGTTCCGAAAAGCCACTAACTTTGCCTGCAACTCTCTCAACATCATTGAAGCAATCCTTCAGGGTGCTGCACGTTCAACCAAAACTGTCACCATCTCTTCCACCCAACCACGTCCGGACCTCAATTCCTCTCCCTACGTGCTTCTCGCAGAAGAGCTCTGAGACGAGCGCAACGGACAGGCTCCTCCGATGACTGGATCTCCTATAAAAAAGTTTCTGCTGCCTTCCGAAGACATGCCCACCGTCTCCGACGCACTCAATGGCATAATTTCACTGCTTCCCTTACTGCTCATTCACCCTCCTCTGCTATCTGGAACATCATCAGATCACTTGAGGGTTCTCCAGCGCCCAAGCGACCACTGGCCGCCCTAGCTCTCGCTTCTAACTGCACTCTATCCGTCCTTGCTGACACTTTCGCCGACTATATTTCTACGACCTCTGTGCCAGTTTCATTCTCTCCTTCAAGTAAGACCGCTACACCTGCCCACTGTGGGCCAGAAGATGACCTTTTCAGCTTAGCTGAACTCGGAGACGCACTCAAGCGCTGCAAGCGCGGGCGCTCCTGCGGAAACGACCACATTACATACCAAATGCTCACGAATCTTGACTCACCTGCTGTTAGAAGAGGGCGACAACAGCCTTGTGGCGCATGAGCACTGTTTCTCGCGCACTCATTCTACCTTTGCAGTTCGCTCCCACATTAAACCTGTTGTTTCGCACTGCCGCACTGCGCTCTTACTTCTTCCGGTTATGGGCCCAGCACGCTTCCACTGCGCTTCCTGAAAAAGCTTTTACGTTACTTGAAGTACATCAGAAGCTTAAAGCTGAAGCTCTCCGGGCAGCCAGGTATGAAGCTGGAGTGCTACGTGGATGCGGATTGGGCAGGAGATGTGTCGGACCGCAAATCGACTAGCGGGTACTTCGTCCAGCTGGGAGGCAGTCCCGTCTCCTGGTCCACGAGGAAACAGTTGTCTGTAGCATTGTCATCTACAGAGGCCGAATATGTCGCAGCGGCACACGCGTCACAATAAGTTTTGTGACTTCGACAGCTCTTACAAGTTTTTGGTTATGACCAACTTCAGCCGACCTGCCTTTACGAGGACAACCAAGGCTGCATCAAGCTTGCACTTCGCGAGGGACACAGCGCGCGAACAAAACACATTGACGTGCGACATCATCATCTCAGAGATTTGGTCCAACGCGGTGTCATACACCTGCAATACTGCGAAACAGCCAGGATGGTCGCCGACGCATTAACCAAACCCATACCGCGACCGCGACTACTGCTTCTGCGGGAGCACATGGGTCTCTTTGATCATTAGTTGTCGAGGGGGGGTGTTTGAAGAGGGCGACAACAGCCTTGTGGCGCATGAGCACTGTTTCTCGCGCACTCATTCTACCTTTGCAGTTCGCTCCCACATTAAACCTGTTGTTTCACACTGCCGCACTCCGCTCTTACTTCTTCACCTGCTCGTCTCCAGCTACTGGATTTCTACAATTCGATCTGGATTTCCGGTGACCTACCTGACTCATGGAAACATGGCACTGTCATTCCCATCCCCAAACGTGGTAAACCATCCTCAAAATTAGAGAACTTCCGCCCTATTACACTCACTTCCTGCGTATGTAAAGTGATGGAGCGTATGGTAAAACGACGACTCATATGGGCTCTTGAACAACGCCACATGATTCCTGACCACATGTGCGCCTACCGCCGACATCGGGGAGCGACTGATGCTCTCATCCAACTCACCGCAGCAATACAGCTGGCACTTTCTAAGGACCGTATCTCTCTTGTCTCGTTCCTCGACGTCAAACAAGCGTTTGATACCGTTAAACATGAAGCCATCACTACACCTCTACATCAATCTGGCATCACATGCAGGCTCGGTGCCTTCGTACAAGGATATCTCGAAAGCCGTACAATAGCTGTTGCAATCGAAGGGCAAGTAAGTTCATCACGTGTTCTCACCCGAGGAGTTCCACAAGGCGGAGTTCTCTCCCCCATCCTTTTCAATATTGCAGTCTCCGACCTTCATCTCAACGCTCCCGACACTCTTTACACCGCAAAATATCTCATATATGCAGACGACATCTGCCTCCTCTTTCATGGCAAGCTCAAGCCCTCCCTTCAAGCTTCTGCTCAAGCTACACTAAATCACATTTCAAGCTCCCTCGCCACTAAAGGCCTCCGTCTCTCACCGGAAAAATCAGTAGCCCTCGTCTGCGCCCCCAAGGGAAAACATATCCCAAATAGCTTTCCTGCACTCTCCCTCCAAGGAATCCCCATTCCACGTGTGAACAAGACACGCTACCTCGGCATCATCTTTCATTCCCACCTGTCATGGACCCACCAAGTAGACCACATGGTACGCAGCTGTCAGCCGCTCCTTAATGTTCTAAAACTTCTCTGTGGCAAGTCTTGGGGCAATCATCCTCGGTCTATGCTTTCACTGTACAAAGCGCTCATACTAAGCCACATGAACTACACTGTTTCCTTCATTGATCCCTCTCCCACCAACTGGCAACGCCTAGAACGACTACATCGAACTGGTCTACGCATCGCTCTGGGTCTCCCGCGGGCGTCTGACATCGAGGAAACCTTACTAGAAGCAGAAGAATTGCCAGTACGCATTCACGCCGAGAGATGCCTCTATGAAGTTCTCGACAGGCTTCGGCTCACTCAGTCAGCCACTTCTGTCATAAATAACATCAAAAGCTGCTTCAACACGAACATCGGAAAATTGTGCAAGTTCTACCTCAGAAAAAATTTCAAACTGCAACCTCCCCAAGGCTATGAAAATTCGCCTTCACCGCCCTGGAGAGATTTCTTCCCTAACACAGTTACCACCATACGGAGCATTCAAGGAAAAAAGCATGCGCCAGCAGTCGTCTCACGTCACAAGGCCCTTGACCACATTTCTAATCACTACAGCTGTCACAGTCTCATCTATACCGACGGCTCGGTATCTCAAGACTCTGCCTCTAGCGCCTACTTTGTTCCTTCTAACAACCTGCAGTGGTCTTCAAGACTTGACTCCCACACTATCTCATCTACTTCTGCTGAACTATGTGCCATCCTACACGCCTCCATCGCTTCGTCTCTTCATAAGCTTAATCAAGTGGTCATACTCACACATTCCTCAGCTGCACTTCATAAGTTATCGGATGTTGACAATCAATCAGTACTGGTGAAGAGCACCCTACGTGCGTTAGAGCTTGCCCAGAAACAAGAAATAAACATTACCCTACAATGGATTCCTGAACACGCTGATAAACTTGCCAGGGCAGCTCACTCTCTACCCTCAAAGCCCTTTCCTATCCCGCAAGAATGCCGCCGGAAAACAGCCCTTATACAGACATCCAGTTCAGCCACCAGACGCCCACGCCCGCCCCCCTCTGTTGTCATGCACCTGCAGCAGAGCCACTGCCACTGTCCTTCACCGAATCCGCACAGGATACGCCTTCACGCACAGCTGGCTTCATCGGTTCGGACTTACACCGACACCACTATGTCGACAGTGCTCTTCAAATTCGGAAACCATAAGTCACATCCTGCTCGAATGTCCCACCTACAACGAAGCACGCAGACGGCTGCTCAACACTGACCCTAGCATATCTTTGGTGGCAACTCGCCCGGCGAGCGACGCCGCCGGACTGCTGCTCTGGTCGCCTTCCTAAAGGAAACGCGGCTTATATCGCGCTTATGGTGTATTGTAGGTTACTTTTTTCTTTTCTTTTTTTCTGCGTTTTAGTCGTGACGCTGCCCGCTTCCAGCGTGGCCAACCACGGCGAGCAGTTTTCATCTTCACCACCACCACCACCACATTGCACTGTCAGCGTGCTTGCGACTGCATTTGAAAACTTTACATACGCACACAGGCACCACGTACGCCAAAAAGAAAAAGAAAAAAAGACGAAGTCGAGTCATTCGTATCGCACTGTTGGAGCTCATTCCATCTCGAGCTAACGTGCTTTGGAGGGACTGAGAAAGCAAATGCACGTGAGCGCGTTCGTCGATGCAACGCATGCTTCTTCCTTTTTTTGGTACCCTGTATTAAAGCCTGTGTGGAAGCACTCACCTCACACAACCGTGACGACGCAGTAGGAACGAAGTACTTCTTTTGTACAACGTGCAGCCAGCGTGCGCGACGATCAGCATTCCGACTTCCCGTTGGGAAACGAAACATTCGTTTTCCATGTTCACTACGGCTTTTGCAGCCGAGTGCGCAGCAACCGGTCATGCCGCATTGCCACAGAGCACACCCGGAGCGTTCGCTGAGTGTTGAAAATACGTATAACTCCAGCAAAGACGCGAGTAATCAGCTGAAGTAATACCGAAGTTCGGTCACTGCCGCTCTGTATCCAAAATGGAGTCGCGGAGGCGCTGGCGTCCAATGAGTGTGCGGCGCGATCAACGTTGCCAGCATTCTGTCGGCACAGGGCCGGGGAAAAGGAATTCAATACTCTGAGCGTAGCTATTTAGTGACTCTAGGAGCAGCCGGCGCCAGTGGGCCCTGCAACATGGCGGCCCGAAAGCACGCCTCTCCCCCGCGAGCCCCTCTCCCATGCGCGATCCAGCCTTTATACATAGACATCTTTGACTTTCTCCGCTGGCTTTTCCTGGAGACTTCGAAATGGAAGCATCGCAAACCCGAAAGGAGCGAGCAGGCCTTACACAATTTAGAATTGCATAATAAACAGGGTGTGTTCTTTGTAAGATTGGTACAGCACAAGGCATGGTCCAAAGTAAAATTACGCGATATATTGCATTATAAACACAATCCTACCTCGCAAATACTGTTCCATCTGCTCGATTTATGAATGATTTTTGAGGTGAACCGAGGGTGTACATAAATCGAGGGTCGACTGTAGTTTGAAGACGGAGGACACGCCGAAGCCACCCGTCCCCCGCGGCGCTGTCGTAAATTATGCTGCGAATTAGGAGCCCTGTTTCTCATCGACTTCGATGTCGGTCTCTTTCTCTCTGTTCGGTGGACACGTTAAAGCTTGGAGGTGAGACCGGTATAGCGAATGACTAGTACAAATGAAATTTCTAACGTAAGACGAGGTAACTGCAATTCTAATTAAATGAAAGAGGTGACTGTTGTCATTCTCCCAACTGCGCCATCGTAAGCTATCCCAAATGATTTACTGCTACACTTTACACTACCATTTCCGGTTAGGTTTGCAGCGCACAGTTGGAAATAACCGGCTTGAGCAGGACTGTGCAAAGTGACCTGACTTCCTGACGTCAGGAGAAATCATGAATCAAACAGCGTGCACCGTGGGGTGTGCAAAAGCACTGTGATAGTTTTCTTACGCTACGCCCTAATGCACGCTCTAATAGGGACTACATATACACGTAATGTAAGTTCGCGAGGCCTGACTGCTAATCGAATATAGCAGAAGGTATAGTACCACTGCAACGCGCCGAAAAACAAAGACACAGCTGAAGTTCGACAGAACACAAAGCGCACTTCCAACACGTCTTTACTACACAGAAACACAAACAAGGATCCGAAGCACTGGTCTTCGCAACGCCCACTATGGACTTTTGTCCCAACCTTTACAATAATGCCCTGTGAGAGTAGCCTTGTGCGGAGACAATAATAACAACAACCCTTTGGAAGTAATAGGCTGCCATGATATGTAGTAGGCACAATTAGGGACAACGAGAGCGAGTCACCTGATTGACATTCTCATGTTCCCCCTTGTGCGTCATGGAAACCATCATGAGTTGAAGGGCGGAAGAAAATCTTCCCTGAAAAGCTGGGAATATTTTCTTTGTGCAAAATCGGCTGTTGTTTGAAGTACAAACCAACACAAGTTGATTTTGATTTGGATAAAATGACAATCGGACATGTTTTTTTTTATGTGCTAGAATCGGAAATTAGTTTAAAAAATGTACAGCACCCCGTAGAGCAGCAACTGTAAATTAAGCTACAAACGCGTCCTATTTAAGCAAGTTGTGCGTTACATAAGCAGTGGGAGTTCTCGTTCGGACACAACGTATATGCGACTTAAAATCGAAAATGGAACAACCCAACAGGACTCGTTTTCGCCATCTAGCTTTGCCATCAAAAACCAGCTTTTATGGGTTTGCGTTCATTCAGCGTAAGTTACGAGCAATATTTGGAACAGTAATCGTCTTGTGTTTGATACAAACTAATTCCAGAGAAACAAGTCACAGCTTTGCATGCACATCCTTATATCCATTAGAAATAGCAGAAATATAACGTCCCTTTTCGCAATAGGGAAAGTGCCACCGAAAATCACAGAGGTGGCATCCAATGTATTGCTCCGTCGACCAGTGGCGTAGCCAGACCTCCAAGGTAGGGGGGGGGGGGGGGGGGGGGAAGCACATATACTTGTGCACACTGCAAAGAGCGGATGGAAAAAAAGGAACGAAAATAGTTGATTTGGACGTTCAAAATACGATTACATGTACAGGCTGTCATGACCAATGAGGTAGTGTCACGAGATTTGAGAAGCTCATACTGTGAAAACCATTCAAGAGTGCTGCTTAGATAGACGCCATGCACTGCAAGAGGTTTCGCGATCGTCACTCTGGTCCCCCCTCCCACCGCCATATATTATGTTCTCCTCGGATTTGCACGATTTGCCTGGGTCGGTCCGTGGCAGGTAGGGGGGCTCGAGCCCCCCCCCCCCTAGCCTCCCCGTGGCTACGCCACTGCCGTACACTCAAGCGTGCAGGGCGAACGCAATTCATCCTGGACAGGTCATCGTCGCACGTCACAGCAAACGTCAAGGCACACGTGAACTTAAATATGGCGGCGCCCGTGATCGGCGGGCAAACCGTTTGTAAACAATGCGGTTGTTCATGTTGCGGAAGAAGCACCGCATAGTTTACGCTGGCAAAATACGTTCATATCTTGTCGTCATGACGACGGAAATATGTCGGGAAGTTCTTTTTTTTTTTTACCACATGTAAACAAAGTCAAATGGCCTCAACATGACGTTTTCTACGACGTGCGACCAGGGCAAGATGGCAGTTTTGCCACAAGCACCCGCAAGAGGGTAGTTACAACAACACTTCACTTACCTTCTACGTACTTGTGAATGGCATTATAAACGTATCCGAGTGACTTGTATCGAAAGGGCCACTTATAGGTATCATTGTTGTCAAACCAGGCAGCGGAGCAGACGAAGTGGTAGAAATCTTCACATGGGCCAACCGTGTTGTTCAACTTCGACACTACGAAGTTGGCTGCAACAAATGTTACACTGTCAAATATGGTGTTTCAATCGAGCGCAAGAACGCTTCTTGTTTCAGCATTGGTGTCTTACGGAAACAAAATTCCAGCGCGTTGTTGTAATGTCAATATTAACACGTGCGTTAATCACGCTAAAGGGCTTAAAACCTCCAGTAAAACAACGAACACAGGCTGTCATGATGTGATACATAAAACAAGATACATAAAACAGGACGGCGATAGCTGTGTGTATAACTAATTGAGAAAGTTACCCCCTTTAACAAACCGCACATTTAAGTCAAGATGCAATGTATAGAAACCTCGATGTTGAATTTAAATAATGTCACGTGTATGAAATCCCATTATCTTGAAATTAGGGTTCATCATATCCTTGAAGAGGCGCAAGGGCAAACACCATTGGTTTGAAACCGAAACTACCATAGCGAAAAAATCCGAGCCATTCATGTCCCATTCCATTCCTAAGAAGGTGTCCACCATTCCCATTCCATTCCGCCTTTTGATAAAGCTGGAAGGAGAGGGGGCGCAGGACGGCTGGTCCCGGCAGAGCCGTATATAGAGAGAGTTGGCCATGTTTTGATCTTTTGCCGCTTCACGGGCGGGGTCTGTTTTGACGTAATAGTTGCTAGAGCACCGGCCAAAAAGCCTGAATCCAAGCGCAATACACTTATCAGCCAGCGGGTAGGGGCCATTTCGATGCAGTCCACTGGCTGGTCGACAGGTATTTTTCTCGTACTCAATGTAATCTACCAAAATCGTCGGCTTATGGTCCACAGGCGAAATCACACAGGCTGGGGTTCACACGAAAACAGACATCACACAGGAAATCACAGAAATCATAGGCGTATCGGTGAGCTCGATCATGCCGGATGTTAGCGCACTCACCAGATAAGATCACACGTGCTCTTTTTAGAAGTGTGATGTTATCCGGTCAGTGCACTAATATGCGGCATGATCGAGGTCACGGATACGCCATACCGACCTTCACGTGAATTCGTAGCAGGGCCCGAAACGCTGAGCTATGCCTTCGTATCGTTTAGGTGTTTGCCAACATTAGGTGTTTGCAAACATTGACATGCTTAGCCATATCGCTAGAGGCCTGTTGCTCTGGGCCAGGTGGCGCAAGTGAGCAGCAACATCAGCGCCCCAAACTATGCAACACTCCTCAGTTTAGCAGACGACGCGGCGCTTTCTAATACACGGTCCCGAGTTGTTCGCAGTTTTCAAGAAGCACCGCTTTTTCTGTGGATTTCCTACAGGTTTTGTAACTTTCCTTGGCACCATACCGTTTGAAACACCATGCAAAACCCGCTGATGAAACTCCTTACTGTTTGGATTCGTGGCTGCTTGGGCCAGAAATGGCGCTGTGCAAACTTCAGTGCAACAGCCCTAGAGCAGCAGAAGGCAGACAGTCCTGCGATGTGTTTAGTGAGCTGAAGGAGTGGTTCTTTTATTTGGCATTCAGTTATTGCGTGGACAGCCCCCCCCCCCTTTCACCACACACCCATCGCATGGAGCACAGCACGTGCAAAATAACACATTCCTGACACATCAAAGAAAAGCAAGAACGTTATAGGGCAATATCACACCAAGTAGTCCGATCAGAACTCCATCATAATAGAGTCTTGCTGCAGCACCTCATCTGAAGCCGCATCATCTTTGGCACGCTGACGGCCCCCACCCCTCGTTGTTGTCAGTTTGGAAGCGTTCGGTGAACGCATCACAAGAAAGCGCCTATTGGGCACGAAAGGGAACACCGGGACAAGGGCTCTCTCGGGTTGATTGCTTGACTGTCCTTTTGTAACAAGCATTGTCCATCTCAGAAGGGACTGCACATAAACCGCGATTCTTTTGGATCACACTTTGCATGAACAACTCACCCGTTGAGAAACAATGCCTCCCGTAGCACTTTCCTTCAGTGGATGTGGAGGCCACTTTGGGTGCGTCATCTACATAAGAAATAGCATAAAGTTCGTTGTCGTCTAAACATCTTTGCATTGAAGAAGACTATCACATAAACACTATCCCGTTAAAAAAAACTCACATGCGTCCGAGCTGTCGTTTATAATTATTCGTGTTGACCGTTGGGCAGGCAGCGCTGGAAAAGCATCTCCTGAAGTGCATGAAACACGAAGCAAGGTATCAGCATAGGTTGATTCAAACAGAGGTAGGCAATGAGGGCTCCCAGGCAGCCCAACGTTCCAACACGTCGATAGTGGGGCCACGATGTGACCGCGATAATACAGGGTGTTATCCTAACCGGAACGCCATGCTCGCCAATTGAACCTCTGTATGCAATAAGGGGAAAAGTCGATTTATCCCCTTTTTACTATTTTTGCTGTAATGACATATATATCAGAATGTACCTGCAAAAAGAAAATTTAGGACCGTATTGCTATTTATTGACCCGCTCCAGGACGGCAACAAACTGGAAATGCATGCGTGTCAGTGGGATCTGCCGTCAGATCAGGCCCCTTTCCTCGGTTTGGGATTTTTAGACTTATCCGGTTCAATTATTCAATGCAAGTGGAACATTGTGATGTCTACATGTAAAGCTCATAAGAACACTCAATCATGGTAAATTTTGAAGTGATTGAGCGCTGCAGCATAAAGTTATAAATCGAAACATGCGATTTCGTGAGTCGAAAGAACCAAGATGGCGGATTACGCAGAAAATTCCTGCGACTGCCAGATTCCTACTGTTTTCACATCCCAGAACCGTCGCATAGACATCTATTTTTGATATTTGGATGTTCTCGGGATTTAAAAAAAAAGAATGCTATTTTTGTTTTGAATCAATTTGTAATTGATAGTACGAGTAGTTAGATTGCTATAGCAACTTTCGCCTTTCACCATATGAGGCGCAGGCTCCCTTGTTTTCCCCTCCACCGCGTACGCGGATTTCAGAGATACCAAAGCGAGCATATACTGAAATACAAATAGTTAGAGTACGTTCATCAAGTGTAGCGTGGCGTATCACGTTTGCAACGGTGACAACATCTTTGCAGTTAACTTGTGAGCCTGCGAACGACGTCAGCGTATACCTGCGAACGTTCCTGACACCCCATCCTGGCAAATATCGTGTTTTTAACTCAAGCCAACGCCTATAATGTGATTACTTGCTAAACCCCAAAATTTTCCCGGTTTACTTACGTCATGCCACTAACGGTCACGCGTCCTAGATGTCTCCGAAAAATAACGCGCGCTCGCTCCTTTCTTTTTACGTCTACCAGATGTCCCAAGGATATAGAAAGTAAGACACTTTTCGAAGTCACATTCTGGACATGCAGGTAACGTCGCAGAGACGTGGCGGACATATGCGACCTTTGTGGGACGTGCCTGGGATATTTCTGGTTTACTGGTTAGCGGTTTTAGTCTCTAGGGGCGTCGCAGTCGCTCGTGTTTTAGTTCACTCGGCTGCTAACCCTCGTTAAAGGAGCATTAAAGTGGTATCTAACATGGCCAAAAACTGCTGTCATCTTGTGAAGCAGTATGTGAAAAGCATTCCCACAAAATATTTCTGTCCAAAGTTGTTTCACCACGGTACAATTAATTTGGAAAATCGCTGCCGCAGTGACAGGCCGGAGCGCTCCAACTGCAGACCACACCTACTCTACTGTGACGTTGGTGGTAGAGAGCCCTTCATTCGTTCGTAGGAAAAACCGTCTGCTACGACCATTGCGAGCTGTTTCTTGTTGACTTCTATTCTTTATATGATTTATATCGCGTTTTCTAAGAAAAAAACAAAGCATATATGCATCCTGAGAAAATGAGATTACGATCACAAGAGTAATATATTCGTGGCTTCTGTGCAATCTCAAAATTCACAGTAGCAGAAAGCAAGCGATGGCGGCAGTATTGTGGCGCCACCTGTTAGCCACTGAACCAACTGCGCGGTGAAAACGTTCGGACAGCCTGCACACTGTCGCGAAGCACGGGGGTTTTCGCTGTACAAGCGCAGTTAATTTCGCCCTGCACCACTCGTTCTTCCCGTGGTGTCTGCGGTCCCAAAAAATCGTGGCTGTGTCGTGGACAGCCTTCAAACCCTCCGTTTCGGACATCACGTAGCCGGAGAACGCATGGCGTCTCCGAAGCGGTAGCAGGCGCTCCGGCCTGCGCGATGTTGCTCACCTCGATCATGTGATCCCAGGTCCAATGAGGAGCGTCCTTCCCACTTGCGTCACATAGTGACGCGCGTGGTGGCGCTCATCACGTGCCTATCGTGAAGGCGAAGGAGGGTGTTTCGCGCACGGGAGGTTCAGGGAGCTATTGCAGGCGTCCCAATTTCGCTACGGTTGCACTTATTGTGGGAAAACTGTTTCCGGCCGCCTAACATTCCATACTGACCAAAAACAGAAACAAAGTCGTGGGCCTCCAGACTGCTCCTTTAAGTTCCTCATGCAGGCACTTGCGATGTGGATGTGACGACACCTGATACAGTTGGGCAACCCGCAGCACGGCTACATCGAGGTCGGACGAAAGAAAGGCTCGGGCAATGAAAGCGCGATTGCCTCGTTTTGACTAAAGGCCAACATCCATGGAACGATTTTGTTTTCAACGAAGTTCACGCGGCAGATTGCACAAGCTGCATGGCACTGTCGGTAGCGTGTTGGCTTGCTGAGCTCAAAATCGCGGGTTCGAAACCGGGAGGTTAGGCTTTTTTGACATTACAAAAAAGCAAAAGCTCCCGCTCTCTCGCCATTTCAAACACCCAGGTCATTCACTAAATAATGTATCATTTTCCATTCTCCAGTCAGATTTTAGATCAGATCGGTGCAGGGAACAACGCCAGTCTTATCTCATTTACAAATTCCAATCAACCATTGGCGAAGATCTCGGAGCACTTTCAACGGTAAGAAATCTGGCCGCCTAGATGAGCTACACTTTCTTCCTTTCCGTTTCTTTTCTGTTTCTCTTTCTTTCTTTTTTTTCAGCAAAGTTCGAAGCAGCGCTCACCCTGCCCAGGAATTTTCCCCAAAGCGGACAGTGACCAAAGGCGAATGACATCACCACCTGGACTTGACCTTCTGGTATTCCCGAATATGACTGACTGACAAACGCCTGTGGCGTGCCCGTACCGACTATGACGTCATAGTACCAAACCTATTTAAGTAATGTGTAACCAGCTACGCATCTTTTGTCCTGACGAAGACAGTGCCACTGTCGAAACGTCGACTCCTTGCCCATTTTACTTTTTAACGTCTCCCTATGTAATAAACCAGTGTTTGTAACTTCCCTAAAATCTGTTTCCTCGTCTTTTTTTGCAACTTATATATACATATATATACCGGGCGTCTCGGTTAAATCCCCGGGCTGAATAATTCGCGAACGGGTGCGGCAATCGAAGAACTTTCTTTTTGACAAGTATCTGTCCGATACCGTCCACAAGCCGCGCACCGTGTGAATGAGTGTGAGGCGCTCATTATTTGAATAGAAATTCAAATGAGTTTCGTGAAAAACAACTTCTATATCAGGGCGCCGCCGACATTAAAATGGGTACTACACTGTTAAAACAGAACTTCACCACATAGCTAGCTCCTAGCCAACCATCATTCCGAATAATACAATTATGTGTCCTGATTTGTTCAAAACAGGGGGGAGGCGCCTATCTGGGACAAGATAATCTGTCCGAGATAGGCGCCTCCTCCCATTTTCAACAAATCAATGCACAGAATGATATCATTCGGAATGATGGTTGGCTAGGAGCGAGCTATATGGTGAAGTTCTGTTTTAACAGTGTACCCCTTTTGGATAAAAATGTGGCACCCAAGCGGGTCACTTGTTGCAGTAATTAATTGGTTTCGGTTTACATATCTTTATCGCGGCTGGTCGCGCTGAAGTGCAAAAGGACGCTGTTCCACTCCCTTATTCACCAATGAATTCCGTGTCCTAGATCTTACTTCGCAGCGAGGAGTGCTGAAGAAAAAGTTTGGGCCAGTGCTGTGCTCGTAGAAAGTATGTGATGTCAAGGGACTATGCGACAAAATGTGTTTCGTCCGTGCGATCATAGAAGAGAAAGGGCGCTTATCAGTCAGATACGCGGGGTGGGAGACTGGCGATGCCTGGCGACTGCTGAAGTCAACCCAATAACACTATGACAAGAACACGTAATTCATTGGTGGATAAGAGAGTGGAAGAGCGTCCTTTTGCGCTTCACCGCGATCAGCCGCGACAAAAATATGTAAACCGAAACCAATTAATTACTGCAACAAATGACCCTCTTCGGTGGCAGCTTTTTATTCGAAAGGTGTCCACTGAAGGTCCCAGAAGGGGTAGCACGCATTTTAATACCGACGGCGCCCTGCTTTAGAAGCTGTTTTTCGCGAAACTCATTTGAATTTTTATTTAAATAATGAGCGCCGCCCACTCATTCACACGGTGCGCAGCTTGTAGGTGGCATCGGACAGATACTTGTCAAAGAGAAAGTTATTCGATTGGTGCACCCGTTCGCGAAATATTTAGCCCGGGGATTTAACTGAGACACCCTGTATATATATTTAAAAATCTGCTCGCATTTAGCTGGAACACCCTGTATATCTTGCAATTACACACCATGAATGAGGACATTTCAGAAAGATATCGCAAGTGCACAATAGAGATTCAAAGTGTAAAATCATAGGACAATATGCCATCACAGCAGGAACTTAAAATAATGTCTAAGAACGAACATTATAAGGATCCAGACAAACGACCACTTGTACAGTGCTGGACAAACGTTTACGGACACACTCCAGCGCATTCCTTCCACAGAATGACACGCCAGCAGCCAATGGGACCCAGAGCTGTACACGTTACCCAAAAAGAGTAACTGAATACGTTACTCGTTCCTTCGGAAAAAAAGTAACTAAGTACGTTACTCGTTACTAAGAAATAAAAGGAACGCGTTCTCGTTACTCGGAAGTAACGAGTTACTTTTATACGTTACATTTGCAACAGAAATACAGAAAAACAGCAGAAATAGGAAGGCATGACCTGCTTTATTTCCTTGTAAATATGTCAGCCGCCGAGCTGAAGAGCCGCTCCACTGACGCGCTCAAAGGGACCACCATGTTCACCCTGAGGAACAGTTCCTGGAAGCGAGTCAAGTTTTCTTTCATCATCCACAGGGGGTAGTCCTCCTCGATGCGCAAGAACCTCGTGAGCTGGGAGTCATCAGCATCAGTTTCAATCATACGACTCTGACGTGTGAATGCGAAAAAGTTGTCTGTGCTAGAGCTCGGTGTGGTCGTTGGTGTCCCCGTTGCTGGCGTGCCGACGTCGCAAAACTCTTTTTTCAGCATCTCAGTTACAATCTCTCGGCGGGTAGTGCAGGCCAGTCAGGAAACCTTGAAACGCGGAATGACACCCGCAGCAAGGAGGAGCTCCTTGTCTTCCCTGAGGTGTCCAAACCTCACGCATCACCAGCGTGGAATGCCGTCATGCGTACAGGGAAACCGATCGCTAGCATCCATAGTTAATGGCAGTGATAAAAAAAAAGAACAGAAAAGGAACGAGTAACTTGCAGTAACGCGGTACCAATTTTTGTAACTAAGTACGTTACTACACGCTTAGAAATGAACTTCACCGCATAGCACGCTCCTAGCCAACCATAATCTCGAATGATATCGTTATCTTTCCTGGTTTGCTGAAAACGGGAGGCGTACGCCTTTTTTATGACAATTATGAACAGCATAAGTGTCACAAAATAGGCTCCGCCCCACGTTTTCAACAAATCAGGGACGAGAACGTTGTCATTCGGGATGATGGTTGGCTAGGAGCGTGCTATGTGGTGAAACTCATTTTTAAGAGTGTACACTGTTAAAACAGAACTTCACCACATAGCACGCTCCTAACCAACCATCATACCAAATGATATCATTCTGTGTCATGATTTGTTCAAAACAGGGGGGAGGCGCCTATCTGGGACAAGATAATCTGTCCCAGATAGGCGCCTCCTCTCATTTTCAACAAATCAATGCACAGAATGATATCATTCGGAATGATGGTTGGCTAGGAGCGTGCTATGTGGTGAAGTTCTGTTTTAACAGTAGTTACATTTTTGCAAAGTAACTTCGGCCTTACTTAGTTACCAGAAAGAGTAACGCGTTACCGAGTAACTTCGTGCAGCTCTGATGGGACCGTACGAACTGACAGACATATGCCTAGGTAACCCAGTCACCTGTTTGCAAGTCCGTATACGGTCGCATTCGCTGCTAGCGGGTCACTCCGAGGAAGGAATGTGCTGGAGCGTGTTCCGTAAAGTTTCGTCCAGCACTGTACACAGCTCCTGAAATATGTTGCCAATCGAATCCAGATCCTTTAAATGCAACTATCATCGATGACGTGGGATTGCCAGATACGTGGACTGTTTCGGACAATGTGTATCCCCTGCCGGAAGTTGTTGTGTGTTACAACGTATTGAGGAGGACATTTGACACGGTTAAACGTCCAACTTTGCCGTGCTACTTGGGCATTTGGTAAAAGAACCAAGACGGGTACGGTCCCGCTTTTCGCATTATGGGGTGCACACGGGCAATATATGCCCATATTGCCGACATGGTCCCATTACAGGCTCAAACTTGGCGATATGGGCCCATATTGCCAAGTTTGAACCAACATAGGTAAACTCCCGGCAAAACCGGCCCGATATTGGACCCGTATCGCCAACGCCCGGCCAATATGGGCCCAATATTGTGTGCTGCCTAGAATAGTCACAAACGATAGAAAGATTATGTCACGCCAATCATACACAGGTGTGTAAAGCGCAAACATAGGTATAGTGTAAATTCATATGATACACGGGTACGCGTCGTAAGAAGGCGTCGCGAAAGGTACGATATCAATAAAAGCAGTTAATGCTATCCAACGAGAAAATAGTGAGCTTTAGTGTATCGTAAGCTATCACCTTTGCGTACGTACGTAAGGAATAGCGATGATGGTTCTGCGCACGCGCAAAAACATAAAGAAAGATTCGTGCATTACGCAGCACCGCTACGCTATCCCTTACGTACGAAAAGGGGATAGCGTACGATGCACGAAAACTCTCTATTAACATTGTACATACCTGATTCCTTAAGATTTTCCCAGTAGATGAAGAAGCACGTTCCCATAGCGCAGAGTAGAACACCAGCTAAGCAGGTCATGGTCACAGCGAATTGGTCCGAGGGTCTGAGATGAAAATGAATCAACAATGGAATGAACAGAAAAACGGGCAGCGCTTTCCACAACAACGGACATTCAAATGCCGACAAATGGTGTACATCTCTCAAAATAGTCTCATGTAGGGTGTACGCGTTCTACAAACTATAGAGGTGTGTCGCTCCTATGGAGCTGTTTCTGAATTCCGCAGAATATGTCCGTGCCAAATACAGTCGACCCCCGTCTATCCGGACTTCATTTATCCGGATCCCGCGGTATCCGGACAAAAGGCCCGGGAACGGATTTTCTTCCATGTATTTTGTTCTCGTTTATCCGGACTTCAGCTTCCGGACTCGGACAAGAATTCCAGGGAACGAAAGTCGAAAATTCTTGTAATCCAGCTTCAGTTATCCGGACTACCGTGAGCAAGAGGAGACGCTGACCCCGCTTCGTCACCCTTTTTGCTGTGTTGGGATTATTCCCGTCACACGTCAGGGACCTACATTCCTCCGTAGGGGAGACAACCGTGCACGATGACCCCCTTTTCTGTTTGTGTGCGTTGGGTCACGTTGACCAGTCGAGTCATTTGGAAATATCTCGATCAACTGTCCGTTTCTAGAGGGGAAAACTCCAACGCGAGGGCTTGCAGCTTACGGTCCGTTGGCCGATGAAGACATTCCCCTAGCTGAGCTGCGATCCCTGATGCAGAGGCTCACTGCGACTGCCGTCGATGATGCTGCGGTTTCTGACTACGTTGACGTTGATAAGGACGATGACGCGTGTGCAGCTATGACTGATGACGGTGTGATTGCTGCTGTTGCCTCCGATGATGTGCAGTAAGACGTTGCCGACGACGCCAGTGAGAAACAAGGCTCCGACATTGACATTCTTCGAGCAGCGCAACAGCGTGGCTCAAATCTATGCAATTAGCAAAATTTTGCAGGAAACGAGTGCCTACACTACTATGTAACAGCTGTCATTGACGAGATTTCTGTGTTTTAATTAAACCTTGCTATGTAGGACGTTTCTATTCGGTCGTTTCATTTATCCGGATGCCCCGGTATCCGGACGATTTCGCCGGGAACGGCACCGTCCGGATAAACGGGGGTCGACTGTAATTACTCTAGTTTTGCCCAAGTTATACTCGAACTAAATAAAGAAAAGAAAGAGAAAACCACTCCACAGTGTTTCTTTTTTTGTGATAGAATGTATCCTGACTCAACACCATTTATGTAACCTTCCCGATCCTTTCAGGACCAGTCCTACGACTGATAATCACCTTAATTTAATAATTTCATAATCACCTTCATCACCCCTTGCGGTATTTAACTCTATAAGAGACTTATCTAATTTATTATTCTAACCTATCTTATTAGCTATCTAAAGCCCGAAGCCTGGCCTCACGTAGTCTGAAAATGCTGAGTGACATCCTTATCAGGCTCGCTGCAACGGTGGTGGAATTGTGGTACTGGATACTTCGAATTACATTTGTAAACCACGAAGAGGACCGAGAGACACGGACACAGAAGACGTCACACGCAAATTCTCAGTGTCTCAGTCGTCTTCTGCGTCCGCGTGTCTCTCGGTTTTCTTCGTGGATCTACACCAGCTAGCCTGCACCCTTTCCCTTGTTACATTAGTGAAACACTTTAAAGGAACTGTCGCATCCGACCCGGTCGATTTTGAAACCATAACGCTGTTTTCCTCCTCGTTCATTACGGGCAATGACGTCGAAATCGGACGCGAATTCACGCAGCAGTTTCTTGAAGCAGGTAACATCGAGTTGCAAAGAACACGGCCGCGGCAGAACTCGCACTCATAAGCCAAAATCCGCGTATGTACACAGGGTTTTCACTTGGTACAGTACGATGCGAACGAGAAGCAGACGAGATCGGAGGAAGTCGCCTGCACTATGATCCCATTAAAGCGACAGCCCCGACCTCCAGAGCATACTCGGTTCATGACTGCATTCCATTGTGCTTCATACGTATATCATCCACGAAAAATACGATGGGTAAAAACTGTAAATGTCTTAAACTGTATAGGTAAATCATATCCAGTTTCAGCTCCTACGTAACGTCACAGGCGTTCCCGTTGTCACGATTGTGCAAGACGGCACAACAACAGTCTGCGGCGTCCAAGGCGAAAGCCGTGGCGAAAGTCATGAACGGCGCGAAGGATGCTTTCTTTCCTGACAGCGACGACGACTTGTATGAGACCAGCTAATTCCAGGGCAAATGTCCCCTAACAACCGACCCGTTGCCGGTACGGGACGTATAAACAGAAAGACATTCCCCGTCGTCTTCACGTGAGACATCAGCCTGATGGGAGCGGTGCTTTGGTTCAGTAACTTGTGTTAATCTGAGCTACGTAGCGTGTGGCATTTGTTACGCAGGTGTTGCTGCTCTCCTTTGCAACCCCAAGAAGCCTGACGAATTTTTGCGGTGTGGGGGCCGCACGGTTATAGGCGAAATCTGTAAAGAGAATCAAATTAAGTGCATTTCGTGTCCCTATTTTCTTCTGTTTGTGCACAGAGGACTCCTAACACTACATGTGAAGGGAAGTGCCTCAGGACGAGACCCTCATATATTTCGAACAGAGGCTGTCTTTTGTCTGGGCACCGTACTCATCACTTGAATGGTATTGAAACGGTTGGAGACGACGTGTTAACGGTTCATGCGTATTGTGGGTCAACAGCGGGGAGGGTACAATAGCTCCAGTCTTTTACGACAGTCATGAACGGACTGCGTCCGTAAACCGCTTTGTTAGAGTGTGGAAGGGGATCATGCGAATGAAGGTGTAGAGGAGGTGGTGTTCCCCTACATGAGTCCTGACCGGCGATGATGGAATGTCCCAGCGGGCAGATGGTCGTGGCCTCACGCTAGGACGCTGCCCGTAGAACTGGCTGGCAAGCGCAGTGGCGAGCGCCAGCAGAGGCACGTCTTCATCGTCTTCCTCGGGCCGCCACATCACTCCCACCCTAGAGCTAGCGGTTGAGGTCCGCGTCGATACGTGAAGAGGAGAAAGAGCGGCGACACGTCGAATAGGGATGACTTGTTCAGAACGGGCAGTAGCAGCAGAATGGTTCGTGCGGGCAGGCGCTGACCGGGCGGGTTCCAGGGGCGGTATGAGAGCAGGTATGCCGAAGTAATTCCGAGAGGGGCGACAGAACCGCGACCGGTTCGTGAGCGCTGAGCGCGTAGTGTTGTCGCCAAGGAGACTGCGGGGAGGACCATCGTGAAGCACAAGGAGACCGGGAGTAAAACTCACCGTGGCCTCCGTGCGTGTCCCCAGTGGAACGTTGGTCCCGGGGCCTCTTGACCGCAACTGGATGCGGTGCCAGTATCTCGTACTGAAGCCTGGTGGGAAGGCGAGGCGGGCAGAGTTCTCTGACCGCTGGCGTAGCAGATGCGGGAGGTGCGGTCGACAGCGACGTACCGCAACCGGTATGGGAACGTGATGCTCGGGAATGTGCGCTGCCGGTAGCCCGAGGAGTGCCATCGCGAAGCGTGTGGCGACGTGACGCAGGGTGCGAGACCATGGCTAAAAAGCGATAAAAACCGGGCTGTTTGGTGGTACATCTAAAAGCGATAAAACCCCGGTGCAGGGGACACAAAGAGACAACACAGACTGCACACCCGACCCCTAGTGGCAGCCAAGGCCGTCATGCTGTAATGCTGATAACTTTGTGATAATTTTGTGATTACAGCATGAGGGCCTTGGCTGCCACTAGGGGTGGGGTGTGCAGTTGGTATATTTAAGATGTGTCCCTGCCATTAAAGTTGTTTGTCAGTCAGTGCTTCGTCTGTGTTGTCTCTTTGTGTCCCCTGCACCGGGGTTTTATCGCTTTTAGAAGAGACCATGGCGACGTGAGCTGGGTAGATTGGTAAGGTGGGTAGAACAATGGTGTTCCGCGGTCGGGCGTTGCGATGAGTGGAGCCCCGGTGGATTGACGTCGTCGCCTAGCTGTTCTTCGGTAGAACGATGCACCGTACCTTCGGAGATGGCTTCGGAGGTGGGCTTGCAAAGATTTGGGATATTATTGGTCCGAATTACGCCGAACATGGTGTTCATAGTTCGGGTCACCAAATGTTGAGGAGGTGGTGTTCCCCTACATTAGTCCTGACCGGCGATGATGGAATGTCCCACCGGGCAGATGGTGGTGCCGGTAGAACTGGCTGGCAAGCGCAGTGGCGAGCGCCAGCAGAGGCACGTCTTCATCGTCTTCCTCGGGCCGACACAAAGGCATCCGTACAGCACAGCGGGTTACAAACACGCGAGGTTTATAATGCGAACAACGGGACGAAACGGGCCGATAGGCATCCATGGGCGAACATTCCGAAAGATAACCTCCTCATTTTTTCGGAGTATTCGACCATGTCTGCATGTCGTTCTGTTTCTAGCGAAAACTCATGCGGCGGTCCGATCAGTGATGGACAGAGAGTTGGATGGATTGTAGCAGACACCGCTTTGCGGCCGGCCGACAACGATGAAGCCGGCCAGCTACGCACCTACGCGCGGCACGCTAAGCGCGCTATAGTTTTCCTGGGGCCGCCCAGTGGAATAAACGTTTAGTTCGACCCTGGCTCTTATGGTCTGCGCATCTCTCTTTCCGACCGCCACAGGATCACTGGACAGAGAGTTCTGAATAGGCAGAACCAGGGACAGAGTACCCCCAGTAGCAGAATGCCACAGGAGGACCCCTTGCGTGCGGTCAGCCTACATGCTACGGCTGTAATGGACCAGGGCATTATAAGCGTGACTGCCCCATGAGTCGGGGAAATTTGCGCTTGGCGCAAACAAATAGTAGCGCCGGCGGCGGTAGTTGGGGAACGAGGCTTCATGGGGAACGAGACCAGCTTTGAGGTGACGGTGCAGCCTCCCGACCAGGCTATTGGACGCGGGGTGGTAGGAAGTCACCCGAAGCCGAGAGGTACCGCCAATTGCCCTAAAGGCAGCGCAGAGGGGGACTCTCAAATTGCCGGCCTCGGTTGGTGATCTGACATGGCACACCAAAGCGGGAGACCCACATCGTCGCAAAAGTGGAAGCGACGATTCCAGCAGAAATGTCAGCCATAGGTGCGGCTTCGGGCCACCAGGTGTACCGGTGAACTGCAGTCAAGAGGTAGCAGTACCCGGAAGATGATGAGAGCGGGCCGACAATGTCAATGTGGACAGTGTCGCAGCTGGCTTCAGGAGGCTGGAACCTGCCAAGCAGGGTGAAGGTGTGCCGCTGTATCCTCGAGCTCTGGCATGCGAGGTAACTTCGAACCCAGGCGCCGATGTCGCGGTTCCAAGGGCAGTTCGCAACAGCTTTACTGTCAGCACCTCGAAGAACTGAAAATACTTCCATGCTGCGATGTTCTTTTTGAAGCATCAGGCTTGCGCCACGTGAAGTAGCGGGCGGAGCATTTCGTCCTCGTCGTTACTTGTGTACAGAGCCGGCTGGTACAATACTATATATTTACAGAGGCACCATGTAGTACTTACTCTGTGAGGGGGAGGGGAGTAGCACTACTTTAGACTGAATAAAGACCACCTTTCCTGATTCAACACAATCCAGTAGTAATCCGACACAAGCCAATTCGAAGCCGTTTTGACTGTAGCTCCGCCATCTATGCTAATTAGCTGGCTTGGCTCCGCCTCTTCATGCTGATTGGTCCATTCTAAGCCTGCCGATTGCTGTTTGGCTGGCGTAGCTCCATCCCTTCATGCTGATTGGTCCATGCTAAGCCTACTGATTGGCTAGCGTAGCTCCGCCCCTTTATGCGAATTGGCTCAGCCTCTATTCGAGGCCTACTGATAGCTGATTGACTCCACCCCTTAACCCATCACCTTAGGTGACGCATGCCATCACACGTCCACCTGATGGCTCTACAAGGCCAGACAGACACGAGAAACGTATTTCAAAGTTTATTGAGCACATGTTTAAGAAAAATCATGGCGGTCTTGGAAAGATTGATTCTCTTGATGGCAGGTGTGGTTCCTCGGAAGTGTCAGATCGCGTAGACGTCTGCAGGACATCGGCTAGGAAAAATTTGATCCTCGATGATGTTGAGGGCACGTGCACAGCGATCCGGTATAGGCGATTCCTGTAGAGACTAAATTCCGATCACTTGGCCGGTGATAGCGGAAATATGGCCCGGGGAACCATGCGTGTAGGTATGCTTATTCTTCTCCAGCTTGATGCTCGCGGTACAGTTGCCGGTGTCCAACGGCAGCGCACATGAGAGAAGCAAGACGAGAATGAGTGCCACATCCTTCCAGAGATGAGCTACAAATGATAGTGCGGCTTCTCTTCGACCGCATTATCGGGGGGAGACAGAATGCAGTGAAAGCCACTATTCAGGTTATCAACTTGAGCTTATCATATACGCAGCTTCTGCACAATAGGAACAATTAGTTGGTATAGGTTCATGATGACGAATAGCAGCAAGAAGACAAGGACAAGGTAGAAGTAGACAGGACAACTGCAGACTCTCAACTGAAGTTTAATCAAGGAACGTGAAGAAAAACAATGTGCAAGTTTCCGGCGATGCAGAATCAAAAATAACAAAGACGGTTAAGAGCATCAGCTGTTTACTATATACATTAAAAACAAGACTTTCGTGCAGTAGGCTGCACTTCTTCAGGTTTGAGGACCTGTTACAAGTGGTGAAGCATATATCAAAAAACCTGCCACCTTTTTCCACGGCGGTGAACATACAGAGATAACACCATTTAAGAAACCCTCAAGCTGGACACCAGACCCGTCGAAAACAAGCCCCATGATTGACAATTACATTAGAGCGGTTTATAACGATATTAAATGCCTAACTGTCATCGATAACAACGCTAATAATTTTAACTTATCTAAAGCAGAAAGGACGGCCTTAGTGAATCTTAAGAGACGTAAAGATATCATTATTAGACCTGCTGACAAAGGTGGAGGAATAGTCGTTATGAATGCATCGGCCTACATAGATGAGGCAAACAAACACCTTGATGATGAGACTTTTTACAGACCTCTTGATGGCGACCCGACGTCATTATTCTGCCAAATAATCAACAAGAAGATCTTAGAACTTACCAAAGACAACTCTCTCCCGCGCAATATAGCAGACTTTATTAAGCCAAAGAACACCACGCCTGGTTCTTTTTATCTCCTGATTAAGATGCACAAAATTAACCACCCTGGCAGGCCTATAATTTCGGGTATTAATACACCGACTCAGAAAATATCCCTCGTCTTAGATCACTGCATCAAGCATATTCCTCCACAACTTCCCTCTTATGTAAAGGACACTAACAACTTCCTTGCCCAAATAAATTCCATTAATAACAGTTCTCCTAACATCAACAACGCTATACTGGTAACTATGGATGTGACGTCATTATATACAAATATTCCCCATGATGAAGGTGTCAACGCTGTAGAGCTTTTTCTTTCCTCCTTTCCGTCTGATCTTCTTCAAACTAAAACCATTATCTGTCTTCTTGAGTTAGTCTTGCAGTACAACAACTTTGTTTTTAACGACAAACATTATGTCCAAGTTCAGGGCGCAGCGATGGGTTCCCGTGTTTCACCCAATTACGCAAACCTCTTCATGGGCCTTTTTGAACAAAGAGCCTTAGAGTCTTTTCCAGTGACACCATTAGTATTCCTGCGATACATTGATGATATTTTTGCCATCTGGACAGCTGACGAAACCTCTCTACTCTCATTTTTTGATCATTTTAACTCACGACACAATTCCATCAAATTCACGTGCAACTACTCTCGTACTTCAATCAACTTTCTAGACGTCACTGTTTCTCTCGAGTCGGGTAAACTCGTCACAGATCTCTATAAGAAGCCGACTGACAAACGGCAGTACCTTCATTTCAACAGCCATCACCCTAATATCCAAAAGCGAAACATTCCATTTGGACAACTCACACGTTTAAAACGCATATGTTCCAATACACAAGATTTTTTGAAGCATGCAAAGGACATGTGCAATGACTTCAAGGAGCGTAGATATCCCGACGATCTCATCGACAATGCCCTAGCCAGAGCCACCTCCCTAGACAGGGAAAGGTTGCTTTCTCGTGAATCCAATAAGGCATCAAGTCATAATAAATGTACTTTCATTACACCTTACAACCGCACACTCCGTAATGTAGGATCTGTGTTCAAACGCCATTTAAACATACTCCACGCCGATGAATATCTCAAAGACATTTTCCCTAATGCTCCGACTATTACATTTCGGAGATCACGTAACATACGCGACTTACTCACTTCCTCTCGCAATAATCAACAGAGTCCCGGTTGCGCTCCTTGCAACAGCAACCGCTGCCAAACTTGCTTATTTATTGCAACATGTACCTCCACCTGTAGCACTGTTAATGGTTTCGTTTTCTCTATTCGGCAGTCCCTCCACTGTAACTCATTCAATGTTTGCTATCTCATTACATGCAAATTGTGCAATAAACAATACATAGGCGAAACACGTAACACCATCCGTGAAAGATTTTATGGCCATAAATCAGATATTGTTAATAAACGCCAGTCACCTGTATCGCTACATTTTAATCTTCCGGGACATGATCTGCATACGCATATACTTATCACCATTTTAGAATCCGGGTACGCTAATGACATCAAACGCAAAAATCGAGAATCCTTTTTCATTTCGAAATTTGCAACGTTACAGCCGCACGGCATCAACGTGTACGGCGGTCCATTACAGTCCTTTACACTATGAGTCTATTTATTGTATTATAACTTGTCTGCCATTTTTCACATCATACACGATGATACACAATCAGTAAGACACCAACTCCGCGTTACTTTCCCAGAGTCTGGAAGCTCTTAGCCATCAAGGTGCTGTGTGTCCTCAATCCTTCGCCCTTGAGCCCTAATTCCCCGTACGCATTCTAAAGCCTTTTGTGCCAACTGGCTGCTGTACCTATTCATGTGCTGTTCACTGGTTTCCTCCACGTACAACTCCGTCTCGTCTGTATGTATGTCTGTCTGACCTTGTCGAGCCACCTCCTACTGATTGCGTTTTGTTTTTCATTTTCATTTTTGTTGATATTTGTATCGCGTTTGTAGTTCTCTTCACCCTTACCCTTTTCTCTTGTACCATGTGACTTGGTTTTTTGATATATGCTTCACCACTTGTAACAGGTCCTCAAACCTGAAGAAGTGCAGCCTACTGCACGAAAGTCTTGTTTTTAATGTATATAGTAAACAGCTGATGCTCTTAACCGTCTTTGTTATTTTTAATCAAGGAACACAGCATCTTAAACGCTAACATCTAGGTCACTGACTATCATCTAAAAATGTACACAGAGGACAAGGTTTATGCTGCCGGCTGGGAGATAGCACTCAACATCTTATCCATGCGTAGAAAATTTATTTCCACATCTGCTAACATGACAGAAAGGGAGCTGATACATCTGTCATTACATGTGGCAATAAGAAATGCCTCCATATCTCCCAGCTTCTGTACCGGTAGGAGTCGATGTTGTTGTATAGAGGTATCGTTTGTCATAGTACGCCTTAAGACTTCGCTTTACATTTCTGATGGTGTACATGCACTGTTTCTTTCCACTATTGACACCTGTTCGTGCCATATGCAAGTGCGGACGAATAGGGTATCGTGGTACGTATCATAGAGGAGGTGTATGTATACAGTATTTTTTTACATCCTTAGCTCTTGCAATTTGTTCCTTCCTGCTAATTTGATGGAGTACATTTTGGCTTTTAAGCATATTACTTCCTCCAATGGTATCCTACGAGTTTCACTTTGAACGCGCAAAGCCTACTACGATCCCTCTCTGTGTACACTGGATGATCCCGATCGAAGGAAGAAGAATCAAATTGTCATTGACGATCGCTCGTAACTGATCTTCGTAGTCCTTGTAGAATAGGCTGAGGATCAGAGAATCCATGTCAGAGTAGCAGGTCACTGGAAAAGAGAGCTTGCTCAATAGGGTGTCGTAGTAGAATGAATTATATGGTTAATTTACTGAGTTCCAAAATTGTAAAGCCAATCTGGAGTGGGAAATCGCATCCCATTTTTCTTTTGCGCGTTTCGTACATGACACAATCGCGGATAAAATTTCTATCCTTGCGCATTCCACCCCACTCTCGAGGTGACTTGCCATCTCCTCATCAAAGGGTACTCGAATATCCAATATATTAAATTAATTTTGTAGTGGTCTGCCGATGACGGCATTATTTCAGAGTTTGTAGAATATTTTTTTTCGAATGTCGCGCCTGAGGCAATGAGTCTGGCAACATTGAGCTCGATGTAGGGACACAACAATGGTACCTTGCGAAATTTTAGAATTCGGTAGCCTCATACGCAATCTACAATAGACCGTGAGCAGCGCGTAATGAACAACATACTCAACTTCTTCTTTGCATGCAAGCAAGGTCGTTTCGCTGTTAGCTGGCTGATGCATTAATTCTTCGCCATTCCTTTGGGACAACTGCCATCTCGGGAGCCAGGGGGAACCACCCCAACAGCTCGTAGATAGATTTTGGATACTCCAAGTCACATATCCCATGTCTGAATCTATGGGTTATGTACAGGCTACAAGGGCCGGGGGGTCACGGGTTCATCCCTCCTGGGATGGTATCTAAACACATTGGCAACAGTGGCAAGTCTAAACTGTCCGTTGGTGTGTGTGTACCCAATCGTTTTAAGTATGCCCTGCTTATGGGCTGTCTGGACGACAGGAACAGGACCATGTAAGACTGATTGTGGTCCGGGAAGTCCAGTGCGCACAAACACAATGTCAACTATTTGAATGTCAGGGACACTGGCACTGTGGCGACGGTCGAAGTAGTGCTTCATTTGTCTCCTGTACTTCGCTTCTTGCACGGATGTGTTCCTTGCTTCTTTCAACTTAAGTGCGTCAGCTATTCCGAGCTCCTTGTCAGCCCTCAGAACTGGTGGTTTGTTAGTGGAAGCATAATGCGGGGAGCAGCCGATTCCCGTGTTGTGGGAACGGTTGCGGTGGCGTGTGGCCGCCTCGAGGCACAGACGCCATCCACCAGGGAAGTCGGGGTAGAGGCCGATGAACTGTTTAATGTCGCGGATGGCACGTTCGGCCAGGCCATTTGCTGCAGGGTGGTACGGCGCCGTGAGCTTGATTTTGATTCCCCTTTCTTGAGCCCATGTTGAAAGACGTCGGCTAGTAAAGGCAGGTCCATTGTCACAGATAATGACTTTTGTGTTCATAAACATTCGCCGCTCTAACATTGCAATAACGCTATTAGCGTCTTCACCACCAGGGCGTGTGGCTACGGTACGTGTGCATTGGTCGATCGCAAGAAGAAATGCCTGCGTTCTTTTTATTCCCTCGGATTTCTTCTTGAGTTCCGCGAAGTCTAGGTGGATAACTTCGAAAGGCACGCGGGAGTGCTCTGGTAACGTCATCCTGTCAACTCGTTGACGGTACTTGATTTTGTAGCGCTGACACCTGTCACATGATCGTACGTACTTCGCAACGTCCTGTTTCATCTTTGGCCACACAAAGCGCTTAGAGATTTTCTTGTATATGCGACAGAAGCCGTCGTGACCTCCAGAATGGGGGCTGTCGTGGTATAATCGAAGGACTTTGTGCCGTAGTGTCTGCGGAACCTCAAATCTTCCATGAACAAACCTCAGTTGTTCCGTTCCCTCCCAAAGGGTTATGTCGTTAAGAGCTGCCACGGTGTTCTGCTCGATTCCCAGTCGGGACAGCGCGTCCGCATCAAGTAGAGTTCTTCCGGGTTTATAGTAGACTTCCATCTCGTAATGTTGGAGCTCGCAGACCCACCTAGCAAGTCGACCTTTTAAGTCTGCGGACGAGATAATATGGGTGATCGGTTGGTGGTCGGTGAATAGGGAAAACTTCCTCCCTTTTAAGAACGTCCGGAAGTACCGGAGGGCTTGAACCACTGCGAATAACTCCTTTTCCGTGGTCGGATAGTTTAGCTCTGTTTCGTTGAAGGGATAAGAATGGTATCCTACCACGCTGAGCTGCTGTGCTCGGTCCTTGGAAACGTTCCGTTGATAGAGCACGGCCCCCGTGCCATAATGGGACGCGTCAGTACAGAGCTCAAAGGGCAGCCGAAAGTCTGGAATAGAGAGCACCGGGTTCGAGGATATGGTCTCTACCATGTCCTGGTAGGCAGCCTCGCACTCTGCTGTCCAAAGAAAGGTGGTACCCTTTTGCAGCAGTACGTTCAGACAACGCGTTCGTTTGGCATAGTCCTGGATAAATGCTCGGAAGTGACCGGCGAGGCCGAGGAACACTCTTAACGAATGCGTGTCAGTCCGTCTTCGTAGCCGACGAATTTTTTCTACGGACTCTTGTTTCGTGCTCTTAGTCTGTCCGTCGAACAGCCTGCCCAGGACAACGACACTGGACTTGAAGAAGTCACTCTTCTTTAGATTGATCGTGAGGTTCGCTTCTCGTAGTAGCTGGAGTACCTGTTGGAGATGCCTGCTGTGCTCATCCATCGATCGAGAATACACTAATATGTCGTCGATATACACATGAACAAATTGTCCGATGTAAGGCTCGAGCACGGACGTCATCAATTTTTGAAACCACGCGGACGAATTCTTCCATCCAAACGGAAGTCTATTATATTGAGTGAGGTTGAGTGATGAATAAATATTCATACAAGTCGAAAGGGGTAACAAAGGCAGTGTAACGCTTGGTTTCTTCCGTCAGAGGCACCTGCCAGAAGCCTTTGCTGAGGTCGAGGGTAGAGAGAACTGTGCTACCACCTGTATCGTTAATGATATCATCGACACGAGGCATAGGGAACGGAAAGATCTCAGTTTGCCTGTTGACGATTCTGTAATCGGTGCACAAGCGAAAGGAGCCGTCTGCCTTGGGCACTATGGTGATAGGGGATGCAAAGGTGGACGTTGATGGGCGAATGATATCAGCAGCTAGCATCTCTTGTAGCTCAGTCTTCAGCCATACTTTCTTTTCACGGCTCATGTTATAGGGTTTGCGACGAACCGGTGCTTCATCGGCGAGCCGGAAAGGTACTTGAAGCGCAGTGGTTGCTCCTGGGCATCCTGAAACGGGGAGGATCTCTGGGAAATAGGTAGCAACGTCCTCCTGTGTGCGTATTGGTGGGACTGGGGTGGTGACCATACATGTGGGTCTCTCATTATCCACGGAGACGGTATCATCCCAGTAAATGTTTAGTCTCAATCTCTTCATGTCAGGGCGGGAGAGTAGGACGTCATACTCGACGTCTTGTATAACCAAAGCGTCCGTTACTATTTCTGCGTCAGAAATGCCTAGCCTCACCCGTGCCCAGTGGTGAAAAAGCTTGCTGCTGCCATCGAACGCTCTCACTTGTACTTCCCTTCCTGATTCGACATTGCGTGGCTGAATCAAACGGCTATTCACAAGGGTTACGGAGGATCCGCTGTCAACTAATGCTCTCGTTCTTACTTTGTTAAGGAAGAGGTCGACATACAATAGTTTGTTGGCGGTGAAAAAGACAGTTTCGCTTGGGGTCCGTGGGCAGAAACTACAACCCTTGTTTATTGTTTTTTTTTGTCCTGGTTATCATGAATCTCAGCAGCGGCGACCGTGCGCTGGAAGGGTGAACGACGATGGTGTGGTGAGGGAATCGCTGGTGGCGGGTCACGCCTGTCCTGCATTGTCGATGTGGAGGCAGGGGTTGCACGGAAACTGGTTTGGACGCTCACATCTTGCAGACAGCTTAACAACTGTTGGGGGTCCTTTGGTCCTCGTATCTGAACCAGCTGGCGTATGTCGTGCGGTATACCATGAAGTACCAGTGCCACCACTGACCTGTCAGGCAAATTGCACTCCGCGCGTTGGAGGAGTCGTAGCTTCTCGAAGAAATAGTCTGTTAGCGAATCACCCCGATATTTGTAGACGAATGCTTCGTTCCACGTATCCACTAAGTTATCGTGGAAAGCCTGTGCGAAGCTATCCCTCCACGACTGCCACGTGTCGTTTTCGTTCCCTTGGAGGCAGAAGTCGTACCATTTGCCTGCAACGCCTGTTAAGAACGGTCCCATGTTCTCGATCTTAGCTGCATCACGGGTCCACCCTTTACGCTGGCAGACTCGTTCATAAAGCTTCAACCACGTCTCCACACTTTGGGAGTGTCCGTCATAGGTGTCCAGCTTGAGGTCTTTGAGACGCCGGCAGCCGTTGTTGCACAGCGAGTCGAGAAGTTCCACGAGTGTCTGCTGCTGCCTGGCCATTTGGATCTGCTGGTCCTTCATGAATTGCAGAATCGTGGCTGGGTCCAGCTGGCCAGGGAGCTCCGGAACCGGGGCTGTTGGCGAAGTGCTCTCCGTCGCGCGTGGTAAGAGGACAAACCGGCGAAAATCATCAGAACATCAACTGCCATGTTCAAAAGAAGTGGAATATGCCTCTGCAATCTGGAACCCATCCCAACATCTCTTAATCGACAAAGTAGAATTTGTACAGAACCGCACGGTTTGTTTCTCGTGATTATCATCCTTTTTCCAGCGTCTCAGCCATTAAAGCCAAACTCTTTCTTACTCCTTTGATTACCAGATGAAAGGTATCAGGCCTGGCATTCTTTCATAAGTTATATTACAGTCACACTCCTCCCCACCCCACTTACTGTCAATCCCCTCACAAGTTACTTCCAAGACTTGATGACTCGCACAAAGTACTTGCTCCACCTACACAAACAAAAAAATTCCTCTACTCTCCGCACCAGCTTATGGTGTCAAACTGGAATGACGTTCCTGCCCACATAGCCTCAGAACAAAATGTATCGTCATTTATTTCCAAGTGCTATGATCCTTTTCAGATCGAATGAATTTCTTTGTGGTGAGTGAACGAATTTTGTTTGCATCATTTTGGTATTTGTCTTTTTTGGATAAAAAACCTCCCGCATTTATGTAAATCCCTTCACAAGGGTCTTTAAGTAAACAAATGAAATTAAGAACTTCGTGATACTTTCATAGTTGGAGCATTTTTAATGCATATTTTAAAACAGTGGCTGCTAAAAATGTGTCAGACACCGTAACAAAGGCTGCCGTCTGTATCAGGTGAATCATGATTTTTCCCAGAAGCCCAATAATGTATAACGCTGCATCACACATGCTATTTTGGAGCAACCTCTGCAGGCATATTATGAAGATATTATCTGAGTGCCACAATAAACTATATGAACCACATTTCATGTTACATCATCTTCGACTAAAACATGCCTATTTGAGTACTTGAGCAGCCCAAGATACAAAGCTTGGATCCTCAAGGTCTACATCCTACTCGAACTGGGTGTGCACTTTGCACACAAAAGGAAAATTGAGAATGAAAAAATGGCTAGGGGAAGCACGCGAACTGGGGTTTTACATCATGCATGGAAGATTGAGGTTTTCGATAGTCAACTTGTGTAGTGAGCACTTCTGGAGGACTGAGAGCAGGAACCGAGGTCACACACAAGGTAACCTGCATAACAGTCTGATTTACTTCCACATAACGATCATTAAAATACTTGAGGTGCTTAAACAATACTATTTGGGTGCTATAAGACAGTAAGAGTTCGAACAACACTTACGACATATTGACTGAATGGGTGGACAAAAGGATGCGTCAGAACAGGATTGGATTTGTGTCTGTGGTGGAATTGAGAGCCCAATGTAATTCTTACCAGGCGGAGCAGGCTGATGAGATGGTGCTTTGTGTCAGAGGTCAGCACAGTGGTTTATCCAGAATCCCAAGCATGGAGGAGTGTTGAAAAAAGTTCGGGGGGAGGGGGGTCATTATTATAGTTGCATCATTACCGACATGTGTCGACAGCTGAAATTGCAAGGGCACCCCTTGTAGGGGGTACTTCCACCTAGTATCTTGGGTATTTAAAGCATGTAGTAGTTACGATGGGAATGGCTTTGCGTATCCTGTTCACCGCGCGGACTGGTATAACGATTCTCTTGTTTTTTTCAAGACTGTGCAACATCCATCTCGCGAACTGTTGGTATGTAGTGTACGTATCTATTTCCTGTATGAGACACGCAAGCTTTGAACAAAGCTAAAGCTAGCAGGACGCCGAGTATTAATTCAGCTGCACTCTTTCTGAATAAGTAACGAACAATAACGAAAAGTTCAGAAAAACTATTTTGTATTGAGACCAACCAGCATGATTGTGCACGAGACACGTACGCTTCTTACTTGTGAATATGAGCGCTAGGTTCGTGCTGCCCTCGAAGTTCTAAATATGCTACTTTAAGAGCAGCTCCTTGCAACATAAGCACTCGACTTCTTTCGGCATTATTATGCAATGAACCACTCCGGCCCCTTTACACGGCGCCGTCAAACATGAAATTTACACAAACTGTTCATGTGCTTCATCGTGATGGATGCTGAAAGCTCATCTAACAGTCTGCCGTTGGAACTTCCTCTTCATGCTGAAGCCGATTCGCGGCTCAACATTTCAAAAGCAAGGCCTCCAAACTCTGCTGCACGTAGCAGGTGCCTCTCAGCTGCTGAAAGGTAGCTGAAAAGCTGACTTGTCGACTCCGCTGTGCTTCCGCGTCCATATTGAAAAAGCACCCAGCAATACGGAAGTTGCGGACACCACCCGAACTTCCGGTGTGGACTTTCCACCAATAAACGTCGCGGGCGTTTGACATCATACACATGGGAAAACCACTGCATGATAGCTAGAGTTTTGCGCTGATCGCACGAGTTGAGGGCAGAAATCGAAACCGCTTTTCGGCTCCTTGTTTGGAATAGTTGGCGGCTCCGCAGAGACGAAACGTTTCAGTTGTATCTTGGAGGCACCATGTAGGTTCGTTATCCATACAAACAAAGACATTGACCAGGTTCTGGTCAGAGACCCTTTAAGAAAAAAAAAAGAAGGAAAGGCTAGCCAGGCAAAGAGCCAGCTTGCTATTCAAAAAAAATGGGAAAAACGAAAAAGAGAAGGAAGGAAAGATGAAGGAAAAAACGGGGAAAACGATAAAGACAAGGTTTACACTCAAAGGCCATGGCTGACACGCGAAGCTTAGCATCTTAAACGCCGCATAAACAAAATTAGACGGCGATGGAAACTAACCCTGGTTTCAGGTTTGACGAAGGCACTGAAGGAGGAAATGAGGAAATTAAGTGAGACTAAAATGAAATATTATAGCTACGTCTTTGTTGCGTACTCCCAGAAAATTGGCCATATGACTACTCAAAGTATCGAGCAAAAGAGGAACAAAATGACGCACAGCAGAGAACAGATTATATAGAAGATGTGGGAAACTCCTAATAGATCTATCACCGTTGTCGCACAACTTAAACTCCCGAATTATTATTAGTATGACATTACTTTAAAGCAGCACTTGTATCTCTATTTCTTATTATGCCACTGTGGGAGGTAAATATGAAGAAGTCTTCTGCGGGTAGATTGGCAAAGGAAAAAAGTGGATATGCTAGTCCAAAAAGTATCGGGACTGATTACTTCAGGACGCGATATTGTGGTCTTCTGGGCAAGACAATATTCCGAATGATTTTCTTAGAAGGTACGCCGAGCAAGCTGCGCAATTCCTCAAAATTATTTTCCAGATATCGCTGGACGAAGGGACTGTCCCGAACGAATGGAAATGCGCTCGTATAAAACCGATACGTAAGGCAGGAGTCCCGACATTGGTTTCGAATTGTCTCTTCTTTCCAGCTTTTGTGGATTGCTAAAGCACGTCTTTTCCAAACAATCAACATCATGATCAAGTAACAGCATTCCTTGCAGCATATCTTTCGTGGGGGCTACTCCACTGTCATGGTCCTGTTTGATTTCATCCACGACTTTGCATTTGCTTTATATAATAACCTACAAATTGAAATATTGGTTTTGCATCTCTCCAAGGCATTTGACCGTGTACGTACCCTATAGAAAGCTGACACATAATACCAAGATCATGGATTGGCTTCGGGACTGATTCCCTGTCTGGTCGAACCCCATACACCTGGGGTATACGACAGGAGTCAGTCTTGAGACTTTTGCTGTTTCTTGTCTATATGCACGATATGTTAAGTAACATTAATTGTAAAGCATGTTTATTCGCTGATGACTGCGTAACATATCGCGCGATATATTCCGAAAAACATAGGGATGTCTGAACGTGCGTCCTCAATATGCCAATCGTTCTCTCTCTCTTTTTCTTTCTTTTTTTTTCTGTGTGCTTTGCTTATGGCTCGCCTTATATTACGCACCTTTGCAAAGCAGTTTAGAACACATCAACGAGTGGTGTTACAAATTGCAAATCAATTTGAACACCGACAAAACTGTGTCTATGCTGTTATATGTAGAACAAAGGCTTTGCCAACATCATAGTACACTTGCAAGCGAGCTTAGTACAAATATATTGGGGTTGCCGTCCCGTGCGATTTTAGATGGAATTTTCACGTGCGCTTAATAGGCATCAGAGTCAAGAGAAAGCCTCTTCTATCTCAGAGGAACACTTCAGTATGCTACTGCTTAGGTCAGACTACCGGTATATAGAACACTCGTGTTACCGATCGTCACGTTCGCGAAGGTAACTTGGGACCCCTTTTCTGCGTATCTTTTGCGGGTTTCTTTCGAATTGTCGCCACTATACGAGTGTATTATGTGTATATATTATATAATTAATGTACGTTCCCTACTCCTTCCCAGGTTCCTTCTGGGACCAGTATTCTGAAATAAATGTATAAATCGTTATATTTTCGTGTCGTCCCCTTTATCTTCCGGATTCCTTCCCTCTACTGACTGCTCATATGCAGACTGAAATCAGCAATTCTATCACTTCCGTTGGTTAGCTGCAGTTCACGTATATCTCACGCTTATAGCCCACCACCGATTTAAATATTTCTATCAAAATCCCCCGTCACCGGACCTCGCAACCTGGAAGGTAAAGGTCTGTAGAGGCTATGAAAGAGACGAGTGAGCTCTACGATGTATGATGGTTTAATGACAGGGAATGGCGATGCAGTCGAAAACCAAACGTCGCGCCGCGGGGCAGGTGCGCAGGAGGTATTGATGGTGATGACTCGTGTGCTGAAGATGCGGTGATCGCCACATGGCTCTCCCCTCCCGGAGAGGAGAATGGCGCGACGCTTGCTGGACGAGGCAGGACACCAGCGTACGTGGCGGAGGGATCTCGTCGCGCTGGGAGACTGGGGGGCTGAAACGGTGTCGGCTGAACGAACTTCTACCGAAGGAGACGTGCAAGGGTCCAGCAAGCTTAATCGCTTCATCGTCGTTACGGTCGTTACAAGCTAACGAGTGGCGGGAAATTCAAAAAGGTGGGCAGGTGACACATTGTGCGTGACGTGTACCACGGCCTTCACGTATCGCGTGAAGCGCGCCGTGCACGCGTTCTATCACGTGCCCACCTTTTTAAATTTCCCGCCCGCTTTTTTTGAATTTCCCGCCACTCGTTAGCTTGTAACGACCGTTACGACAATGAAGCGATTAAGCCCCCTGGTAGGCTGGCTTGAGGCGGTCGACCGCAACTGAGTCCGGACCTCGGGGAAGGAGCAGGCGGAAGTGCTTCGGCGACCGCGACAGGACCTCGTGCGGCCCGCTGTACGGAGGCTGGAGCGGTGGTCGCACGGCGTCCAGGCGCAGAAACACGTGCGTAGCCGTGTCAAGGCCGGGTGGTCTAAAAGTCAGGCGTGAAGACTGGATCCCGGTTGGAGTGGCCTGGAGGTCTTGGAAGGTGGACCGCAGGCGTGCGATGTAGGACGAATAGTCTGGTACAGCGTCAGCGGGGACTGGGGTAAAAAAGGAACCGGGCAAGCGCAGCATGGTGCCAAGGGCGAACTCGGCAGGGCAGCATCGCAGATCCTGTTTAACGGCCGAACGCAGGCCCAGAAGAACCAGCGGGAGACGATCAGGCCAGGAAAGCGGGCTGCCAGTGGCGCACAGGGCGGTCTTGTGTTGCCGGTGGAAGCGCAAGACCAGGCCATTCGCTGCCGGATGGTAGGCGGTGGTACGGTAGTATCGGGTCCCGAGGAGGCAGCAGAGCTCACGGAAGAGATGAGATTCAAATTGTCTGCCGCGGTCGGTTGTTACGGTGGACGGTACGCCGAAACGGGACATCCAGCCGGCGACAAAAGCGGCGGCGACAGTCTCTGCTGTTATCTCAGGTATGGGAATGGCTTCAGGCCACCACGTGCACCTGTCTATACAGGTCAAGAGGTAGCGGTGACCACGGACTTGCGGCAAGGGGCCCACGATATCCATGTGGACGTGGTCAAATCTGGCGTCTGGAACGAGGAAACTGGCAGGTGGGGTGGATGTGTGGCGGTGGACTTTAGCGCGCTGGCAGGACAGAGAGGAACGGACCCAGGTCGCAACGTTGCGGCTCATTGATGGCCAGATGTACTGGGCTTGCACGAGCTTGCGCGACGCACGGATCCCAGGGTGCGCCAGACCGTGCAGGGCAAGAAAGACTGCGCGGCGCAGGGATGGAGGAACGTAGGGTCGCGCGGAACCGGTTGACATGTCCCCCCAAGGGGAGTAGCAGATGATGGAAATTCAACAGGCTCCCATCGGAGGTTGCTGGCAGTAGCAGTTCTGAGGGTGCGCAAGGTGCTGTCGGTGGCCTGGGCAGCGGCGAGGGCCTCGAAGTCGACTTGTGAATGCTGGGGAGGCGCTGTGAGCGGCGCGACGAACGGCCGGGAGAGAGCGTCAGCCGCAACGTTGTGGTGGCCTGAAATATGCCTCACGTCATCCGTGAACTCCAAGATGAAAGCCATATGGCGAGCTTCACGGGGAGAGTGGTTGGCCGTAGGAGCGCGTATCGCAAACGTGAGGGGCTTGTGGTCCGTATATAATGAGAATGAGCGGCCCTCTAGAAAATGCTGATAGTGCCGCACAGCGGCGTACGCGGCGAGGAACTCATGGCCGAAGGTACTGTAGCGGCGCTCAGCGGGTGACAGCTTGCGAGAAAAAAAAAAAAAAAAACGAAAGGCTACCGAACACCGCCTTGCCACTGCTGCAACAGTGCGCCGAGAGCTTGGCTGGAGACGTCAACGAGCAGGGCCGTTTCAGCATGGGGCTGAGGGTGGTGGAGGAGGGCGGTGTTCGCGAGATGAGTCTTGACAGAGTCGAACGCTTCCCGAGCTGCTGGGGTCCACTCGAGAGGTAAACCAAGCGATCTCTTCTGGTGGGTGGGCGAGAGGAGTGCGTGGAGCGGGGCCAATAGGGTGGCGCAATGGGGCACAAAACGGCGGAAGAAGTTGACAAGCCTCTGGAACTTCCGCAGGCCTCGTTGGGTGTCGGGCAAAGGGTAGTCGGTGATAGCCTGCACTTTGTCGGGAAGCGGGTGGATGCCGTCGGGCGTGATGGTATGCCCGAGGAAAGTGATGGAAGTAACTCCAAACTCGCACTTGTTGAGGTTAATGACCACGCCGTACTCCTGCAACCGGGCGAATAGTCGCCGGAGGTGCTCGTGATGTTCGGCCTCGGTTTTGGTGGCGACTAGAATGTCGTCTAGGTAGGCGAACGCGAAGTCCAGACCACGCAGAACTTGGTCGATGAACCGTTGAAACGTTTGCGCGGCATTGCGGAGACCGAACGGCATACGGACGTATTCGAAAAGGCCAAATGGCGTCGTAATGGCCGTCTTCGGGATGTCTGGTGGATGGACAGGTATCGGGTGCTACGCTTTCACCAAGTCGACCTTCGAGAAGAAACGAGCACCGTGAAGATGGGCCGTAAAATTCTGAATATGAGGCAGGGGGTAACGGTCGGGTAAGGTGGCGAGGTTTAAGGCCCTATAATCGCCACAGGGGCGCCAATCACCGGGTGTAGACTTCGGGACCATATGGAGAGCAGATGCCCAAGGACTTGACGAGGGGCGGATGATACCGAGCTGCAGCATATGGTCAAATTCGTGCTTTGCGATGCGGAGGCGTTCAGGAGCAAGGCGTCGAGGGCGAGCGTTCACGTGAGGGCCGCGGGTCACGATGTGGTGAGTGACGGCATGCTTGGGTGGACAGTCGGAATGAGTCGGCCTCGTGATTGATTCAAACTCCCGGAGCAGGTTGGCGTACACGGGGGAATCGGGTAGTCTGAGGGTGGGCGAAACGGCGGCGACGGATGATGGAATACCCCAGACGTGTAGGGAAGTGGTATTGTCTATCAAACATGAGCGACGCATGTCCACCATCAGGTCGAAGTGCGTAAGAAAGTCGGCCCCTAGCATAGCGTAAGGAAGCTCCGCCACGGCGAAAATCCATCGGAAGGCGCGACGCAGCCCAAGGTTCAACGTGGCAGATCTATGGCCGTAGGTGGCAATCTTGGACTTGTTGACCGCCTGAAGGGTATAGTCGGCTCTACAGTGCCTCTTCTCAGCGGGGTAGGGGGGAAGGATGCTGACTGCGGCTCCAGTGTCGACCAGGAATCGACAACCGGAGGTGCGGTCGGTGACGAAAAAGAGGCGGCTGCTACTTCCCCCAGCCGTGTCAGCCGCTACTGTGTGGGGGTGTCGTTTCCCGACACCAGGAACAAGGGGGCTGGCAGTTGCGGGCCGAGTCACCCAAGGTGTGATGATACCAGCAGAACGCTGGCGAAGGCGAGCGGGGGCGTCTCCGGGATGGGGTGCGGCGCCGACGAAAAGCGTTGCGGCGGGGACCTCGGGGAGGTTGGACGGCGGCCACACGTTCCGCCAAAACGGCAACAGTGCTCTGGAGTTGGTGGAGAGAGGCCGTTAGCATGGCGATAGTGGGATCGGCAGAAGATGCGGCGGTGGTCGGGGAAAGATTCGCAACAGCGCCCGGTACCGTGTGACCTGCGAGGTCCAAAATGCGATCTGCCGTCTTCGCTTGGTCGTCGAGGGAGGCATGCTCGGTCGAGGCGAGGATCATTCGAATGTTGTGAGGCAGTCGCTGCAGGAAAAGCTCGTGGAGAAGGGTGTCTTCAGCGGTGGGGTTACAAGCGAGCTCACGCATCCGGAGTAAGAGCTGAGTGGGGCGGCGGTCGCCAAGCTCTTCTGATGTAAGGAGATGCCGAATGCGGTTTTCCGAGGACAGAGCCGTGCGTCGAATGAGCTCGTCGCGTAAGGTATCGTGTGGGTGCTCAGCGTGAGGCCAAATGATGAGATCGCGGACCTCTGCCGCGGCCTCGGCCGGCAGGTGGGCGAGAATGTACCCGAACTTGGAGAGCTGCGAAGTGATGCGACGGCCGGCGAAAAGAACTTCAACCTGGGCGAACCATAGCTGCGGGTCGGAGACCGAAAATGGCGGGGGGCGCAGCGGGGAGAGGGATGCTTCGACCGCTGGAGCGGGGGTTGCCGCCGGTGGAGCGGGGTGGTCACCGGTGCAGGCCATGGCGTTGACGGCAGGAGAGAGAACGGCGCAGGTGGTGAAGGTAGAACGTCTCGGGTCACCAGCTGTAGAGGCTATGAAAGAGACGAGTGAGCTCTACGATGTATGATGGTTTAATGACAGGGAATGGCGATGCAGTCGAGAACGAAACCTCGCGCCGCGGGGCAGGTGCGCAGGAGGTATTGATGGTGATGACTCATGTGCTGAAGATGCTGTGATCGCTACAGGTCGCTCAGATGAAGGGAACGATGAGCACATATCACGAATATCACTACCCAAAGGCAGAACCGGCTGCTCGAACACGTCTTTATCATTATCAAAGTACACGTGACCCAGACCCGAGGGCTGATAGGGACGCGCCGACGCTTGTCAGCACTGATATCTGGGTGTGCCATTCGTTTGCTCATGCAGTGACACTCAAGGGGCATTTTGCATGCAGAGCAAAGAAAAGGCACGCTCATGGGTTAACGGCAGGTGTGTAATCACGTGACGAGTAGCACTGAAATGAGCAGCGAGAGGCGATTAGATCGCATAGCGCCGAGATACGCTTCGCGCCATCTGTCGGCAGGAACATCGGCGGGTACATATGACAACCGCCGAACGGCTCACCAGTCCTTCTAGCCCACCATATCGCTCCATTAGCTCCACATTTCAGGGTGGGGGCATGTGCGTTTTGCACGACGTAGCTTTTGGCAACTCGCCTGTCATGTAATCAAGTTTAGTTACAGGAAATCAAGTTTGTTACGAGACGTAACACGGATCATCCATCATGTTTCCTCAGGCGGCAGCGACACTTCGGCGGCACAGTCTGATGCCCGCACCACCCGCACGAACTCCGTCCCCAAATCTGTCCAACCAAACCTGGACTAACTAAACTGCGGTACGCTTACCTAACATAATTTACACCTAGTATAAGATGATATAGCGCGTATAGCTTTCACAGGATGGCAACATCCAGATTCGTTAAACCTAGCATGGCAGTGTTATGGTGTTGTTCAAATGCATATAAAAAACACACAATTCATACATTTTTACATCAGGCATATGACATCCTTTCAATTGTACGCAGTCTTTATACCGTTCAAACGTTTCACTAATTCTTAAAACCCATTGCTCCCGACACTGATAAGTAATGGTTAGCCCAGCTTAGACACTTACGGCATTGTTCTTCCCCTTGGAACCACTTCAACGTGCATTTTTGAACGATGTCTTCTGTTTCTCTTGCGTGGGTAAACAGAACACACGATCACAGAACAGACACACACACACACACACAAAACAGGCACGCACAACGGATCTGCTCTTCGTTCTCTTCGAAGTTCGAAGGTTTCGAATTTGCCTACAGACACGCACAAAGGAGCGGGCGGCGGAGGATTCAATCATCGTCACATCATCATTCATCAATTCATCGTCACACGCCGGTAGCAGATTACTCGTAGAATAATGGTTTCTGGCATATCATAGACTATGAACCGGCGCGTGATGTCCTCTGGTGGTGGTGGCGGTGGTGGTGGTGAAAAGGCCCGCCGTTGTCGGCCTCACAGAGGTGGGCAGCATCACAACTGACGCCCTGGAGGAATGTGCCCCGCATGTGCGCCGCAGCCACATCGCCATTGCCGGGACATCCAGCCATATCTTCACCATCATGTTCCGTGACACGCTCTCACGACCGTGCACCGAGGTTTCATTATTCGTGCACGTACCTTCATCTGGCATTAAACATCGTTCCATTGTAAAGTACGACTGTCGTGGTCGCTTGTCAATGCCTCCTGTATCTCTATGCCTGTCAAGTCAGCGGGCTCCCCGTTCTCCGCGTATGTCCGCGTTAGCATGCGGGGCCTCCGTCTGGTGGCGCCAGATCTCCAGGATACGCACGGGGTGATAAAAACGCAGCAGCTGTAGCTGCAGCAGCCGTCCGCAAGCAGATTTGAGCCTTGCGTTGCGAGAGGAAGCACTTCAATTCGAAAAATTTCGAAAACATTCGAAACAATTCGAAAAACGACAGACCGATAGCAGACGACAGTTCTCGCGACCCTCGGGAAATAGCGCCACCGCTGCAAAAAGGGGCCGCTGCAGAGGAGGAACAGGAAAGGGGCGGTGGAGTATAGGGAGCGACCGTCTTGCCAGGCATTACAGATATACGAGGCATTGCCCTTGCTCTACATTTGGTGGTCCGAACTACGAACACCATGTTTGGCGTAATTCGGCCATTGAAGATCCTAAATTTTTCGGCAAACCAGCAGCGAACCACCCTCCAGCAGGCAAGGCGCACCAAGGCTCTACAAGTTCATCAGTTATTCAGTTCATCCGTAAATCAGTAAGTTTATGTGCATCGGAAAAATTTCTTCACCACGTGGTATACACATAAAACAATAAAGGAGAACCTGTTTGAACGAAATTAAGTCCCGACAAACACTAGAGGCAGCTCAGCTGAAGTACATTTCTATCCCCTGCTTTTGGCTATATGAGCAAAGTGTTTAATCGTAGACTTTCTTCATTGTCATCAAATGAGTTGCTCGCGTAATGGCACGTATTGGTGGTGATGTTGATCAGCCACCACAGTACTTTGCATAACCCATACCACTTCCCGTGAACAAACGTGAAAATTAAGATACGTATTCGACAGAGATGTGTCTGGTTGGGTGGGATTCAAGGGGGGATACTGAAACTCCAACCAAGCTGATAGAGAAGGGGTCACGCGGTTTCGGAGCCTCTTCTTCACTCTTAGATCAAAGGGTGTCCAAAGGGAGTCGAACGCTGCTTGAACACCCCAACACGGTGGGAGGGTGTAGCGAGAAGACCGCGTCGGCGATGGCTATGCTAAACGGGTGTTAACCCAGGGGTGTTAGGCTGACGCCTCAACGACCCCTCCCTGTTGGTGTATAGCTGCCGTCTGTGATTCTTTACGTTATTTTCAGCTCTCACTGCTCCTGAGAGCAAAGGCTTCCCTCGCTGGCATTTGCTTTGGAGTACGTGCATTTTTAAGGAAACGCACACCCCTAAAAGCAACAGACAGACGACAAAGTGTGAAGTAAGCCTCAACTTGGGTTACAGCCATACCTGAAGCTGCTTCCCTATGTCGACTCTTATTAAATACCACAAACTCATGTATTTACATGTACAATGAAACAAAACTAAAACTTAACGCTTCGTACTAGACACTATTTTTTGCTGAGTAGTATACCTTATGACTAGGTAAACCTTCTAATACCTCTAAAGGGCACTTTAGTAATGCACTACTTATAACCTTCTGGATGACAGTTACCAACATTGCAATAAATGTCACATTTCACTGAAAAATCTCTTGGGGACATGTAAAAGGCCAAAAGGGTTTGCACGCGAAGCATATTATTTTTCCTGTGGAGTTCAATGACTTCTGTCAGCACCACCATATTGAACCATCCACAGCAATTCACTGAATAATGTTGAAGGACTAAAAACATTTCAGAATATTCCTCTAAGCTCTGTTACTTTACTTTTGTGGTGCTTAGCGTCTTTCTCATCCAAACGGGCCACCGCACTGAACAGGCAAGCGTGACCTTTTAATGACGATATCCAGGACATTTCTGTGAAATTTCAAAGACAGTCAAATACCTGGTGCACATTCAATGAACGATGTAACGTAAAGCATGTGCATGCGAAACTTTCAAAATACAGTGGACCTGGTGAACGGTCATAAATCGAGCATGTCAGAATAATGCAGGTCATGCTAACACTGGCTCAAAGTATGTACTGCACAACCTTATTATTTTGCACCCACTTAATTTTTGCAAATTTAAGGTGCACGCAAAAGTTTCGCCCATCAAAAATTGCTTAAATTTCCCAATGACCGGGGGTTATTCTTCCACAGCAAGGTGCAAAGGGGCGTCCTCGTCCTCGTTCTTCAACATGCTTCCAACAACTGGATGTCAACAATGCGCGATTTCAACGGATGGAGTATAATCTGGGATCTAGAATGTTCAGATGCGCTTGTGAATATCAGGGGTCGTGAATATGTCGACTGTGCCCAATTCCCAAAATTTTGGGGGGTGTGAAATGATAAGGTTTTACAGCAATTACTTACCGTAATTTCACGCGTATAAGCCGCACCGCAGATAAGCCGCAGGACGCGTTTTTAGGAACGTTTTGAAAATTTTCTGACAGATAAGCCGCACCCGCAGGTAAGCCGCGGTAAATATGATACGACTGACTTGTGCGACAAAGGAGACCATAGAGATGGCCATAAACCCTGTGGTCCATACTCCGGGATCGGCGTAGTATACAACAAAGGAGGTCAGTTCTAGAGTTCTACCAAGATCGGATTGTGCCCTTGTTGGGCGTTTTGGGCCTTGTTGGGCGTCGTGGACTGATGATGGGTCAGTGGCCTTCCAGAAGACGTGAATCACTGTCACCACTTTCGTTCAAGCTGCTTGGGGGAATGCACCAGGAAGATCTGTTCATGCATCTGGAACTGTTCATGCATCAGGAACTGTTCATGCATCGGCAGGGCAGTGCTGTTCCAGAGACACTGTCGGCCCTTTCATTAAAACCGACTTATGGGGAAAATACCAGGGAAAAATAGTCGTCAGATAAGCCGCACCGGTGGATAAGCCGCAGAGCGCCCGTGAGAAAAAAAAAAAAACTCGCACATAAGCCGCGGCTAATACGCGTGAAATTACAGTAATTGCTGTGGTAGCTAACGACGATGACAGCAGTGCTCCCATATTGTGCTCCACAGCTACGTAAAAGCTGGATGAGAAAATGACTTCCCATTTTGGTACACCTATCTCACCAAAATAGAGGTCCAGCTTCTGAAATGAAGCCTCTTCACCTGGTCACCAGAATGGCGGAGTTTATAGGCAAACGTATGCCTAGAAAAAGATTCAACAACCATGTGTTCCAACTGGAGGTACAATTTGCCCACTGTCACATATAGCTGTTGCACTTGCGCAAACATTGGGTCATCTCCGGTTGCTGTAACTAACACGTCTCCTTTCGCATATGTGAGACCATTGAACTGGGCAGAATCTGCCACATGCACCCTCATGCGGAAAAGTTGCTTTGCACATTCGTGTGCTGTCTGGCAGTCTGCAGGCCTCAGGTTTGTCGTGGTAATGTTGTTGTCTATGGCACTCGTACACAGTTGGTAGCTTTGCAACAGTTGGTGCTTCTTTGCCAATGTTGCAAAAGTTGTGCACCCTTGAGGCATGACTCTTGAGGAACAGGTGTTTGTCTTCAAACCGAAGACACCAATACTGCCGAAGTGGGCCAAGCTCACTTATGACTCGCGGATAATGCACAAGGTAATGGAGTTTGGGAGTCATACGGACAGCTGGGTACATGTCTAGGAACCTTGTAAGGAATTCTTCTATCTTGGTCTTCAGGTATTGAGTGCAGTCTAAGGGAATCTTTTCAGCCAAGATAATATCTGCCAGCTCCCTGAAGAGAAGGAACACTTCCCACTTCTCGTTTCCTTCAGGAACAACAGGTCCAAAAATGAGTGGCATTAGCCGAAAGATGCACCATTTCTGGGATGCAGTCCCCGGATTGCTTTAGGGTCAGTTATGAACGATTTGTTCATCTTCTCCAGTCTGTTTTTCGCGTCATTGGCTCCATACGGGAAGATGTCATTGCGAAGGACGTCATCAGCAGTTAGGACATTGTCCTGAATAAGGCCACGTAGGGTATGGTGCATGATGAAAACACATGTTCCCTCAAACATGTCGTGCATCACGTCTGGTAGTAGTCGACGAGTGACATCAAATGAGTTCAAGAGTAGCAGCGGAGATCTCTCGCGAACACCATACACAGTACAGAGATCACTGTTCACTTGCACAGCTTCTAGATGTGCACTGTGGCTCTGCGCCTCGCGCACTGTACAGCCATCTTCAGTCTTGAGATTACTGAGTTCATTTGATTTCGCTAAACAAAATCGGCAAATCCTTCCACTGCTGAAACTGCATGTGAAGCCATCGATAGAATGCATGGACAAGTTGTCTCCACAAAATCCATCTACTTCCACAAAGACCTTCAAGGTACCAAGCGTTGTGGAAATATCAATTCCTTCAGTCGCCAGCAAGTTTAAATCCCTAATTAGTGGTGCCATGCCAAATTCGAGATACCCTTTCGTGTCTGGGTACTTTGCTATAGGTGAATGTGCTTTACTTGTGAACGAAAACGGGGGTTGAGGTCCAAGAAAGAATAATAAATTACAAGCAGCTTGTGCACACCACGCTTGGGCCTATGGGGTTGCAAACCTCAAGTTCATCCGAGTACAAAATAATGTAGACTGTACTTGAGGGATCTGTAGTCCTTTTTGTATTTTTGTGTAGTGTGCCATCTCGGAAGCCACTGATAATTCCCGGGTCACTTAAGGGCTGTGCTCTTAAAAGAGATTCAGCGAGCGGTGCAGTTTAAAGTATATTTTTCCTAACTGTTGTTATCGACACATACTGGAATGACTCATTTGTAGTGTTCCTTTAACACCGATTACTGGGATCATTAATGATCCTCGTCGAGACCCCCAAGAAGACTCCTTCATACCCGCCATATCATCGTGAAAGAATAAGTTTATTTTCCAAACACACAGAGGGCGCACTCACGCCTAAACAGTTACAATAACCACAACTAGGTGTCGCCACACACACTACATCATTCTTGTCATTTGAATACTGGTACTGCCAGCCCCCCACAGCTCTCGCAAAATCTGTATCAAAATGCGTGTTACTCCGCACGAAGCAATCCGTGCCTCTCCATTGGTCGGACGCCACAAGCGTGTCCGGATTGGTTGCCAGAATTTGAAAGCGGCACTTCGCGCTTCCTCGCCTGCGTGCTGCGTTCTCCTTCGGCGGTTTCATTTGAAATCTGAACGGTGGGCGCCCCGTTGGCAGTGTCTTTCGTTGGGAGGCAATTGCGTTCGCCGATCGCCGTTTTATCCCTGTATTATGGTGCCTTTGATCGTGTTGTACTGTTTCTCGCCACAAGCATCGGTCTACGAAGAGCCAATCGGATTTCAAACTGAAGTGTTGTCGTGAATTCTGGCTCGATGAATATGTTCGAGCGCCGTCAGATCTGCATAGCGGTGACAAGAAAATCCGATTCATGAAGCAGCATTTTATGTTTGACGTGTAGCAGGCAAGGACATGGTGATCAAGCAAATGTGCGCAAGTATGTGACAGTTGTTCGTTGCTGGGAATAAGCTGTGTCGATATGCGTATTTTGCAAGTTAGAACTTTGTTCCAGTGTGCTAGGAAGCGCTACGCAATGGACTCAGTACGCTCAGTGCATGTATATGTGTCAACCTGCCGATTGTGTCAGTATAAATAAATTTGTTCATTACGACACTTTTCACAGCTGTTTGTGAATCACGGAATAACTTTACGACGTGCATGAAAGCTAGTAGACTTAGAGGTGAGGGGTAGCCGGTACAAGCCAGTATGGAAAGCAACAGCCAGAACCGGTCGGGCTGCGAGCCGGACGGAAAGACTTCTGATTGGAGGATTGAGGAAGCAATCGCTGCACTCTCATTGGTCGTGTGCCCAGTGTTGTGTGAATTTAGCTATACTATGGGCTCTATGGGGAGTTGTGGAGGGCTGGTACTGCTGCGGCTTGACATATCGGAGGTGCTGTTTTGCGAACACTTCGCGCTGGTATGCTGACTGAACAGGAGTAAACATTTGCTTTACGAAGTCGCATTTCAACAGATCTCGCAGGTCATGTTTTGCAGCCAGTGTTCCTTCACCTATTTCATGGCACACTGCTTTAAAAAACTCCTCCATTACAGCACTCATTACGCCTTCGAGGTCAGAAAACGCAGTCTCACATGCAGACTATGGAACTTTGTGCTCTTGCGCTAGTCGGAAAAAGATCCCGCAAACCGTTTTTGTTGCTTCCCGAATAAAAATCGAAAAAAGCAGATCTTGATGCTGTTTGCGAGAGTTCCCTTTCGTCCATAACGTTGTCGTCGGTAATATCCATCGGATCATGTGCTTCATGATCTGGAAGGTCACTTCACTGAGAGTCCGCACTCAAAGAGATATTCTCTGATGATGTGATGTCGTGTGCACTGTAGAGATGCCTCCTGTACGAAGGAATGTGTGAGCATATTTTATTGCAGCCATCTACATCACAGCGTACTCTGAAGTTTGGTTCACCACTGTGGCAGTTTGCTAAATGCGTAAGAACGCGTTGCAGTGTAGGTGCGAAATACGGACACTTTGGACACCGAAACAAAGAGCCAGGGGTTGCCATTTCTGTTGAGGGCTTCTCGCGCAAGACTGTATGTCGACGTTTCAAGTGGAGAAGTACATGCCAGCAAAACCATATTCCGTGCTCGCACGTAACACTTCGCTAACACACTTCCATGCTTGCTTCGTTTTCTATTCGACATCCATGTATACATGATGTCAATCGCAATATTTCGCACACGTACAAATTACAGTAGATTGAACGAAAACGTAACTATTGAAGATGCTGCTGAAGTACCACCGAATGTTTTTGCGTCATTGTGTCTTCTCTGTCACATTTTTCTGGGAAAAAGTTCGTTTTTTTTTTCATTCTAACCATTTCTAACCATCCAACACCGAAATAGGCGAAGCCGCAGCCATTTCCAGTCAGGTCTAGCCACATCGCGACCGAAATTGCAAAATTCCCGTATCGGACCCCCCTCCTGGGAACAAGGCTAACCGGAAGTCGCGCGTCGCTAGTAATAAATTGCGCTGTAATTTGCAAATTCCTTAGTGAGGTTAGGTTAGGTCAGGTCAGTACATATTACACGCGCGGGGGGTATCCCCCCCCCCCGCAGTTGTTCGAGACTGTGCTCACTTCCGTCTAAGCCTCGTTCCCAGGATTAGATCGGAGGGTGTCCAATGTGGGATATCTGGCTCACTCCATCGCGACAGTAAAAAAATGGCGCGAAGCGAAGCGGTGCTGCGTCTCGATGTTAGTTAGAAGTTGCACCCTAATCTCGTTTGACTGATGGTAATGTTTGCAACCTGTCACCTCATAACCTTTGCAGTCATAATTGGGTGCGTCACGCCGCTATCGTCTAACACATCGCTGGTCTTGGTAAGTACCGAGTATGTTTGATTTGCGCATAGTTTCGTTTTGTTTGGCTCGGTCCTAAATACCCGAAGTGGCGTGTAGCATTGTTGTAAACAACTGCCTACAGTTTCAGTATTGTGCATTTGTTAGCTATTGTCCTGGCTGTCGTATTCACTGGCGTGAACGTACGCACGCAGGGCATGTCCAGCGGCGGCGAGATCGTGTGCCTAGTGGAGCACGGCGCGTCACGAAAAAAGATCGTTGTGGGCGGCAAAAGAACACTAGATGACATAAAAGGAGACTACTTTGAAGCACCTCGTAACCGACGAACTTATAGTTCAGGTAGGCTTAAAACAAAACTTGTAGCCGTATTTTCATCCATAGGATATTGTGCGCTTGTTAGTCCTCGTTATTCATTTCAGGCGTTTGACCCTGTAGTCAACGACTTTGTCGACTTTGAGGAATCTGATGTGTTGGAAGCAACTAGACTGAGACTCGTCCGATCAAGCCCTGTTGTGTCTCGCAGTGATGGTAACATAACGCACGTATCTCCGTAAGCCAAAATTATTTTCACTTATGTACTGTCCAGTTGTGCTGAGGGTTGCACTGATGTTGGTCCTGTGCCTCTGTCTCTTTTTAAGGGACCAAAATGACAAGGTTTGTGGAAGACAACTGGATTTTGAGGCCCCCTGCAGGTAAGCTTTCTGCCATTCGTTGGTTAACCTGATATGCGTGTTGTACAGCTCTTGACCTGAAATCTTACAGCTCTATTGAGCAGTCAGTGTTTCCTGCGGCAGTGAGCATTTGCCCAACAACCTACCGGTTTCCTGTGGTACCCAACCACATACGAGCAGAGTTAGCAAACCTGAAAGAAGGCTTCTTGTTGTCCCGGCTAAAGTCAGACATCATAAACTGGCTCTACTATGATCTCACGAAGTGCACTTTGTACGTCACCAAAGTGTTGCAAATTTTTGAATCTGCGTGTGACTCATGAGGCATTTATGTGTCTGTAGATATCCAGGGAAACTTTACACCACCTGTGCTCAGGAATTGGTCTCTAAGTACCCTAAACCTAGGGACAGCACAAAGACGGGCTATGTGAGTATCCTGTACACTGCAATTTGTTCCTTGGTGCATCAGTTTGAATTGTTATTGCACACTTTCAGGGCACCTGGGTTATGTCACTGCGGTTTAAAGCCAAAAACACAAGACGGCGTCTGCCGTCAGGTACCCCTGGCATTGATGAGGCCCGTAACAAAGTGAGGAAGACTTGCATACCTTCCGCATCGACATCTGCACCTAATGGAACAACGCGGGTAATATCACGTCTTATGCTCCATTGGGATGTTATATTTCAGAAGCCTTATGGCATGTGTTCTCAGCAGAGTTGGTGTACGCCTCCGCTCACGTGGTAGTACAATATTGTGTTCAGGTCAGAGTATCATAGTGAAAGTCCCAGCCCTTCTGTTTCGTGCTAAACGATTCCATTCGAAGTTGTCCAGACTTGCGGCTCTATGCCCCCCGCTTATATTTCATGTGATTTCATGTGATTTTTTTTTTTGTGGCTGCTTATGGCTCGTGATGCAAGAAATATTGTTATTTCCTGACTTAATTAAACTTTATAATACAGAGACTGTCAAAGATGCAGTGCTTCTCGATAATATGTGCAGGTTTGGGCAGGTACTGGGTGATTCCATCTCAACTCAGGCAGTGCGGTCCGGACACCATCACCGACTTCCCTTGAAAAAAGATATGTTGTGCAGTAACACGCATACACACAGGAGCAACAAATATTTTGGCTCTGTGTGTTGTGGTCGGCCCGAAAAAAATTCTCAAAGAAATTGACACGGCGACGGAGCTTTCTGACGGAACGACTTCGACATTTTATTCCTCGCCATCGGACGGTCCCAAACTATAGATTTTTTTTGCACAATATGTATGGTACAAGGACTTTCAGCCTGTGGAAACAGTACCGGTCAATTCTATTTTGATCTTTAATTAAAAATCGCCAAAGTTGCAACAAAATTTACATTTTGATCATATTTGTCCTTACGCTGTACTCCTGCGATATATGCCATCAAGATATATGAGGCACCGCTGTGTAGGTCGAAGTGTGCTCTTTAAATTGATGTCAAATTTACATCTCTGTACCTTGCCCACTTTCGTTAAGGCGGTGTAGAGTACAGCTATGTTTTCAAAAATGAGGTTTTTTGGACTAGTTTCTCAAAAGCCCACCTCCGATTACCTTCATATTTTGTAGTTATATAGCCCAGGCTATGACCTACATGTGTTCGCGAAACGGAAGGTTCCCTCTCAGTAAAACTCTGGATAGCACGTAACAAACGTGGAGTGCGGAGCACATGATGTACACCGCGACCGGGAGAATTACGCCAGAGAGTTAACAGGATTATTGGCGTCTGCTACTGCCGACTTCTCCGGCTTTGAATGACAGAGCTCAGGATGCAGACCTACCGCAAATCCCATCCTAGCAATATGTTTTGAGCCTTTCTGACTCGTTTTTCCCACAGTCGAATCTCAATGCCGTTCGCGTGAAATTCAGCGACGTTCTGAGTCGGTGGCTTGTCTTTCCGACATGAATTCCAAGTACAGTATGGATTGCGTGTACTGTGCTGACTGTGCGGTGCTATGGTAGCCATCTCAAGCCGAGAAAATCGAAAGGACTACGCTTTTGTTATCAGAAACAAGTTGGGAATGCTGGGCAGAATGATGCCTTGAACCATGATACCATCAAAATGTAATAATCCCGTGCAATAAAACAGAACTGTACACTTTTTAAGCATATAGTCGTCAAGAAACGGTTTATCTACATAATTTTTTTTAGAAAAACGATAACACAGATCACGAAGCTTGTAAGGTATAACCTGGTTGGACGACACCGTTAATGTTTCTTTTCAGAAGGTTCTCTTGTTGTTCCTTGGAAACTTTGGACACCTTGACAGTGATGCGTCCATCTCCATCCACGTTTTTCGTTAACATGTGGCAAGACTGGATTCCTGCAGCGGTTCGCGCTGTGTTGCATTCCTCCTTCTTTGAGGCTAAAAAGCGATAAAACCCTGCACCGGGGTTTTATCGCTTCTTTGAGGCCCAGTATGTTTCTAGGGAACTTGTTTCTAATAACAAAAGCGTCGTTCTTTTGTTTTTTGGCTTGATAAGGATACCATAGCACCGCACAGTCAGCATAGTTGCACGCGAGCCACACCGTACTTGGACTTCATATCAAAAACACAAGCCATCGACTCAGAACGTCGCTGAACTTCACGTGAGCGGCATTGAGATCCCACTGTGAGAAAAACGAGACCGAAAGACTCAAAATATATTGCAAGGATGGCATTTGCGGTAGGTCTGCATCCTGAGCTCTGTCATTCAAAGCCGTAGACGTCGGCAGTAGCAGACGCCAATAATCATGTTAACTCTCTGGTGTGGTTCTCCCAATCGCGGTGTACATCGTGTGCTCCGCACTCCACGTTTGTTGAGGGCTATCCCCAGTTGTGCTGAGGGGGAACCTTCCGTTTGTAACCTTCTGAACACATGTAGGTCACAGCCTGGGCTATATAACTACAAAATATGAAGGAAATCGGAGGTGGGGTTTTTGAGAAACAAGAGTAAAAAAAATCCCAGTTTTGAAAAAATAGCTGTACTCTACACTGCCTTGACGAAAGTGGGCAAGGCACAGACATGTAAATTTGACATCAATTTAAAGAGCACACTTCGACCTACACAGCGGTGCCTCATATATCTTGATGTCATATATAGCAGAAATACAGTACAAGTACAAATATGAGCAAAATGTGAATTTTGTTGAAACTTAGGCGATTTTTAATTAAAGGTCAAAGTGTAATTGACCGGTGCTGTTTGCACACGCCGAAAGTAATTGGACCTGATACACTGTGCAAAAAACACATGTATAGTTTGGGACAATGATAGTAACGAAAATCTCCAACCAAGTTACAGGACGGGGATACCCGACGTTTCGGAGCCAGTTCGGCTCCTTCCTCAGGGGTGACTGTGGCCTTTGGCAGCAGCGTTCTTGCCGTGGTTCGAATTTCGTGATGCGCCGGATTGTCTGAAAAACAATCCGGCGCATCACGAAATTCGAACCACGGCAAGAACGCTGCTGCCAAAGGCCACAGTCACCCCTGAGGAAGGAGCCGAACTGGCTCCGAAACGTCGGGTATCCCCGTCCTGTAACTTGGTTGGAGATTTTCGTTACTATCATAGTTCTCACCCAACCAGACACACTTGTGTCGAATATGTTCACTTTCATAGTTTGGGACAGTCCGATGGCGAGGATGGTCAAAGTCGTTTCGTCAGAAAGCTCCGTCGCCGAGTCAATTTCTTTGGGATTTTTTTTTCGGGAGGACCACGACACATAGAGCCAAAATATTTGTTGCTGCTGTGTGTATGCGTGGTGCGGTACACCATATATTTTTTCAAGGGAAATCGGTGATGATGTCCGGACCACCCTGCCTGAGTTGAGATGGAATCATCCACTGTGGCTCACCTAAGGCATGGATCATCTTATTCGATAGCGGAGGGTTAGTTTTGCTGTACTTAAGTAATGGTATTAATTATATTTGTATAAATAATAACTTAAGAAATATATTGTAAAGTAAGTATTAATTGCAAATTTTGTGTTTCGACATCAACTGATGATACTCGTGTTCATAAAATCAAGGATCTGGTGCATGCAAACCACCGCGTGACAGTCAGTGAACTCCTATAGAGTCTTGTTATATCAGAAAAGAAGAATGCTTTGTTACTTCCTGAATAATAGAAAACATTTAAAAAATACTATAAAATTTAGGGGTGACTGGGATTTAGCAACACCTCTGGAACTATGTGATGACCCTGCACTACATGACCTTTTATGCTCAGTTTTTTTTTTCTTCTTCGTTGTTGTTGTTGTTGTTATTGTGTTGTTTAAAATGATCCTTGTCGCTTTATTATTATTATTTTTTTCCTGTAACCCACTCCTCCCATGTAACGCCCTCCCGAGGGACTCTTGGGAGTAAATAAATTGATTGATTGATTGATGACCCTGCACTAATAACCAAACGGTCTGATTTCCTACCTATCCTTGTGTCCCGTTAGCTATGTGACCTCGCCATTGTTTGTATAGATGCAGGAAATCGAAATGGGCGAAGGAGAAGATGCAGCATCAATTGCAGCTCACCTAGCAGTAATCTGCAAAGAGATGAAGAAACCTGTGCCTGACATGGAGAAAGTCACGTATTCCATGGAAAGGACATTAATGGGCAGAAAACGGTGGTTGTACCAGGAAAAGCCCATTGTAGCAGACATTCTGGGGAAGTATGCAGCCCTCCGATCTGAGGACCAGGTGTGTTTTATGTCACAGACAGGAAGTCGTTCCGTTTTACAGATACAGAAATCCCCCATCTCCGATCTAAAAATAGATACTTAAATCACAATGCTCAAATTAGAGATATGTGAACTGGCGGAGTTGTTAAGTTCTAGCTCGTGAGAAAGATCATCCTGCTTCTTTGCCACTGGCAGTCTTTTCTCATATTCTGTCCTTGTCCACATGTATATCTCCCAAGAGTTTCATAGATACACCGGATTCAATGCCGACACCGGGATACTGGGATTCCTGAATCAGTATGCTGAGAAGATACTAACCCTTGCTTCACAGAAAGCTACAGGGAAGCGCCCTGTCACGGAATTCTGGAACGTACTGGACTCAGAGAAGGAGGGGACAAAGAAATGTAAGACGTTCTGTTTTTCAGTACAGATGAGTTGAAGTGAGCTAAGTTTGTCCTTAGATTTCCCAAATATATACGAAAGAAAGTGTGGCCAGAAAACCTAATTTTGTATGCTTTCGAATTTTAGCATCAGATGTATCACTGGAGTAATTAACATCTCGCAACTTTCTGCTTTGCATCACAGATGTCCTAGCTGTGGGAGCTCTTTATTTTCTTCCATTGCTTGTCCGTGAGAAGACTGGTGTACATTTCACAAAAATGGTACGTATTGGTCGTCACATTGTGCAATATATTACATTTCTCTCATAGATTCCCATGTTCGATGCAGATATATGATAAATATCCTTGCTTAGTATATCCTCCTGGTTGCATGTTTCTCATACCAGGGTTCTTTGCTTCTCCTTTCTGTTCCATTTGGTTCACTTGAAAATGACTCCTGTGTCCTGGAAAGATGAACTAAGTTTTGCTGTTGAATAGTTCAACAGTGTGTGAGTTTTAAGATTATTTGCAGCTGGTGTCCTCTCTTAGGATCTATTGATCCCAGGAGTATATCTTTTCTAGGCTAGTTATAAAAAGACCAATGCATCATGGCTACAGTGTTGGAAGATTCTTGTTATCATGAAACGCATACTTTTCAAGCTGTGCATTTTAGAACAGCTGTGTGTAAATATTAATAAGTGCTGCGCGCACTGCTGTGGAGTCATCTCACTTGTGGTGATTTGAAGCAGCTTACTCAGTTTTATATAATGGATTACGAAAGAAACAAAGTAAAACTATGCTTTTTTTTTCGTCAGCCTAATATATGTTTACTGTATTCCTTCCAGGACAACGAGGATGAGCACATGCACCCTGTAGTGGTTTATAGTGGGGCAGACATCTTCACGAGTGACTGTGTCCATGTTCATGTGCAATCCCTAAGGATTGACGTGCTGGATGTCACCAGTGCAGTGTCTACCTTAATAGGCGTGTACTGGGCTTTCAACATAAAGTATGCACCCCAAGCTACACGAACATTGTCATTGTTAGAAGCATTCATTGGTGCCAAACCTTCTAATGCTGGTGTCCTGTGCTCTCAAGCCATTGCAGCATTGAAGGCTTAAGAACTACTGACTCACAGTCACTTTTTATAGGTGAAATATTTGTGTCTCGCCCCTGAAGGATACCCGTCGTGCAGTGCTAGTAGTTATCTAACGAAAGAAAGGAAGAATTCCGACTTAACATAACAAACAACAGCTTTAAGCAGACGTTTCGCCTGTCATACGACGGGCATCCTCAGTGCAAGACTGAGCGGGAGAGCCCACAACCAGTTGCTACTTAAGGAGATGACAGTATTGTTCGGGAAGGGGGCCATGGTTTTTGTTACAATGCAAGGGATCAGCGCGTATGTGCCACGATTCCAGGAGCTTCCTCGGTCCCAGTCTTTGCTCGCATGCCAAGGGCACCGCGTTGACCTTACTCCTACCCACAGGCCTCCTGGCTGTTATGTTTTTTTTTTTTACCACGGTCTCTGTTGTAAGATGTTGAATTTTTTGCATTAAACCAACCATGGTCGTACAGTCCCTACTGTTGTTGCAAAGTTACAGCAGTCCGTACCACGTAACCCAGCGCCGCAAGAACCCACTAAGATGGTGTCAACAGTAGTTGTCCTCTGAACTGACAGCGCAAGATACACGGACAAAGAACGGAGAAATAGACAGGACGGGCTCTACTTCCAACTAAGTTTATTGAAGAAAAGTTGTCTTGTCAACTAGTTGTCGTCGATGTGTTAAGCCTATTTTGCGTCTTGCCATCACAACTCACGCCTGTGCCTCCATTTTGATAGGTCCCAACCCTGCAGAACTCCCGGAACGCAGAACTGTTGCAGAAGTACCAGAGCTTCGTCGTATATCTTTTGGTACATCTTTGGGACGTGTTGGTCCCTTTCGACCAGCATTTCGCATGCATGCATTTTATGTATTTCGCAACATGAAGCAAACGGTAGGACAAACTTTTGAGCCATTCGTGTAGGATTTGGCCATACAAGCGGACCAACGTGCGTTCGGCGCCGTACATGACCGCATGATTGCAGACGGTCTGGGTCATCGAATGAGTGACAACGCACTCCGAGAACGGCTATTGCGTGAAAGGACAGTGACGCGAGAAAGAGTGATAGACCAATGCATGGCAGCACATCTGTCCAAGGTGTACGCCGACCAAATGCAACCGCAAAGGTCGGATCCCAGTAAAGCACTAACGTCCTGTGGGTTTCTGCCCCCTTAACCCCATCGGGGCTTCCTGCCAACCCGTCCCGCAGCCTACCGATAGCACAGACACCACCAACAAATAGCGATGCAACCACTTTATTTGCTTACATAAATCAATCTTGTCTTGTACCGTCCCTGCCTTCTTCGCATCTACCCTCTCGCTAACACGCCGGGCTCTTATCTAAGCCGTGGGAGAGGGGTTCTTCCCGTTTCCGTGCCTATCGGCGATAAGCGTGCTCTCTCATTTTCTCCACCTTCAAGGGAGACCGACCTCGGGCAGACCTGGGAAGTCCAATAAGCCGGCGGCGGCGGCTGAAGTCTGGGGAGAGGGCCTGGCCAAAGGAGACCGGCCTAGCGGGGAGGGCTAAGCCACAAGTTCAGGTTGGAGCCGTCGAACCAGAGCCATCGATGCTTGTAAATCAGGCGAAGCTTATGAGGATGCCTGCTGCGGGACCCAGGTCCCCCAAACTCACCTCGGAAAAGCGTGCAACGAAGAAGGCCGCCACTAGATACCCCACTGTTGCCGTTCCGGATCACTTCAGCGCGCTAAGTTTAGCGGGAAAATGTTTTTGTTGTTTCTGCGAATGAATCTAGTCTTTATATGTCCAAATAAAACGCGTATAACAACTTTCTCTGTCGTGTTTCACTTTTTGGTCCAGTTTTTAAACGTGCTGAGCGATCGGAAGGATCTAGTGCACGGCTGCGTGCATCACATACCGTACCTGTTGTACCAGGCGCCGCAGGCGCTGCAGTCGTCCATTTCCCCTTCGGTGACTTCGCCTGGCTTGGATTGTGCTTCAACTGGATCTTTAGCGCGCTACAATCCACGCAAGCCAACGTCTGGTAACAATGGGGTATCTAAGGGCGGCCTCCGGCATTGCACGCATCGGGATAGGAACAAATACATGGGAAAATGGCGACCTTGGGAGACCTGGCGGGACCCGACTGGTGTGGAGGTCTGAGGCACGCCACAAAGGGGGCGGAGTTGGGTAACTTCCTCATGTGGGAGAAGAGCTGCTGGGTCTTCCAGGTAGATGTCGTCATTGGTGTGACCCTGGGAAGGGTCTGGAATGGCGGCAGTGGAGTCGGAGCGAAGTGGGCGCGCCTGGTCCCTCTACCGCCTACGCGAAACATATCCAACTTTGACGTTGCCGGACGGCTCGGTCCAGGTTCATACTTGGTGACGTGAACTCTGGAGGGCTGGGTTTGGATGCCCAAAATACGATAGCCTTCGAGGGGTCCGGGACTTGGGACGAGGCCTGCACACACAAAAAAGATCCAAAAGGTCACCTCGGTTGCTTACGTGGGCGAAGGTTATAGCGGGTAGTCCCGGGAACCCTGCTCTGGACAGTAGTATCTTCGAAGGCTTGTTGACGGCCCCGGGTTGACTTGAGACAGAGCGGGCTTATGATGCTGGATCGTGGTCCCCCTCAAATCTGCCGTTGTCCGAGATGCGCTGACGGAAGTCCTTGAGGGCTTGGACGTGGACAGGGCCCGTTTCCTCGTTGTCACTGCAACGGAGAGCCTGTTAGTGACAAGAGTTAATTGCGCGCTTACCCGATATGGACCGTCCCACCGATCAGCGAGACAGGTGGCGAAGCATTTCGCTGTATCACTAAGGGGATGTGTTCGCCTTAGAACCAGGTCTCTACACGGTAAGCAACCAGACGTCGGCGTCCGTGTTATCCGTGACGAGCTGGTCCGGGAATCCCAACCGAGAAAAGACGTCCAGCAATGTACCCCAGATCCGAGCTGACACCAACTTCCGCGACGGGTAAAGCTCAACCCTTCGTGAAGTGATCTGGAGCAACTACCAGATCCTGGTTACCCAGAGGACTTCTGGTATCAATAGCCATTACGTCAGATGCGACTATATGCAAAGGTTTCTGGCTAACAATCTGTTGCAGCAAGCCTGGAGGCTGTACTTCTGACATATGGGACAGCTGCGTATATACCGCAAGCCAATCTGTCTTATGCCTGGCCAAGTTGCCATACAAGACAGCTTAGAATAAGCCTTGCTGCCGCTACTGTGACCCGATAATGCAGAATCATGGAAGTATTTGCGGAATAACATACGTAGCTTCCTTGGAACTACGATCCGGAAGGGGCTATCACCAACCTCTTCGTCGTCCGCCTGGGGAATGTACCGGACGGGGAGACCATCCTCGCTCAGCTGCTAGGAGTCGTACCTCTCCTCGGCGTCTTCCGTGTGTATCGGGTTTGCCGTCTCGAGCCACCTTGACACATGCTGACAAAGAACGTCGGTCCTCTGCGCTTCCAGGATGTCGTCTCTGCTTACAACTTGTTCCCACGAGAGCTCTTCCTCCGAGACGGTTTGGTTAACCGCGGCCACAAGCTCCTGCAGGAAAACGACGTCCTCAAGGGGCAACGGTGCTCGAGATAGCGCGTCTGCTACCTTATCTGAGGTTCCCTTCCGGTATTCCACCGACAAGTCGTATCGCTGCATCGTTAAACTCCAACGTGCGAGCCATCCGGCTGGTTTTTACAACAGCTTTAACAAGGATAGTGCCTGATGGTCCGCTTATATAGTGAAGTTCGCACCATCCAAATACATGTCGAGCTTATATAGTGCGAACATGATTGTTAGGCACTCCTTCTGAGTCACGTTATAATTGCGCTCGGAAGGCGTCAACATACGAATTGCAAATGTCACGCGTTGGAGTTCACCGTGGTACTCTTGTAACAAGACTGCACAAAGGCCGTAATCGCTTGCATCTGTTCGGGGTACAAATGGGCAATTTAGGTCTAGGAGATACAGTGGGTAGTGCCCGCAATCGCTCTAGCGAGAGGAGTAAACGCCTTCTCCCGCGCTTCACCCCACGACCATCGTGCTCCCTTCCGCAAAAGCCAAGTTAGCGGTTACGTGAGGTCTGCGCATTGCGGTATAAACTAGAAGTCAATCATACCCAGGAAGCGCTGCAATATCCGTCGGGCGGGGGTACTCTAGGATAGCCTTTAGCTTGTCCTCGTTCGGCCTGACCGTGCGGACCCCACCTTGAACCCGAGGGAATCGATGCGGTTGGTAGCCAACTGCATCTTCCGGGGATTGACACTCAATCCTGCAACTTCCGTGCGTCCTAACACCTCTTTCAAATGAGGAAGGTGTTTCTGGAATGTATGTGAAAAAATTACTACGTCATCCATGCACGCCATATCGAAATTATATTTCGCATCGCAAAGCACCTCGTCGATCACTCGCTGAAAACTACACTCTTAAAAATGAACTTCCCCGCATAGCACGCTCCTAGCCAACCATCATCTCGAATGATATCGCTATGTGCCCTGATTTGTTCAAAACGGTAGGCGTACGCCTTTTTTGTGACACTTATGCTGTTCATAATTGTCACAAAAATGGCGTACGCCTCCCGTTTTCAGCAAATCGGGGCGGATAACGATATCATTCGAGATGATGGTTGGCTAGGAGCGTGCTATGCGGTGAAGTTCATTTCTAAGAGTGTAGCCGGGGAATAAGACAGTCCAAAAGGTAGTCGGACAAATTCGTATAATCCCATGTGACAGGTAAGTGCATGCTGTTTTCTCAATTTTCTCAACATCAACCGGTACTATCGGGATCTGCAGGAATCCTCTACTGGAGTCCAACGTTGTAAACACGTGGGCTCATCCCAACGAGTCATGATCGAGTCTATCGAGGAAACAGGGTTCGAATCTCTTACCGTTACCTTGTTCAGTTGGTGGTAATCCACGCACAACCTTGCGGTTCCATCCTGTTTCGGCGCAAGAACCACCGGAAAAGCACACGGGCTTCGGGAAGGTCTGAAGGCAAGTAGTAGTCTCGGGCAAGTAGATGAAGCGTTGTCTGACACGTTGTCCATCGACGGTCAAGGTGAGGGGTAATGCTCCTCTGGCTGGTATCACTGCATCTGATGGGAGCCTAAGGTAGGTCCTGGTTGGCCAGAGAGAAATGTTCCGTTCCTCGAACCAATCGTGGATGGTGTCACCTATCAGGGATACCGACGCTCCAGTGTCCACCAAAGGCGCAACGTCCTTACCCAGAACGCGCACCACAATAAATGGTCCAACGTTGCATATGTGCAAAAATACTCCAAAAGCCGGGAGACGACATAACTAGAAAAAAAAGTAGAGAACTCCGACTTAACATAACGTCGTCCCGCACATATGTCGTCAATGTTTTCAGCAGCCGACGACAGAACTGAGTCATTCCCAATTACCGCCGCCGGCGTCCCGGCTTTCCTGTAAGCCTGTCCTGTAAGCCTGGAGATTGTCTGGGGGTGGTACTAGTTTACTGCTGAATGCTCGCTCTTGCCATAGCCATGATAGTGACTGTAGTATGTATAAATAAGTAAATAAGATTGCAAAATGCTGCGCAAATAGGCAAAGCATACTGTGGTTTGCGTGCGGTGAATGGGAATGACATAAGGTACTGTTTGCCACACCATGGATTGAGCCCCCACAGGACGGCCGTGGAGGTAGCACATGAAACGAGAACTAGACACAAGAAAACGGATCAGCAAGCGAACTGCGCAGCAGAATCTGGACTTGATATCACGCCGTACACTCTTAACTCGGTACCCTTTAGTAAAGGGTAAAAAATCGCAATATTTTACCCTCTATTTCAGAAGCTACCAGGTACCCTCTGAGCAGTACCTTTAATAAAAGTTACAAGGAAACCCACTAATTAGAGGTTACGGCCTTCAATCCAGCACCTGCCCGTACAGGTTACGCCAACGTGCGGCTTTTTATACAGGATGTTTATTTTTATTCGCAACAGAGTAGCGCTCATTTGGCAGGTGGGTTATGTGAATTTTTGCTAATTAATCGATCCGTAGTTACAAACACATGCGTCAGGAAATGTCGGAAATGTTTGTAACTACGGATGGGTTAATTTGCGAAAATTAACATAACCCACCTGTCAAATGAGCGCTGGTGTGATGCGAATAAAAACAAACACCCTGTGCGTGATATGGACATACCTTTACAGAACACACCAAGGTACCAAAATGAACCATCAGAAAAGGAGATCTTGAACATATGTATATTACAAAAACAGAAGTCTGTCGAGAGGTGACACATTGTGCACAAGTGCGATTCTGATGTGAGGAGAAACCATGGTCGCTTTACCATGTATGTGGAAAAAAGAACTATCTTCTAAGTGAGAAGCAATGCATAAAAGTGCGAGGAAGCCAGCGAGTCAAAACAACTGACCTATGTTTGCTAAGCTGAACAGACCCAACGAAATGGAGAATTGCAGCAGAAAAAAATTTATTCCACATTCGTGTTGCAGAGGCGAGCGCAAATGGCAATACAGTATTACATAAAACGCACACAACCTTCAGGAATATGAGTGTACAGTAACGCAGGAGACACTACATTACTGCGTTATCAGCGTTGGAGGCGCTCTGCGACGAGTTTGTGAGGTACTGCATTGCGCTGGTGACGGTATGTGAACCTGCATGTGGGATCCTGGGAACAAAAGTTTGGGCAATGAGAGTAACATTTACGGAACCATTCAAATCCGTATAAATCACAAGTTATAAAGTAGCATAAATGCGGGAAGGCGTTCACTCCGCGATTGAGTCTTAGAATATCGTAAGAATACAACAAGTAGGAAGCTGCGAATTATATATCTCGATGCATATATCCGCAGCTCGCAAAATGCACGCCGGTGTATAAACCTCTACCCGAGAAACGTCATCATGACGTTGGTAGACAGACAGAAACCGAAACAGCTCGGAAGGGGGGAGCTGGGTTCCACGAATTGGGAATTGTTTGCTGCCTCCTATTCAAAGAAAAGTAGAACCGAAGGTCGCGTCCCTTTCAGAGACCATCGTAATCCCCTCAAAACCGTGACTTTCGGGCATGACCTTGTTCACCACTAGCTTTGAACGTAGTTCAACTCTACCAAACTCTACCAAACTCGAACACTATGACGTCATTTGTTAACAAACAGGTAGAGGTCTATTGACTTGGCGACCAAGTAAGAGCTGAAAAGTAGCAAGCGTTAGTGGCGTTCATATGCTGGACCGCAAAACGCTTGCCATAATCACAACAAACATGCGCTAAGAGCTCTTGCTATCAAAATAACGCATGTACCTAGCACAAAATGTACACTTACCCAGTGTATGAAGTGTGTGAATTAGGACTGCGGTGGTGACGTTCGTTTTCGGTTATATATTCTTTGCAATCTTCGCACTCACTACACTTTCCCCTGAGAACACCGAAAATATCCTTGTTTGCAAGCGACATCTAGCTTTTCCGTTGTTCCTGACGATACTATGATAAACGCGAGGGAAACCACTGATTAAAACAGATTACACTTGTTAACGGACGGACGACGAGCGTTAAGCGTTTCAAGGAAACCGCTCTCAATGTGGATAGACCTAGACCACGCTCGGCTACGCAGCGAAATCGGAAATCTTGGTGGTTGCGGCATTGACAATGGTTTTCCACCCTTTAGAAAGAAACATACTATCAGTATTCCAGACAGCGAACTTATAATCTGTGTTCATACAGCATTGATAACATGTAGTCGACGTGTAGATGACGCTGAAACAGATAAAAAATAACGGCGTAGATTCGCAACTGTCGTCTCGAATGGGAGGCTGAAACGTGGCATTATGCTGAAAAACAGAAGGAAAACAAACGATAAGAAACTAACAAAGAAATTATCGTTGGAGATTTCGCTTAGAAGTTACAGTGTCGGAGTAGAGGGTACATTTATAAGTTACAACAAGCTGTTTTTGTTTTTTCCGAGATGTAACTTCTATTCGTGTTGTAAAGACATGACCTTGGTCGCTTTTAACTTCTAAATATACGTTACAGTGGTGTAACCTATAAGAAATCTCGAAATCTACGTCTATATATAGAAGTTACATGTTTCTAAAAGTTACAATAAAAGGTACGGGTTTAAGAGTGTAGTGTGCGGCTGCTCCATCCATTGCGTGCAAAAGTCACCTTACTGGCTTTTATGTTGTGTTGAGTTTTCTATGTGGTGTCCAGGACAGGAATGTAGGTATATGTATCACTAGTTATGCCAAGGACCTTTGTACCATCAACATTTTGTTTCAGTTTGGATCCCTCAAAAAAACATGCCTAACACTAGAGCACAAAGGCTTCATTATGGCATAGTTTCACCAACGTCGATTAATACCTGGACTGATATCAACAGTCACCTAACTTGAATTAACTTGAATTTAACACTTAACTCTGGTTCACTAAAAACGTAAGGGGTATAGGACCTATATATATAGGATTGATCAGTTGGGTCATTTATGATATTCTGTCTTTTCCTTGGGACCTGCTTTGTAGTCTCAGTGCAGACCGCGACTACAGACGAGACTACAGACGTGTAGAATGTCTCTGAAGACTACACCTTGTGTAGAACGTGCCTTGTAATTTCTAAACAGAACCGCTTTCACACCAGATTCTTGAAAGAGCAAATATCATTTGTCAGAAGGGAAAAATAGGGAAGAAGGGAACCCTCGTGCTTCCGAAGCTGGAATATGCTGCTTCTGTGTGGGACCCGAGACAGGCGACGCTCACTGCTCAAGTGGAAAGTGTACAAAACGGCGCAGCACGGTTCATTCTCGGTAATTATGCCAGGGCGGCCAGTGTTATCACCATGGAAGCTAGTCTTAACCTATCTCATCTCTCACTTCGACGCAGTGTTACTCGTCTTTGTCTATTGCACAATTTTTTTTTTATCATAACGATATCTCTTCACGGCTGGACCATGCACAGAAGGTTGGCATTCCCTTTTGCACTACTAACGTATACTTTCAGTCATTTCTGGCCAAAACCTCTCTCGAGTGGAACCACCTTCCCGGCTCTATTTCATCCATTACTGCCCCTTCATTATTTAAGAATGCTCTTTGTGATCATCTGAACGCCACATAGTGATTTTTTTTGTCTAATTTTTCATTGTTTTGTGTCTTCTGTATATGCATCCTCTTATATTTGAACTTATTGTTACATACGCCCTTCCCCTCTGTAATGCTAATAAGCCTTGAGGGTACCATAAATAAATAAATAAAACAAATGGAAGCTTTGAACCGCTCTTGTAGTGCGCATTACAAAAATATTGTATTCGATCACGGATGCGTTTCACTAGTTGACAACTAACGAGTAATTGGAAGGTTCATCGATTAAACATCTCTTGCTCGATGCCATGTACTGTCCATCGCTGCAGCTAAAGACCCGAGCAAAGTCCACAATGTTTCTCAAAGGCAGGTTGCACCTGGCACGACTGGTGCTGTCATCCCTTGAGCAGAGGAAATAGCAGTAGGAAGCGAAGAACAGCTCTTTCTTATTTTTGAAAGTTCCCAGGTGTCGGGTGCTCTTGAGGCGTGCAAAGGCTTCCCAAGATATCTTGAGCGCCAGAAGTGTACGCCAGGCTTCGTTCGAGCCTTGGTCACCGTAGCAGCGAGTCAAGTATTGGAAGCTCTGGCTCGCTCTATTTGACCACCAGCTGTCAGGGCGCAAGTCCGCACCGGTGCTTGAATATGATGCGCCTTCTGGTCCCAGTATTCTGAACACAAGGAAGAAAGAGAGGAAGACATAACCAGTGATGGCCACCAACTACTTCTACAGTAGTTTAACTATAACTACTAACTACTTATTTAACTAGTGCAATGTATTTTAACTGCATCTATAACTACTTGACGTTGTCCATCAACACCAATCTCTTGTAGTGTTGTTGGAGACCTAAATATAAATCACAAGTAGTGATAATGCCTACGTCGCTTAATTCACATACTGTCGTAATACCCACTACCTGTCCCTCGTATATTATGCGCTGACAAAAGAGCTTGCTGCGGAAATATTTTCTATGGAGTTAAAGCTTCCGCTATAAAGGTAAGTACAACATACGACGGACCATGTACGAGACTTACACTGAGGCCCCTTCCTCACAGATCAAAGCGCCACGCACAAATATTGTGGTGGCTGCCGATTGCGCCCCTGTGGACCGTAAAATATTTTCGCTTAGCCACGATGACCGATCATGTAGCCATCCTAAGCGGTTACGTGCACACCAGGACGGTATCCAAGGTATTACGCGGGCCGCTATACGATCGTCAAATACAAAGCTTGCGGTGGGATTCCTTCTGCACCTACGTGATAAACTAATTGTTGCAGAATTACTTCACAACAAATCAGGCTTCACTAGACAAGCATTAAAAGTGAAGATTTAGTACCCATGCACGGCACAATGGCTCTGCAGGTCCTGCGTACTTCACGTTTACTTTCGTGTCATCTCTCAAACTTAGGGGAAATGTTACCCGATTCCAATAAAAAGGCTCCAAACTTCTACATTAGCAGAAACAATCTGTCGTGCTTGATATACAGGGTGTTCAAAGTTAAGCTTTCACGGGAGGTTCACAAACACAGCGATAAAAGGAAACCGGAGGCTATCCTTACGCTTCTTGAGTAAGAAACAGGTGCTAGATAATTAGCAGCACCTGTTTCTTACTCAAGCAGCAGAAAAATAGCGCCCGCTCTTCTTTTATTCGCCTATTTATGAAGAGCTCGTGAAAGCTTAACTTTGAACACTTTGTACATATTCCGAACGTGTTCGAAGTGCGACGTTGTAGGGGGATCCCAGAAGGGTTCACTAACAAATCTGGCCTTGCGGGGAGCACATCAATACCACCATTCATCGGATACAACAAGAACAACTTTATTTCGCGATGATGGATGGGTAGTTTCATCGCCGGGGGCGATACTCTACCCCATTGCTGGTGGTGCTGCGAAATGAAAATGGGATTGAAAATGGGAGGCGTACATCCTTGTTGTACACTAATTATGCAGTTCATAATTGCCACGAAAAATGTGTGTGCCGTCTGTGTGTTACAGCGGAAAGAGATTGATCGCCTCATCACTAGGATGTGGTTCCTGTGGCAAAGTGAGACTAAGTGGAGAAAAGCGCAGTTCGCTTAAAATCGGCGCCGTAGGTCAGGAACCACATCCTAGTGATGAAGAGATCAATTTCTTTCCGCTGTAAAACACAGCCGGCGCACGCATTTTTTGTGGCAATGATGGACGGCATAATTGTCACAAAAAGGTGTACGTCTCCCATTTTCAACAAATCTGGGCAGAGAAGGATGTCATTAGAAATGATGGTTAGACTGTAGGTGAAGTAACGGCCGTTCCGCTAACGGTCTTCGCTTTGATGTCTAACCAGGTTCGACGTCTGACATCGAGGTAATCATCGAGCTAGCTAATACGTTGGGAGAAGATAAAGTTCACTTTTATGCGCCCATTATTCCTTGATGTGTTGTGAAAGTCGCGAGAGTGTAGCCACGGATCTCAGGCGCCCGTGCACTCACTCCCTTTCACTCTATTCATATTCTGAAGGGACAGCTCCCGCCAATCTTAATAACAACGCTGGAAAAATTCCGTCTCGGTCCCCGAGCGCGATAACAGCCACCATGGGGGCGCTATGGGGAAATCTTAAATGAACAAAATCCTTGCGTTAAACTCACAGAATAATTTTTGTTCAATTAACATTTCCTCATGGTCCCGAAGGTTGCTGTAATCGCGCTCGGAAACGAGACCATATTTTTTTCCAGTGTTATTATTAAAGTTGACGGAAGCTGTACCTAATTCTGAAGCACACCATGAGAAATGATCAGGAACCCGTAAACGGACATAACTCGGTCTTTGTCCCTTCTGCAAAGATAACTTGTCTAATGAACGATAAATATTGTCTCAGCTGCCGTCGTTGTCCTCTAAAACCAGCCAGGGTGATCTCGAGCCATTAGCGCAAAGACTGTATTAGAGAGAATTAGAGCATCAGTGCACACTACGAAATCCTGATTCTCTTTGTGTAATGAACTGGAAGATTCCCGCTTTCCAGACGAATGTCGGCACAGTTCCCCCTGAAGTCGGCCCAGGACGCATACTAACTCCCCTCTCCTTCCTGCTGTCCTCTCTCCGTCTGTCCTCATCTGTACGTCGCTCATAGCCACAGTTGCTTCGCGGCGCTAACACGAAAGGAAAAAAAAAGATCATGATGAGATACGAACCGTAACAGGGCCGTGGCAAACAGGGTTCCAAGACCCGCGAACTTCACAGCGAGAGGAAAATCGTCGTGGAATAAAGGTGGACGGGTGGCTCCAAGGGGAATTCCAATGTACTGTCTCTGGATGCGCACCACGGGCTTACTGCTGTAGAGGGCAGTGTAGAAGCAAAGCGCGTCAGGCGGCACGGGCGTCGGCTTCGCCATTAGTTCGTGCATAAGGTCCGTAAGCAGCGAACGCAGGTTCAGGACATTGAGTAAAAACGACGCTTCCAGAGGATGCCACGTTGACCAGCGTTTTAGGGTGAGCCAACCACCGGACGTCAGATCGCCTGCGGACACAACAAAATAAAATTTATAAAGGAGGAAATGACATTCTACAAAGCGCATACGACATATGGGACGTGCGCATCAACGTGTGCGGTCTAGCCGCACTAGAGTCACTAAATAGGGAGCAGAGTAGCGACACTGAGCCACGCCGGCGAGCGATACCGCCATCTTGGGTCCGGCGCAGTTGCGCCGCAAAGCAATGGGACGGCAACCGCCCCCTTCTCAGCTGGAGAACAGTGCGCAGGGGAGCCAGCTCGCAACAGAGGAAACCGGTTTTGGATGGAGGCAGGTTCCCCAAGGTCGCAATTTTCCCTTGTATTTGTTCCTATCCCAATACGTGCAATGCCGGAGGCCGCCCTTAGATACCCCATTGTTACCACACCTTGGCTTGCGTTTGATTGTAGCGCGCTAAAGATCCAGTTGAAGCACAATCCAAGCCAGGCCAAGTCACCGAAGGAGAAATGGACGACTGCGCCTGCGGCGCCTGGTACGACAGGTACGCTATGTGATGCACGCAACCGTGCACTAGATCCTTGCGATCGCTGAACACGTTTAAAAACGGGACCAAAAAGTGAAACACGACACAGAAAGTTGTTATACGCGTTTTATTTGGACATATAAAGACTAGATTCATTCGCAGAAACAACAAAAACATTTTGCCGCTAAAGTTAGCGCGCTGAAGTGATCCGGAACGGCAACAGTGGGGTATCTAGTGGCGGCCTTCTTCGTTGCACGCTTTTCCGAGGTGAGTTTGGGGGACCTGGATGGAGGGGACTCAATATGACGACGCGTTCTTGGAAGGAGAAACCACGTGACACGATCGGCCCAATTGCGGACATTGAACGGCGCCTCCGGCGCGGAAAACGAAGGCGATACTCTGTACCCTTTTTAGTGACTCTAAGCCGCACGAACCACTACCCATTGTGTATGGCATTCGCCCTTAGCGTCGGAGTGGGGGAATCTTCTTCCCTTTTCTTTTTTCTCTTCTGCTTTTTTTTTTTGTGCTGCATTCTATTCAGCCAACTTAAAAGAGCTATGAACTTCATCAAGTTAACCCGCCGACTGTGTCGGCACGAAACGGTGACTTTATCTTCTTGGCTGTGACATCTTTTGTATAGATGAATCCGATAGGTCCATATCTAACCTATGCGATCACGGATAGCACGGCTCGGTTCCGTGGTAAGTGGGCCCGCCACTGTTGCTCAATGTGAACACGCATTTCTTCTTATCTTCAAGGTTTAGGCTTTATCGCAGAAAGCATGTGCAGAAAGCAAAAAAGGTGCCGGCGTGTTTTGTGGAAGGAATGCCTACGCTGCGTGCTGTCATCGTCGCCGTCAGAGGAAGAAAGAAAGTGAATTGCACCACATTGTAGAAAACAGGGCGCGTCAAACGAACGACACGCAGAAGGATATTGCACGGTCAGGTCCCACATTTTCTGTCCAGCAGTTTAGGACATATTACCAACCCAAGTAAGTTAGCCATTTTTTCTTGCTCCTTCTACACTGTTCTCCACAGACTAGAGCAGATGACGTTATGTGTACCTCCATGTTGGCATCTGATTGGCTCCTACAATTCTTCAAATGACGTAACAATGGATAGAGGTACCTGGATGGCGGTACATCTAGTCGCCAGAATCGAAAAAAGACGCGTTTTTGTATTTACGCTGCACCCATTATGAAAGGGAAGTAATGAACAAAAACTTCTAAATAGAATTACGAAGCGTAGCAGAACAATATCACACCTATTACCTCCGTAACTGAATATCTGCAGATAGGACTTCTTACCTCCTTTAACTCTCAAGTGACGTCAACACCGTTTATTCGTATAACAGCAGACATGCTGCAACAAAGCTACTCGGTGCCTATAGCGCTACCAGTTCATATTACTTAAAGGGGTTGTGAAACCATTTTCAAACGTTTAAAGAAATAAATATGGATGAATACGGATTTACGTGTCGTAAGCATGTACACCAAAACGCCATGTTTCTGCGACCCCGGGTTACCAAGCTATTGCACTTCCAATATTACGCGCTAGGCAATCTGTCGCTGTTGAACAGTTCGCCTTCTCACTCCTTTTTGGAGCGACGTTTTATCGTGGACAAATGGAGCTTATCTACATTTCGCACCAACGCATACATATCGGTTTCCATGACGACGTAGGCGGCTGAGTAGGCGGAGTCGTAGGTGGAGTCGGTCGGTGGAGAACCGTCTTCGGTATGGTGACCTTTGTGGTACTGCGCGCAAGTGTGCACGGATAAAACGTCACTTCTCATTTGTCTGCCGAAGTCTGTCAACGCCATGGAGGAAAGAAGATACAGGAGGCGCTCCAACGGCTCTTCGAGAGGAGTGAGAAGTGTGGGGTAAGTGACGTAAGAATAGGAGATGAGCTGTAGCTTCTTTGGAGCCGCGTGGGCGTCACGTTACCTGAATAGCCCAATGAGGTCGGTTTGCACACGTCACTTTGGGGACCAGTTTGGCGCGCTACCGCCACACATCTCCAAATATTCCGAAACTATGCGTTGGGGGCTCCCATAGAGCTGTATGTAATCCAAACCGGAAGGCGAGAGGTGATGTTACCGGAGTGGCCCCAATCTCCACTTCACGTCTCGGCACAACAGGGCTCCTCCTCTCTTTCCTTCCTCCATGGTCAACATTGTTCGACGCCGCCGTGCCTGGTGACTTTATGAAGCAGCCAAAGCACGTTGAAATGAGAAATTCTTCAGGCCAGTCTGGTCTTAGCATATATTGAGACCGGACTTACCAGAACGATTCCTCATTTTGACGTGCTTTGGCAGCTGCGAGCATAGCACACTATTACTGTTGATGTAGGATCACTCGCGATCTAATTAATTGGCGACGAACATATTCTTGAAGAAGCGGTAGTTCGCGACCCGCTTATACCACAGTGCCCGTTACCACAGGTGCAAAAGCGTCTGATCTTACCAGGCTTAGTTTCTGAGCCAGAAAGCAAAATGTCTGCATTCAGGGTGGTCACAGCCTTCGACGCAAGCGTGGAAGCATCGACATACGACGTTCAAACGTTTGAACAGTATTTCGTCGGGAACGAGATTGGAGACGAGAACAAGTGGACCTGTATAGCTCCTCTACGTTGTGGGACCGAAAACCTACGGGACACATCAGATCCCCCGAACCACAAAGGCATTCGTGAATTTCGTTGCAGCACTCAGCAGTCGTTTGGTTGTGACTCACATCCAAAATAGTGGGACGTTGTCATCTCAGGTCTATTCTTCTACTCAGCAAGAGGGCGAAAGTACGAAAACTGAAAAAGCTATCAGTTTTCTTCACGAACTCTGTACCTCACTGGAAACAACGGCTGGATTGAACGAAACTGGACTGGGAGGTTGGTACGTGTTGTCAGTGCTCCTAACTGATGTAACTGTGTAACATTTGGGACGGCGAAGGAGTGAATTGTCTACCGGACTCTGGTGATCGATGTTCCGGTTCCTGTACATGACTTCTGATCGACGATGTTGAAATGTCCCAGAGGGTCGGATGTGCTGGGGAGCTGCTCAGCCCCTGGCTTCGCTCCAGGACGTCTCCGAGGTGAGATCTGCTTTTGCCGCGCTGCCAACATGTTCATTCCCCACGATGCCACAATACAGCTGGTTTGTCTCGACTCTGTACAAAGTGTTCCTTGTGCGCAACTTGCGCCGGTTTGACGGACGAAAGATAAGGACTGGAGACCTGAGTACGTCACTCTGTGCCACACACCTCTGCACAGCCAAACCTGTTTAATGGGAGAGTCTGGCGACTGGGAGGAGCCTGTTTTAAAGTGGGCCATTTCGACGTCCCACGACAGACGGCGCGAAGGCCAGTGCTGCAACTTGGGAGCGAAAGTACTGTAACTCTCTTCATGCCTTTCCTTCCTCAATTTTGGAGCGAAGGGACAGCCTTGGATTGTCCCAGTGCCGCCATGGCTTTCATTGCAGCCAGGTACGAAAATAGCTGTGACGTCACAGCGGATCAACATCTCCGGGCGGCAAAATACCAAAGGATGTCGAAATTCTCCATATAAACGGCGATGTGCACGGATGGAGAAGTCCGTCTTCTGTAGTCCCTTCTTCATAGTACCCTTTTCGTATTTCTTGTAAGCTTTCACCTCTCATAAGTGGGGGATATGTTGTTTGGATGAGTAATGAATAATGAAAGGAAAAGGATGCTTTGAGAACTGTGAGGCCTTTTTTTTTTTCAGCGGGACTTCTGGAAGTGCCTGTCGACAGCCCTGTACTATCGATTGCCATTTCCGAAAGTCATTAATGATCACTTCTGGGAGCCGGAGGTGGACTGCTGATGTTCAGCAGGGTCCATCTTCCAGGTTGTCCACCACAGACCTTACCGGAGAAAGGGAATCTTGCAGCCCAGTGCTTCCTCGCTATACACGTAACTTCATTGATGGTTTTTCTCGCTGGTCTTCCTTGGACGGTTAAGTTTCTTACCTTTTGCGGAGACCTTGTTGACACAACTAAACGGATGGTGGCAGAATGGAATAATGTTTGCAATGTGACAGGGCTGGTTCAGTGTATGGTCGTGTTGAGGTATATCCTGAAACAGCACGCCACCAGGATAGACGCCTGCTCTCCTCCCGAGACAGAGTTCGCTACGCCATGTTACTTCTCATGTCCAGTGAAATGACATGAAACCAAGTTAGGTATGGGGCACGTAAAGCTTGTCGTATGCTTCGTGGTTATATGTTACTTCGTCTACTGCTGTTCTTGGACCACTACTTACTAGTGACTGATCTTCTCGCCTCCTCTTTTTGGCAAGCACACAGCATCATTATCCATTAATTCTCACGACACTGGGACGTCAAATTGCCACGTGTGACCGCTCTTTAAAGTATGCATATTTGAGAGACTTACTGGTCGTTTCTGTTCTTAATTTGGAAAGCTTCCGTAGAATCATGGATGATGGACCCACATCAAACCCTGCTTGTAATCCAAGCACTCCAGGGACAATAGCCTTTATGTTCTCTGTAACCATCTTGGCAGAAGCACCCTAAAACAGTTAAGGTACAAAAAGAAGACATGTCTGGATCTTTCTGCAGGTAAATGAATGATACGATTTGTTAGTACTTTGTGCTCTGCTGTTTGCCTGCGAAGACCAACTCGTGACTTTATTCGTGGAGTGTAGTATATTCACAAGAAACGGTACATTTACTTCTTTGAATTTCCGATTTCGGATGGTTACGTGAAGAAGTAACGATGAATAAAGCTAAAGTCTGGGCGGCTTGGTACGTTAATGTAAAATCGATAAAATCCCCGCGCTGTGATTTTAATCAATTTTAGAAAAAAGTAACCAGTTGGGCCTTTCTAGGCAGACAGTACATTTGCGCATGTGCAGTACGCCGTTGTCGGGCCGACATCGGCCCTATCTGCTTCAGGTGACATCGGCTGGCGTTAGGCCATTTGCAAAAGTTCCAGAGAGTGGGCGCCTGGGTTCCCATGCCGGGAAATGCTGTGCAAAACTACAGCGACAGCGCATACACCAGTACGACGACGACGACGACGATCGGGGTCGATAGCAAATCGCTGTCGTTTTGCAGAACATTTCCCGGCACGCTCTGCAAGGGCGCGCGCTGCTCCCTGGAACTTTTCCAAATGGCCTATATATGCACTTTGCTGCACCGCCCATGTCGCACGGTGTTCTGCCAATATCTTGTTTCCACTTGCAGGCGCTCCCGACATCGCCCCAACATCTGCTTCACAACATCCCCCGGAGATGAGCTGGTGGACCTACATGCTGCCGGGATGACTTGCCGCCGCAATATCAGGCCAACATGATGTTCTATTCTATATCGTGTACTAGGCTGTGGTCATTAAATACAGAACAACGCCAGACTGACTATTCGTGAAGCAACAAAGCTTTATCGCTTGATCATTGCTTCATCGCATCATCGCTGTGTTTCAAAAAAGCAAAAAGAGGTAAATATAAAAGGCAAGAAAGACAAATACCTTAAACACAAAATAATTGACACATTCAATTCCAAGGAGAAGGCAGATACTAAATAATGATTCCCTCGCCAGCTTCGACAAATTCGAGACTCCCATTTGGCTGCGAGTCAAAATGAACGGTGAGATATCTAATTTTATTTGATGACGTACACGAGAGGGCATGGAAGCGAGAAATTACTGTGTGTATTGACTCACCATCAACATAACGCTTGTGTTTCTTACTGCATTTGGGCAGACATACAGCAGGTCCATCAAAACTTCTCTTCTGCCATAGAAATTTTCTTCTGTCAACATTACGGACACCAGCCCAATATTCACATTCCAAAATACCCCAGTTCGGCAGCTGTCATGTTTCAAAATATGACGGATGTACGCCTCTACATTATGCCCATGGTTATGCAGTACTCTGATCTTATAGCAGTGTGGTAGCGTGCAACTTCCGATGTCATGCTATTTCTTCTACCCCCATCCACCATCCACCCCATCTACCCCATGCACTATCTACCCCATCCACCAGTGTCGAGCCGGCGTATCGCCCCTGGCGATGAAACTCCCCATTCATCACCTCACAATAAAGTTGTTTGTACGCATTTCTCCATACGTCCACTGCTCAAAGTCGCAGCCTGCTGCCCAGTGCTAAGAATCACAACTGTTGTTGGAGCTACTCATGGCAAGCATGGGCAGCGATCTAATAAAGGTGAATTGACTGCATGCATGCCCTCATAATTTTGGGAGCATGGAAAGGCCACCGTGTTTTTAGACTATAATAGCACATGTAATATTGAGTGGTGTACTCACCTGAGCCAAATGAGGAGAAACTATGGCAGCGTTAAACATGACGGGATTGCTCTCCCAGAGCATGCGTGCACACAGAGCCGGACGAAGGTCTGGCGGAACCCAGAGGATAGTTCTCCAGCCTTCAAGGTGGTTCAGGTTATGCGGGCTGTAGCCCCACATACCGAGGGCACGGTAGCCTATATATTGGAACACAACCTGCGCATGATAAAAGGGGCAAGTGCTCAGTTGTCGTCTCAATACACGTCGGTGAAACCTCCCTTGCAGACCATGATTGTGTGCTTAACTCGTGTCACTTGGGCAAATCCCGCAATCTTAAAAATGAACTTCACCGCGTAGCACGCTCCTAGCCAACCATCATCTCGAATGATATCGTCTAACTGCCCTTATTTGTTGAAAACGGGAGGCGTACGCCTTTTTACACTTGACACTGAACACTTGACACGTGACACTTATGCTGTTCATAATTGTCACAGAAAAGGCGTACGCCTCCCGTTTTCAACAAATAAGGGCAGTTAAACGATATCATTCTAGATGGTGATTGGCTAGGAGCGTGCTACGCGGTGAAGTTCATTTTTAAGAGTGCATGGTTTGAATCTTACTCTCCCTCAAGTATTTTGTTCGAGCCCCTCCATGCTGTATTATAGCTAATTTTGTTGCGCTGGGGAGAAAGGTGGCATCACGTGTTCCTACGTGTTTCAATTCTATTTGAATTTGAACTGAATTTTATTTTTTCTTCTTCTAATTATGTAACACAGGAAGGCTAGTGCACGGGCTAGCTTCCGATAAGCCTACATGAGAGGGTCTTCGAAGAAACGTTTATGCGGAGACATAAGCAGTTAGAAAGTTACAAGGGAAAATATCCAGCCGGTTGGCCGGGTACGAAATGATCCCAAATGGGAACAAGAGGCTTTCGCGACACTAAGGCAGTCGAACAGCGAGTCTCGCTCCTGGAAAAAGCTTTGCACAGTGATTGTGTAGATGCAGTTCACAAACTTTGCACATCAGTCTTGTATTCTTGGACCTGTCCTTCTTTACGGACCAACACAGTTTGTGAAGAGTCCCTCCACAACACGTTTCGTGGAATTCGCTGGTCGCTCTGAGCTTCACAGCCTAGCAAGAGGACAGTACAATATCTTGCAAGTAGTGACAGGCCTGTGTAGTCATCAAAAAGTCCATTCCTGCCATGAAGCTGAGCTCTGAACTTGTAGAGCAGATGGTGTTCCCCTACATCAGTGACCAGCGATGATGGAATGTCCCGGCGAGCATATGTTCATCTCCTCACGCTAGGACGGTGCCGGTAGAACTGACTGGCTCGTGACATGGAGTGCCGTAGCAGTGGCGCGTAGTAGTGATCCACGAGCCAACACAGACTATTCTTAGTTGTTGTATTTGTACCTTGTGACGCAGCCAAAGTGATCATCCTCAACCTCTTCGAAGGCGGTTCCTAACAATACCGCCCGGCTCAGTAAAGCCATGTCCTCATGACTGTGAAGGGGCGGTGTAGAGTTTCATAAGAAATACATGTGCGGTTATCAGGGGAGACCGCCGCGAGGATAGGGAAGTATGAATGAATGACTTATTTATTTCACATTGTAGCAAGTACAATGTGGGAGGCCCAGTGCAAAAAACTGCAAGCAGCAGCTTGACAAGGCTATGGATTCCCACTCTGACCGTGAAAGTTGTCAACGATAAACACACAATCACACACATATCAAATTCATTCTATCAACACTAATGACCAACGCAAGTGGAACAGTAGTAACATGATCAGACACACTTAGACAAGTAACATTTGACGAATCTGTTTGTTGGAAGTTTTTGGAAGTAGTGTCTTCGACCTGATAATTAAGGTCTGAAATGCGGCGAATGACCTTGTACGGCAGGGTGTATCTCGGCGGGAACTTCTCAGCACGGGCGACCTGGCAAATGGGGGGAGCCCACAAAAGAAAGACACTGCGGTGTTCGCCACGGTAGGCGGATGCACCGGATCGAAATTGGAGGTTCCTTTCTTGACGATCCTCTGTCTCTCTCAGTCTCCAACAACAGACGACAGCCATATCATCGTTGAAAAACGTATACAACAGTGCACAGGATTACAAATCTACAAAATCAGGGAAAGTTGCTTCAGACTCAGTCGCGGTGATAGGATAGTGTAGCCTTCTCGTTTTACCGATTTCGCACCGATCTTGTACCTTTTCCTCTTTCTCAAGGGTTCATGACGTTCCCTCTGTATGTTAGACGGTCCCATAGCTTTCCCTTCGGTGAACTTCCACTTCTTCTTCTTATTCTTCCCGTGTATTCACACGAGCGACATTCCCCCAGAAGCGGAAGATGCGAAAAGCGTCATAGCCTTCTGCTGTCACGTGAACGCGAGCGCTCAACGTCGTGTCTTCACGTACACTGCTAACCATGGGGAATATCCTGCTAGACAGCCACAATATATTCCGTAGCAGACGACAGGAAAACACGCTGACGGTGTCGTCTGCTAAGTGTCGTCTGCTAAATGCGCAGTACGACACTCCCGATGTTCCGCACCGTGTGAATGCTCAACATAACACTTCGACAACAAGGAACTTCGGCTCCGTGAGCAGTGTTTTCGCTTTTTCTTCCACTAGAATATTCCGTGAGGATGTCTCTCGTGTGAATACACGGTTCCTGACACTTGCCTCGAACTTCACCAGACAGAGCGTCACGTGGTAGAGCTTCTTCGTCTTCTTTCTCGTTGGTCACGTTCCTATCTGCTCTGGGGTGGATAGGACAACACTATCATCCTCATGTTCATCACTGCCGCACAGAACCATTTCTAAATGTTCTTCTAACGTCAAGGGCATCTTTGAAGATAACTGCAGGGATTCGCAAGCGTGGTCAGTCAAGCAGTTCAATACGGGAAGTATGTACTTGAAGCCATGGTTCCCAAATTGGAACAACTGAGGAAATGTTTGCCTCATATACGAATATTCGGTTAGCGAACTTTTATGACCACAAAAATACATTTATATCTCCATGCAATCAACGCTGACCGTAACTTCCACGTGATGGAAACTTCCTTGCCAGCAAAAGTTGCAGCTTTCGGGGATGCGGCGGAAGAATACCCCTATCAGACGAAAACCTAACCACCTAAACGCGATGTGACCTATACTGTTGAACATCAGTATCTTTATACGTATACAATGCAAGTTCGTTTCGACATCATACCGAAGTCAAAAAACTTGCGCGCTTGCTTAGAATAAGGTAATGAGTTTGTTCCCGAATGGGAACAATGGTATCACCCGAGCAGCACAATGTACTGAAAGTCGAGTGCAATAGGGATGGACGGGTAGGTGGATGGCCTTGAACAGACTCGTGAAACTAAACAAGATTGATAAGCCGTATACCGTCCATCCCATTTGCACTCGACTTTCAGTACATCGTGCTGCTTGGGCAAAAGGGTATCATTCGAGCCAGTTTGTCAAAATATTTTTTAGGAGGTCAGAAACACTGTATGATAAAGGAGGATGTCGAATCAAGGATCATCAACGTGACATGATATATTTCAAATGACTAGTGCGTTTGGCTTATCGCGTTTTCGGAGCCTTTATCCTGAGCACCTTTCGTTCTACCAAAACTCCCTATTAAATTCACGCGATACTAAACAGCACACATGACGGAATTCGCTAGAACATCTTTTTTGTGCCTGCTTTTACACGTTCACAAGCACCAAATATATTACGCCACAACGGATGCAACTTATGAATGTGAGTGGAAATCGCACGGTGTTGTTCCGGATTGAAAAGCGTAGTGCGCGTAAAAGACCTGTTTACAGTTTACACTGATTGCACACAAATTGCAATAGAACACAGAGGGAAAAAAACTCTGTGCAGGAGATCTAAAAAGAAATGTCACCTCATTGGATGTGCTCACATGACTCGAATGGGCGACACTTATTTCGTGCTATCGGCAAACGCAAAAGCTTGGACTCGCCCACAAGAATGTAAGCTCTGGTGAATGAAGGAAGTGCAGCCTTACGTCTGACGGAGCATCCAGAAGGTAATCCAAGATGGGAAACAAAGCCATGCGGAAAGGCATCACGGCGTTATCATTCACAGGGACATGCTTTTGAAATGCTTGCATCCACTCAAATGAGGAAATGTTCTTGACGTGTTTCGCATGACTTGCAGCGTGTGCCGCCTTCGAGAAACTCAGTAGCTCGTACCTGAAATATATGTATGTCTAAATGTAATAAAATACGTGATATATAGAACTTTCAAAGACTATGGTAACAAACTTCGGGAAAAGGGGAGAGGATGATTGCTGACAACAGAAGGAACAAAGAAGGTCTCAGGAACTCATATCCTAAAATGCACAGCAAACTCACAGCATCGCCATTTAATGTGGTGTACATACCATCATCCATATCACAGCACGTGCTCGAACTGACCGCTATGATGAGCCATGCAAGAGTTGCAACGACGAAGCATGGACTAGCGTACCCTCTCAAAGTTCCCACATGGCTATTACGAACAGCATTAGAAGCGTCATGCATTCGAACAGGAAGCAGACGTTGACGCTAGTAGTAATGTATCAGCTCAACTGGCCCACAACTCTCACAGTGGCCTGGACGCCATTAATGAGCAATTAGAGCTAATTGGGACCCCCCACAGTAATTAGGACCCACCAGGGAGTCATTACACTAATTGGGGCGCATCTAGGACGTGTCCAGACCACTGTGAGAGTTGTGGGCCAGTTGAGCTGATAAAAATAAAAAAATAGGTAGAAAATAAAATGAAAAGATAGAAATAGAGTGGAGAGAAACAATTTATTCGAAAATCAACGATGCCGCGGCGAAGAAACGGCTCCGGGGTGACCAGAGCTTGTTGACGTCGGGTAGTTGCAGAGATCGACGACAGGTGGCCACTTAGTTGCAAGGCATCACACCAGATGGCGCCACCATCATAGCTCTAGAGGAGAGAGACAGAGAACAAGATACTAGCGGCAGGTAAAAATGACAGCACTGCTAAACAAGTCTAGGCATGCGAGAGAAAAGGTCTAACCGCTACTGCTAAACAGAAAACAGTACACATCGGGGGAAAAAGGCTTACGGGGGGACGATCGCTTAGGCCTAACCACAACACTACGCAGCTAACACAAGGCGGGAACCACACATCGCTAAACATGCGAGAAAAGGCTTAACACGAGCGCGGTCACCGCTAAACACGGCAAACATACGAGAAAAGGAGCGCGCTTGGGCATAACCTCAACACTACGCAGCTAACACAAGGCGGGAACCACACATCGCTAAACATGCGTCAACAGGCTTGGACACCGCAAAACAAGTCTAAACATGCGAGAAAAGGCTTAACACGAGCGCGGTCACCGCTAAACACGGCAAACATACGAGAAAAGGAGCGCGTCAAATCACTCACCTTTTCCCCCGCGGCAACTTCCAGGCAGAAACTGAGCGAGCGCGGAGAACACACGTCTGCTCTCTACGAGATCCAGCCAGAAAGTGAGCGAGCGCGCGGAGCGCACGTCCGTCTTCCGCGACGGTCCGAGAGAAACTGAGAGAGGCGACGCGCAGCGGCCGCTATGGATGCGCGCGCGCCCTCTGCTCCACCCGTCCGCGCATGCGCGCGCGCGCGCTGCTAGCTCCCTCTGCGCCGGCCGCGGGTGTTTTCGGTTTCGGCTCTCTGCTGCGCGCGCGCTCCTAGCGGCGACGGGTGGCTTTCAGTTTCGCTTTCATTCTCCGTTCTTTGCGCGCGCGCGTTTATCTGTATAAAGGCAGCGCGCACCGCGCTCGCGTCATCACTACGTGAAGATGTTCAGCTACCACTCTTTACAAAATTGTTCCCGCACCCACGCTTCTTGGGAAGAAGTGGAGAAGGAATGTTTCAACGGCGAAAGTCCCCGCAACGAGCTCGTCATCACTGCTTTTCGCTACGTGATAGACATGGTAGGCTTTGGCAATATAGGAGAGATCTCGCCGGGGCCGCTGCAGGAGATGGTGCGTCGGATCTACGCCCGTTACAAGAACGTCTGCATAACGGTTCCTGACGGACCCCTGGGACTGATGAGCGAATTTGTGAGCTTGGCCAACGCAGAATTCAACTACATCGCTGCAGACATCGTGGACCTTCTCGCTCGTGCCATCGCTCATATTAAGCACGCCCTGCGGAAGCAGCGACATTTGCAAGCAGTCTACATCGCCAACTTTGTCATTGATTTATTGAAATACCGATTGGTTATTGACATGCAACGCATTAAACAGTCCGAATAACTTTGACGAGACTCTGTGTGTTCTTTCACTGAAACATCTTTATTGAATACATACAAAGGACTTGGTCGATAGATGCCTGCACCCTCCCTGACTTGCCTCAAGAGAAAGGATATGGGGTATCTTCATCGCAGCGTCGTCATTGCGCGGGTCACTGCACCAGCACGATGACGGAATGGTCATTCTTTTCGTACACCCATTCCGCTACCACACTGCCACGATGACCCGTACTTCTCCTGTCTGCGAGAGAGAGAGAGAGAGAGAAGCATGTCTCGACTAGAACTTTTATTCTCGATTACATGCGCGTGCAGCTCTTTGTTCCGCGGTTACTCGATGCCTGACGACGACGCTCTCGGGCTCTCTTCCGGGTTTTCCGTTGCTGCACAAAGAGAGAGCACTATCGTAATCCTATACGCGTCAAAACATAACAAAGCTTACCGTATTCGCAGCTCCCATAAGGGAAGGAGTGTACGGCATCCACGAGATAGCGCTTGTCGTCGTAGGGGACCAAGCTCTTCTTGAGTCTCGAAATGGTGTACATCGTTTGCTTTATACTCTGGATGGTGCACTGCTTCTGAGAGACCGCCTTTTCATTGAACAGAGAATCTCGGTACACTTCGTGCAATAAATGTTTCCTCACCACGTCTTTCTTAACTCCTTTCGCTCTCGCGATCTGTTTGTGTGTCCCAGCCAAGAGAATGCTGTACATTTTCGCTCGGATGGCTACGACTTCCTGAATAACTCCACCTCCCGTCTCGTCTTTGAAGTACCCCATCTGATTCGCGTGCTCGTCGTTGAAAAGCGGGTGGTCTGGCGGATAGGAAGACAGATCTAACTCACTCTCAATCTTCATCAGCTGCTCTTCCAGGCTTTCACACGTGAGAGAAAAAATTATGCTGTCCGTGTCGCTATAGATCAATTGCACTGGACATGTCAAGCGAGAAAAGAGCGACTCGTAGATGAAGCTGTACATTCGGACTTTGGATATTTCAAGAATGGCAAAGCCCACGTAAAGGGGGTGCGTGCATTTGATGCGGCGCTGCTTCATCTCGTACAAGATGCACTTGTCACTCAGAATGAGAAAATGCTGACAGTCGACGGAGCTAGCTTTTCGGAGCGCGCTTTCTTTGTCGTAGGCTATAGCGTACCTTTTCATGCGTCTCACATTTTGTATCGTCTTACCGAACGTACTGTTCGACATGGTTTTGTACAGAAGTCGCTCGAATTTCGTGGACGCGGCATTCCTCAACGCGACGTTCCTCTGCACGAAGGTTCGCAAAAAGTTGTCTTGGCGGAACGAGAGGATGCTGTGAACACGTTTTATTTTCATGCCCAACCTCACGTACAGAGCGAGCAATGCATAATGAACGACGTAGCGTTCTTTGTCGTAGCACGTCAGCAAGAGTTTCTTGGTGGGAGGGGCGTTCAGCGACAACGCATCTTTCAGGTGGCGTTGGTAGGGGGAGAGTTCGTTCTCGTCCACGCACCTGTGTTCGGGTGCCAGGGGAAAATCCCTGGTGAGCGCGTGCAGTTCTTCGGGATACGACAAGTCTACCACGTACACGTAACCCACTTCCGAATCGTGAGGAATGTTGAGAAAATCGATCTCGCTCCACCTCGAAGGATCGACCCACTCAAAACCACCTGTTGGGAGATGGAAAGTCATCGCGTACGGGTACAAACTGTTCACGTCGAGGTACTGGATAAAAGTCTTTTCTTGGTGGGGATCGTAATCGTCACACCCCTCGTGATTAGCCCTACAGTATCTGTGGAAGCTGTTACAAATGCCTCCCCTGATCCCTTCTCGATCGTTTCGTACATCTCTTGGTCGCTTATGAGCTCGAGTTTGACATTGGTGAGCTTCAAAGCGCTACTCCACGCGTAACTGGCGAGGGACACGGTGCGTAAGATATCTATCCCATCCGTCTCTAGCGCAATCTTTCTGAAATACAGCACGATGTCGCACAGCTGACAGGTGTCGAGCGTGACGTAGAGACGCGTGTAATCTCCTAGGTCCTTGCATTTGAACAATTCGAAAATCTCGAGGGCGTACTGATAGTCCTCGTCCGTGATCTCTTCATCGTTCAGGTCACTTTTGAAAGCTTCCTTTGGCGGTAGTGCGGGCAAATTGTACGCTTCGAAACTGTCGACGAAGGTGTACGGGTAAATTCCCTTCTTGAGAAGCCGTCGGAAACGGTCACCAAACATTTGACGGGTGCAATGAAACGCACTCTCGCCACCGCTGGAGAGGAGCGTTTCTACCAGGTTAGACAACGAGAGGTTGAAAAACTGCGTGGTATCGCGGAAATAGAGATCTCCAATATTGAACCCTCTTATCTTTTCCGAGCTCGAAGCTAAGATCCACGGTTCGCCCAGATTTAGAACGTGCATGTGGCGGAGAAGGGAGCTCAAATCGTACTGCAGGTTGTGCACGCACACGACGAGTTCTTTGGTGTTACGACACGTAAGGTTACACGTATCACACAGCGTCGCGACAAAATTCGAGGAACCGGGGTCTACGAAACGGGTGTGGTCGTGATGCGACACCTTCCGCGTATGTCGGTTAAATTCGATTCCACAAAATTCGCAGTGCGTAGCGCTCGCGTGCCGAAAGTGGTCTTCCATACTCATGACCAACGGTGAGGGAAGACGGTTCAGCCTATCGATTTGTTCGCTAAATCGCTTGAGCGAGAGCAAGCATTTTTCTGCCGCGTTGGGTCCCAAATAGCCATCTACGTCCATTATTTTCCCATCACAACTTCTCACTAGCACAATGCTATACGAGCTCATCCTGTGCACACTCGAGGCGTCCTTAACGAGCGCGTCCTTTTCCAGTATGCTTTCCGTGTCCAACACCGCAAAATAGGGATAGGGATGCATGTACTGTATCTTGGTGAAGGAGACGCTCTCCCCCGCTTTTGGCATTTCGAGAATTACTTCGTTTACGTCTCGACACAAACGTTCGTGCTGCTCCAACGCCCCTCTCGTCCTATAACCGCTCGTGCATTTCTCGCAATAAAAATAGTCACCTCGCCCCATGAAAGTGCTAAATTTTCTGATTCCATAGAAATGCTCCCTAACCTCGAGCAGGTGGACTTTGTCCTGATAGAGCGTGCAGGGAACCCGTCCGGTAGATATCGAACTCGTCTGCTCGTCGAACACGTAGATGTACACGGAGATTTTGTTTTTTCTCTCCCACAGGGCAATGTCTTCGTAAGTGACTGGGAAGCAGGGTGGCCAGTACGTTACACGCGTCTCCGGATTCGAAGGATTCATGTATTTGTGGTATCTGACATAATCGTTTGGTTTGTTCTCAACGGATGCAAGAGTGCCAGCACGCTATACTTGAAACACTCGTTTTCGTGATTCGGTGGAAGTTTGACGTTTGTGAGAGTCTTTGTTTTTTTCTTCAACATTTCGGGAAGCTCGATCGTGCACCCAATCCGCTTCGGTTTTAAGCGCGTTAGTTTTAAGTCGACACATTGGACGTCGTTCGAGGTGAAACCAGACCCTTCTCTCGCATAGTTTTCAACGCGTTGCGAGGACTCTGCGATGGCAGCATTTATCGCGCCTTCGATTTCTTGGCGGTTATGAACGACTCTCATGTGAAGGTTCACGTGAAGGAGATGAGAAGTCAACCCGTCGGCTCCGTCCTTAACCATGAGCGCCTTCGAGCACAGACAAAATTTGAAAGGCATGGGATAAGCTTCGAGGACGCGCGTGATTACTGGAGCTATGCTCGGTAGATAGAGTCGCAAATCGTCGACGTTGTCGTCGTGCGGGGAACAGAGAAGCGTGTACCTAGTAGCCGTTCCGTCAAATGCCTCATCTGTGACAAAGAAAGGAAGGAATCGTCTCTCCGTGACGGAGGGATGATTCTCTACGACGTGTTCTCTCAATTCAACGATTCTACGACCCTGGACAGGCTCAGCTTCGTTTCGAAATTCTGGGCTTGCATCTGGTGATTCATCTCGAACCCTACCAGACAGAGGAATGAAATCTGCATACGACTGATCCCCTTCCCACATGAGCAATTCGTCTGCATTGTCATGTCCATCTAGGGGTTCGTCGTCGTCGTCCGTTTCAGGTATTACGAAAGGCGGACTACTGACTCTGTCGTCGTCGTCATCTGAAAGGACGACTGGGCTATTACCGAGATTCTCTATTCTAGCTTCGTGCTCTCTTTCTACGGCCACGAGCATGGCATCGATGGGGTCGTACTGACATACGAGACAGCGCGGCACTGCGGTCAAACAAAATCAGTACGAGATTTCCCCTCACGAAACAATGCTCACTTTTCCCTTCAGTTGAGGAACGCTTGAGATTGATGATGAGAGAGGATGGGATGAGACCCTGTGTTCAGTGTCATGCGGTGACAGCGGCTATTGGTTCCTGAAAAACAATGTCATGCATAGAATACACTCTCACAGCAGAGACGGTCAACTTACATTTTGGTCCACGAAACGACTCACGTCGTGGATGAATGCCCCTCGTGGGCTGTCGATCAATCGTCGTAGAACCAGCGCACCTTTTATAGTCGCTACACCGCTCTCCTCCTCCTCGCATTGCGACGGTGTCGTCTGTACTTTGACCACCCCGCCTTCCGTCTTTCGCGCCTTTTTGCGATGTCGCATATGACAATGATACTATCGACGTTGAATAAAACATTACACTAATTTCTAGCTAACACTCTGGGACGACTTGTACATGACGACGAGAAGACCCAGAGTGGGATTCGAACCCAGGATCCTTCTACACTGGGCGCGACACACTAACCACTAGTCTATTTCGTACTGCGTGAGGTTTTTCGTATTGCGGGGTTCGTGTCTACACACGTCACAACATGTTCAAACACGTCAAACATGTTCAGACACGTTCAATGACGTCATAAGAGGAAGAGAGAGGAACGAGTGTGTCCAGGGGCGACTTCGCCGCCCGTGTCCGAACATGTTCAAACATGTTCAAACACGTCTTAACATGTTCAAACACGTTCAATGACGTCATAGAGAGTGAGAGGCAAAGCTTTACTATAAATGTCGAAGCGAATGGTCGATCGTCATTCCATCATGATCAGCTTGGTAGATCCTCGTAAGTAATACCCATGACGTCATCATCGTCGAAATGTTTGAAGAGTTTCGTTTCCAGTGTACAACACTTTTGCTGCGCGTGAAGTCGGTTTTTTCCCGCCTCACATATTTCGGGAGATTGGCAGCGCCCGCTTCTTCTGCACCAATTGCGGTGGATTGTGGTCCAAAGGTACGCTTCCTCGTTATTTTTTTAATACGTTCTATAATCGTTCACATTTTTTCAGAGCAAAAGCATTGGACGGACCGATTGATTCGCCCGTTTCTCGGCTGTCGGACGGTACCGTTCGACGTACGTTGCGAAGGACTTCGACTATTGAAGGAAGATGGAGAAGATGGACCATCAGTGTCACTCTGTGACTGAAGAAGATTGTACGTGTGTGTGTTTGAGATATAAAAACACGCGTTTCTCACACTCCTTTCGTTGCAGATTACGAATGGCTACTGACGGGAGATCTACCCCTGGTCCTAACCTTCAAGCCTCCTCCAAAGACCTTCTTTTTGCGAATCGGCGATCAACTGACTACCTGTCGCTGCGGTGGACTCTGGTCGAGAAACCCCAGCCATTGGTTAGACTCGAGCCTTCGTCCGTATTTGGGCTGCCTTCCCGGCTACGAAACCAAAGCTGGAGCCTAATTCATGTGTAACGAGAAATAAAAAAAGGTTGTCTACTCTCATTCCGTCTCAGTCATGATGACGCCCGAGCAGAGGTTTGCCACCTTTGTGCAAACGCGAATGTATCGGGACTTGCTGCGATTACGCGATTATATTCACGGCGATAGCTGCGAGGGAGACTTTCGCTCGATTCTCAAGACGATACCCTTACGTCTGTTCACCGTCAGTGGGAAGATTGCAAAGAAAATGAAGCGTTTCGTAGATTACAAGCTCGAGCTGTTGGAAAAGTATAGACGAGGAGAGACAGTCGACCCGTGTCTCATCAACGCGGGTTTCAACCGACCTATCGTCCGTCGCTACTGGCTTCTCCACACATCCCTCGACGTCACGGTGCAGACCGGCGACGACGGCGGTGAGCGTCGGGTCAGCACGTTGGAAGATCGTCTCGCAAGGGTCTTGTGTATGTCGTGAAAATAAATAGTCTATTTTTTACGAAACGAGTTCGCTCACGAGGAGACGTTTTATTGTTTCGTCATTCTCTTCGAGGTTACAGGAAAACATGGATACACAACTTTTCAAGCTGTAGCGTTTCGACATGCGCGTGGCTACGTAGATACAAAAAAGCCCGCAGTAAGGCGAAAAGGGTGATTGAATACACTTGTCGTTATACTCGTCCACTACAGGTAAAGTCCTTCGAAGGTTTGCTTCGATGGGGGGAAGTCCGTAGCTGTCGAAAAACACGGTAGACCCGTCGTAGTTTTTCAGGTAGAGCACCCAGTGCTGCCCGCGCCTTCTTCGCTCTTCCGTATTGATGATTAAATAACCGGGCTTGCGTAAAACGAAGGCTTCGTCGGAAGCGCAAATGCCTCTCAGCATGGAGGAAGCGAGGGGGTTCAGGGACACGAGTTCCAAGATGTCGCTCTCGTACATCTTTTCTTATGGGAAGGTGACCGTACGGTCCTTGTCGACGTACATGAGCTTGGGACACTCGGAAATCAAGAGGACGGTGACCGCGTGTGGAAGGGCTTTAGCGAAGCGTAATTGCAGGCGAACGTTTCCTTTTCGCCACTCGTTCAAATGCGAAGGAGAAGAACACTTGTCCACGTCCAAGTTGAAGTAGAGAAGGAACCCGTTCGTTTTAAATCGCTCGTAGCTATACTTGAAATGTTTCTCTCCCAGTTCTTGCAAGAAGTTAAAGTAGGGAATTTTGACGAGGTCGTTCTGAAAGTCGTACTCGGCTCGCACTTGCTGGCCGTCCACGGAGAGCATCGAATGAGACAGGTCGTAATGACGGAATTTGTAGGGGTTCGATTGGATGTCGCCGAGAAAGTCGGACGTGGCGAGCAGGGCGACGCATAATTTGGAAGGTACCCTTTCGGGGTAAACGTTTTCAAAGTGAGCGTCCAAGCTCCCGGCACTCAAGCTCCGCACCTTGGTTTCCAATCCGCGTAACACGTAGATGGCCGGCGTGGTCTGAAGCCGCCGCTCGTATTCCAAAAATAGGGAAGGTGCCAGCGTCACCTTTTTCAAGTGTAACGTCATTTCTTTAATGTCCACCTCGTAATTGTACGTTTTCTTGTCTTTGGGGACCGATACGAGTTTAAATTCGTCGTTGTTTAACAGGAAAACGACGCGAATTTCGACGGCAGGTACCATCAGGCGCGGCTGTTGAAACAGGTCGGTATTGATCTGACCGACCAGGTTAAAGTATTTTCCACCCTTCGTCGCTTCGTAACGTTGTTTCGGACCGCGAGACGAGACGTCGTAATCGTCCTTTAAATGTTCGTCGTCCTCGACATAAAGTCCAGCCGCGTGCACTGTTTCTTGAGCCGCGGGCGTGGAATGAAGCACGACGTCCAAAATACTCCTGTAGGCGTACAACTCGTTGGAACTGACGAGCTTGTTGTTCGCATAAACGGTGACCGTCTTAAACATGCCGCTCAACAGGTGGTTTATTGGGAAAACGACATCTTTCTCGTCCATTTCTTCCCCGTCGTCGCGAACAATGCGCACGGTCAAAGACACGAAACTGCCGTAGAGATCCAAGTGTGCCCTTTGCAAATTTTGAATACAAAACTCGATCACGGAATTATTTACTCCGTTGACCGGATAAAAAAGTTGGTACGAAGTATCTTCCACGCCGTATTGAATGGAAGGGGGTTCGAATATCATCACGTCACTCGTTAGACAGATCGGCGTCTGTATTTTTCCTTTCGTTGACGTCATGACGGAGCGCGCGCAGCGGATGTGTGACCTTCACGGCGTACCAAAGATATCTGCAGGTGCGTCGTGTGTCGGCGCCTTTTGTTGTCGTTTGCGGCGTTTCTTCCCATTGTTGTTTCCAGAGCCCTCCATGGAATCCAGCACGTCTCTCCCCGTTGCTATGGCCGTCTTTTTTACTGCGCGCGATATTCCTTCGCCATCGGCCAAATTCCGCGCCAAGCGCTTCAACGTTCTCTTGGCGATCGGTTTTATTTGCTGCCAGATGGGAACGATAAACTTGGATATGTTGCTCAACACACCGCCCCCTCGTTGGAAAAGGGGTCCCGTGTACACGGGAATTATTTTGGGGGAATTACGGTACATATTTGAAATGCAACGTTAGATTGGTTCTGCCTTTGGACCGCAACGGCAAACGTCTTCCCGTTTCGTCCGCGAGAACGATCGTCACTGAAGGAATTTCGAATTGAGACAGGTTAAAATACTGGATGTTATCTAACGTGTAGGTGACGACGTGCTTGTCTTTCTCGTAATAAAAGGGTAGTATTTTTAATATCGGTTTTTTCCCGCTCCCCACGTACGTGGGTTCCACGATATCCGTGTACACGATTATGTTGTGAAACGGGGGTTCCAGGAGTACCTCGACGGAGCTCGTGGCATCCTCATCCCCCGTGAACACGGTACGCGATTCGAAGCCCAAAAGCACGGCCAGGTACTCGGAAAGTCTTAGGGTGGAGGTGCCCTCGGAAAGCCGAATTTTACATTTCTGTTCGGTTCCGTCGAAGCTGAAGCGCGCGCGTTCGCCTACGCGCTGGTTAATCGCATTTAGAAGTGCTTGCGGCGTCGCATAATAGCCGGGAGGCAGATGTACTTGCAAAGATCGAGGAATTTTCGTCTTGATCGTGAAAGAAAATTGGCGCGCTACGGGGAGAGAGACGCGTAGCGTTTCTTCGTGTCCCTCGACGGGTGTGAGATGTAGCAGCTTGACAAAGGGTTCCGGTACGTGCAACCCTTTCGGTGTTTTCAGAGAGTACACGTTATCCGCGAATTCTAGCGAGGCGTCCAGCTTGTGCGTCTGGAAATACTTGTTGAGTGTGTTCCGTAGGGACGTGGTTTCCGAATTCAGAGTGACGTCGCCGAAAGCGACGGCGGCTGCGGCGTGCTCCAATAAGATGGAGGTGGCTTCGCGTTCGCTCAATTTGGGGGGTTTCACCGCACGACCTGCTTCGCGGGACGCTAGCGAGGCGTCGAGCGCTTGCGCGAGCCGAGGGTCCAATTCCACGGCTTTCACGTCCACGGGTAAGACGAAGTCGTATCGCGATTTATTGTACGCGAAAGAAACGTCGAATTCCGAAAGGGCTTTTCCCAAATCCCTCTCGAGATCCGAGGTGACACGAAAAGTTCTGCCGGCTTCCACCGTGTCCTCGAAAGAAACCTCGATTTTCGCATCTTGCCTTTCGTACCCGATATTTAAAAAATCGTTACTTATGCTGAGATCCATCAGACCGACTTTATACCGATTCGAGAGCTGAAGCGGACTATCGAAAGCTACCGTGAAGGCGTTGAGTTTATTCGAGGGAAACTTATCCATGCTGGCGTTCGAGAGCAGGTGGACGTAGATGTCTGACATCATTTCCCAATCTTGACCACGTCGCTGCTCGGAACCCAACTGTCGTGTTCTTTGTCGTAACCGAACCAGCGAACCAAGGAGAAGCTCTGACCGTTCACCTGCTTCTTCCTCAGCACTTTCGTTACTGGCCAAGGCTGATTGGCGTCTCGGGTTACGACGAGTACCTCCTCCGGGTAGAAAGATCCGTCCACTTCCTTACCCCGGTAATCTTCCAGGTGTACGACGGGAGGAGAGGTGTCTCTCAGGCGGGAGACGGTGAAAATCTGAGGCGACCAACTCCCTTCCGAGCTCTTATGAAAACCTTTTCTGTGAAGTAGGACCCTCACTTTATCCCCCAGTTTGAGCTTCTTTTTCACGGAGGGTACGACGGGCTTCCCATTTATCTTATTGAACAGCTCCAATTCGTTTTCGGGCGTGACTTCGGACGGGCTGATGCCCAAAGTCCTGTGTTTGGTGGTGTTGTAGTCGCGCACGATCTTGGGAAGCGCGGAAACGAAGTGGTATTTTCCCGTTACTCTAAAATAACGGAATATTCTGTCGCGTAAAGTGCGTATGACGCGCTCTGCCTGCGACGCTTTGATTACTGGAGAGAAGGTAGAATACATCTGTACCTTCTTTCGTGAGAGATACTCCTTGACGGTCTTGTTGTAGAATTCCCCGCCTCTGTCGCAAAAGATGCGTGTAGGTACGTTACCTCCCCGAAAAAGTCTTATCATGGCCCTTTTCATTTCGGCGGGGCGCTTCGTCTTTAGCGGGAGGGTGCGCAGAAAGCGGGAGAGGGAATCGATTGCCACGAGAATGTAGCGGTAGCCACCGTTGAATCTCTTGTATTTTGAAAAATCGGCGAGGTCCATTTGCCACACGTCGTTGATCTTGAGCGCGATGATGCGTCTCCTATTAAACTTTCTTCTGACCGGATGGTGGAGCGTGTAGGCATCCAGCTTTCTGAGAATGGCGAGAGCCTTCTTTTTGCTCAAGTGATGCGCTTTTCTATAGCGTTCCACACCCCCCAAACCACCCTCTGGTTTCTCATATCCCTCCATAAGTCGTCCACGCAATGGAGGCCTGCTGCTGCTGCTGTTGAGGCTCGCGAGATTTGGGTAGAGAAATCAGACGCAATAGTTTCGAGACTTTGGGGAACCAGGAAGGTTTCTTTCCCGTCTTACGTTGCAACAAATAATTGACGAGTTCGTAAACGGAGGAGTGTCTGATGGGCTTGCCCGACACGGAGACACAACCCTCGCGATCCCAGGAAAGAACCTTCTTTAATTCCGAGACGACCCTTTCCGCTTCCTCTTCGTCCACCTCTGGAGAGAGGAGCGAATAGTCAAAGTCATTTGTAGCGTCGGACGCCTTGTTTTTATTGTCGTAGGGGTCAAATCCGTACTGCTTGAGTATGCGATACAGTGCTTGCAGTATGAGTTTCACTTTGACGTCGTCACTCTCCTTCGAGGAAAGAATGTTTCCGATGGAGGAGGTGGTCACTTCAATTCTCTTGGCCATTGGCGAAAAGGTTCAACACGGCGGAAAGCAGGAGAGGAACCACCGACGAAAGAACGCCCTGTCCTCGCTGCTGAGACAGATAGCGCTTCAAACGTTGCGGATTCTTGTGAATCTTTTTGTAGGCGAGCCGTCGTAAAAAGCGTTTGTGCTTCTTCAAACGCGCGAACGTATCTGGAGCTAGAGCCACCTTTCCGTTCAATACATTGAGGCAAATTTCGGAGAGGTGTTTCATGTCGGACGAGGACGAACGTCTCAAGACGTCGCGGCGGCGTGGAGGGGGTAGAGTGGAGAGTACTTTGAGTAAAGTGAGGTGAGGGCGGAGATTCATTTCGGAGCGTAGATATATTGACGTTCTCCCGGAAAGATATTGCTACGCAACCTGTGATCCTCGTGCGTATAGTTGTGAAGATCCACGAGTAAATATGCGTGGGGCGACGACATCGCTTGTTTATATGCGTCCAGAAAATACTCCAATCTTTTTCTGCCAAATAGCTGTTGGCCGAAATGTTCCATCTGGTGCACGCTGCGCACGGTGCGCCACAGGACGACGTAACTGGCGTTGTAGGATATTGTTCTAAAATGGCTACTGTCGAAAAAGATGTTTTGAACGAGTAAGAAGATCGACGCGTTGGCGTGGTGAGAACCCCGAATGAAAAGATCGGTCACCTCCTTCAAGGAACCGGCGTCGGTCATGTGATCGTCGACGACGATCAGCGTAGCGCGCGACGTGTCCCACTCTCGCGGTAGCTCCTTGGTAAATTTTACGGAGTCCCCGAATTCGTCCTGCATGCTCGGCGAAGCATATTTCTGCACGTAGAATATTTGTGACGGAGGCTTGTCTACCACGTCGTTCAGGTTCCTCAACACGTTAGCAACGAAAGTAGATTTGCCGCACATGGAGGGGCCGCTTAAGATACAGCGAAAGGGATGACGGAAACGAAAAGGTTCGGGGGAAGACATGTTACGTGCGTACACGTTGCACGAAGAGAAAGAAGAGACTGAGACTCGAAGAGAAATGCATCGCTTTTATTTACACATCCTCGTCGTCGTCCTCTACATCGGAACTGCGTTCCCAATACAGATTGTCCAGGCTAAAGTTGGACTTCTTTTTCGCCAGTCTGTCCGCCGCTAAGATGCGGTCGAGCGTCTTCATCTTGTCCTGACACATTTCTTGACGTGCTTGCAACCATTCCAGACGGTGGACTTGAAAGGCTTCCTCCACGATGCCGCGTATAAATTCGCGAAGTTCTTCGTTTTTTGTCTTTTCCTTGCGACGACGAGAAACGCAGGAGAATAAACCACACATGGCGTTTTCCACGTATCGGTCAGAATGATGACGCGAGCGCGGTGCGCGCTGCCTTTATAGAGATAAACGCGCGCGCGCAAAGAACGGAGAATGAAAGCGAAACTGAAAAGCCACCCGTCGCCGCTAGGAGCGCGCGCGCAGCAGAGAGCCGAAACCGAAAACACCCGCGGCCGGCGCAGAGGGCGCTAGGAGCGCGCGCGCGCGCATGCGCGGACGGGTGGAGCAGAGGGCGCGCGCAAGGCGCTGCGCGTCGCCTCTCTCAGTTTCTCTCGGACCGTCGCGGAAGACGGACGTGCGCTCCGCGCGCTCGCTCACTTTCTGGCTGCCTCTCGTAGAGAGCAGACGTATGTTCTCCGCGCTCGCTCAGTTCTGCCTGGAAGTTGCCGCGGGGGAAAAGGTGAGTGATTTGACGCGCTCCTTTTCTCGTATGTTTGCCGTGTTTAGCGGTGACCGCGCTCGTGCTAAGCCTTTTCTCGCATGTTTAGACTTGTTTTGCGGTGTCCAAGCCTGTTGACGCATGTTTAGCGATGTGTGGTTCCCGCCTTGTGTTAGCTGCGTAGTGTTGAGGTTATGCCCAAGCGCGCTCCTTTTCTCGTATGTTTGCCGTGTTTAGCGGTGACCGCGCTCGTGTTAAGCCTTTTCTCGCATGTTTAGCGATGTGTGGTTCCCGCCTTGTGTTAGCTGCGTAGTGTTGTGGTTAGGCCTAAGCGATCGTCCCCCCGTAAGCCTTTTTCCCCCGATGTGTACTGTTTTCTGTTTAGCAGTAGCGGTTAGACCTTTTCTCTCGCATGCCTAGACTTGTTTAGCAGTGCTGTCATTTTTACCTGCCGCTAGTATCTTGTTCTCTGTCTCTCTCCTCTAGAGCTATGATGGTGGCGCCATCTGGTGTGATGCCTTGCAACTAAGTGGCCACCTGTCGTCGATCTCTGCAACTACCCGACGTCAACAAGCTCTGGTCACCCCGGAGCCGTTTCTTCGCCGCGGCATCGTTGATTTTCGAATAAATTGTTTCTCTCCACTCTATTTCTATCTTTTATTTTATTTTCTACCTATTTTTTTATTTTTTATCAGCTCAACTAGCCCACAACTCTCACAGTGGTCTGGACACGTCCTAGATGCGCCCCAATTAGTGTAATGACTCCCTGGTGGGTCCTAATTACTGTGGGGGGTCCCAATTAGCTCTAATTGCTCATTAATGGCGTCCAGGCCACTGTGAGAGTTGTGGGCCAGTTGAGCTGATACATTACTACTGACGCTGTCGAATTCGCAGTCGTACAAATAGTCGCAGAATACAAAACCCGTCTGGCATCTTACCAAATCCCCAAGAAATCAATGTGTCCCGTAGAACGTCTAGACCTGGCGTTCTAGCAAATTGGCATACGATCACCGAGTGTATCAGCGCCACAGCTAGTCAGCTATACCACCTTCTTGTCCCGGAGCGAGACCACGAGTTCAGAGGAATCCAAGAATAGTATACCTTACGCATGACAAGAAGCACGAATTCTTCTACTGTGTTCCCGTTCCCACTGAACTGTTGCGACCGTATTTACATATTCGAGTTGCGTGAAAATTGTGTCAGCGTGCGCACAAATATCTGTATGATTAACCCGCTGGATTTCGGAAATGGTCCTAGAAAACAGAACGCTAGATGTGACACCGTGCAAAACTTTTGCCGTTTTTTTTTTTCATACTACCAAGGACAGTTCTACAGCACTTTTAGTAACCGTTGCCAGCGTCTTTGCATGTTGCTTTATTCTGAGCCGAATACATTCGTTCTGTTGTCCACATTCATTTCATTCACTCCAACAACGGAGCGCTACGGGTGAGTTTTCCGATGCACAAGCTTATTAATGCGTTAGCATTAGAATCCCCGGTAAGCAAGAATGGCGCCGTGATATGTCTGTAGCGACGGCGCGCACTCGCGGTGAGTGGAGAGGGAAGGAGAGGGCTGGTGGAGAACGCGCGACGCCGCGCACCGGCCAGTGCAGCTGTGCTGGTCGACGGGTTCAGACGTGTCAGCGAGGTCGCGCCATGAGTTATGAAAGCTGTGCGTAGGAGTGCCGGCGAAAGAAGGCAGAGATTGCGAGACGGCGCCGCCAAGCTGAGTCGGAGGAAGCCCGAAAGGCTCGTTTGGCTGTAGATGCTGTCTTGCTTTAGCGTTCTGTAGGGCCGTGTGGAGGTTTGTGTAACGTTTGTGAAGGGGAGTTCCAAAGAGGGCTTCAAGTTTTAATGCTAACGCATTTCCGTCGGATTCACCCATTCACGAATGTTCGGATTCACCAATTTAACCACGTTTTTCTAAGTGCATGCCAACGGGGCAACGACATCGATTGTCCGCAATATCTACTGCACTGTAAAAGCAGAACTTCACCACACGGTGAAGACTAATCATTGCACGAAATGGTACCGTTATCACTCACGATTTGCGGAAAGTGCCGGGCGTAGTCCTTTATGGGACAATTAACATGACTGCATAAGAGTCCAAATCATAATCAAAACAAATCCACGTGGGTAGCACAAAGGACCAAAGCCGGTCCGGAGTGGTGCCGACTAGCTCGCACCGTTCGTGCGGTCTCCCCACTGGTCCGCACTCCTTCCGTTCCCATACTGCGCCATCTAGTGAAGACGGAGCTAACCCTCTCCGGCGCCTCAAGGCAATGTGCATGCATATAGGCTGTTGTGAGAAAGGTCCTTTGGAATGCGAATAACGAACCACACTGCCCCTTCATTTCTGTCATGCACCGCCAGGGTGGGTACTCTCCCGCTCCGCCCAGAGCCGTTTACGGGGAGAGTTTGGTGATTGTTAGGCCTTTTGCCGCCCTGAGATGGGCGCTCAATGTGACGTGTGCATTCATGACCGGAATGAAAAGCGATTTATTGTCGAAATATTGATTTAAAATACGAGAAAAAATACATAGGTGGGTAGAAATCCAGCGAACCGGTAGATATGTAGGAAGGGAGTTGCCTCAGGACAGAAGCCCCCGATATTTCGAACAGAGACTGTTCTTCTTCTGTACAGTTTTTTAGTCAGTTACAGTACAATACAGTTCTTTAGTCAGTAGCGGCACAGCACTGACAGTGACTGAAGCAGTTGGGATTACGCATATTTCGCGTGGAGTCTCCTTCCCAGAAGGATGAATAGCAACGGTTGAAAAGTTGAAGAAGAACATTGAGGAGAAGAGAGAGAAACATTGAAACCACAACATTGAAACCAAGAAACATTGAAAAGAATGAGTGAACACTTTAAGTTCCAGTCCCTTGATCATTTTATTGGGTTGAGCATCGAGGACTGTGTTGCAGCACTGATGAGCCCAGCCCCGTCTTATAACTTCGGCACTCTGACGGAAAAACACATCTTGGGCGAGAGAAGACTTCAAGAAAGTTCGAGATCACCTCTTGTTGGAGCTAGAGGTCACACTTAGATGGCAGCCTTGGTTATTGCCAATCAACGAGAACAAAACACTGCAAGGACCAGCTGTGTGGAACAATGGTAATTCCAAACGAAATTCCAAGAAAAGTTAAAGTGGTAACATGTCCTCGAGTCTTATGAAAACGACACGCACGGAGAACGCAGAATTAGACGACACGTGTCCCAAGCACATCGACACTGTGTTCTCCGTGGGTGTCGTTGTCCTCAGACTCAACAAAACAATACAACTCTCCGATGTACACCAGCTCACTTATTCTCCTCACTTGTGGTCATTTGTTTTGTTCTATGCTGAAGGTAAACTCGGTTCTTCAGGACATTTGGTCAATAGTCCTTGCCATCCGGGGCAAGGTTTACCGGAATAGGCAACAACGAAAGGCATTTCCATTCCGTCTGTCAAGGGTCTTCTTCGTTTCGTAGGCCGGTTCACGACATATTGAGTTCTTGCGAGAAATCGCTTTTCTCTGAACTTCAAGTTCACGACGTACCATTGCTGGTATATGATGGTTCTTCTGTGTCCGCAAGAGTGACTCGTCAGCTAACGGACGAGGATAATTCTGGTTTCGGAGTCCTACTATTTATTTCTTCGCATAGCAGTTATTTTGCTTGTGCCAAGCGATGACAGTGCCTGTACAGACGTCTGCACAAGTAAGCACAAGGTGGCTGCTCCAGTCATACATTTGAAGTACTTTATTACATTTTGTTTCAAAAATGGTGACAATTATTTCCTTTTTTCTTTTCCTTCAAATAGTACTGAACCTGGAGGAACATCTGCGCCCTCTTCTCGCCCTTGTCTATTCTCGTCGTCTGCCCAACTGTCATAGTGATGATGGAGTGAAAGTAGCTTTTCTGTCATTCGCTGCGAAAAACAGCTTGATTTGCATCCAATGCACGAATTGCGTGGCTGCGTGGGTGCACCCAATCGTGGACGTTTGACGGCTGTTTTCTCTGTGTGTGTGTGTGTTTTTTTTTGGCCATACCATTTTTTGAAGAGGACGGAGTGAGTCGCGTATAGCGCCATTTACCGTTTACATTTACTGAGTTTGCCCATTAGGAGGAGGATAAGCTGAAGTGCGTCACACGACATCACGACTGCATGCGCGCCCCTCCTCGCCGTGCACGACCTTCATTATTTGAATTAGTTTTTTTGTGTGTGTTTGTTAGCGCCGCGAAGCAACTGTGGTTATGAGCTGTGTACAGATGGACAGAGGAGAGCGGGAAGGAGTGGTCGGACAGGGGGATTAGTAAGCGTCCTGGGCAGGGGGAACTGTGTCGATATTGATCCGGAAAGTTTTCGGAAAAGCAAAACCTCAGACAGCACAGCCGACGGTAGGATTCGAACCGAGCACCTCCCAGTCTTCAGTACGGCCTTATAACTACCACGAACGAGCGGGACGCCTTAACTCACTTGGCCATGACGCAGGGGCGGATCCAGGGAAGATCCTCGGGGGGGAGGGGGGCACTGAAAAAAAGAGACAAGACGGGGGGGGGGGTCGCTACGTAGCAGGAAAATTCGCCGTGCGGCAGGAAAATCTGCCGGAATGGGGGGTAGAGGTATGTCTCGGGGGGGGGGGGGCACCAGGCCCCCCCCACTGGATCCGCCCCTGCCATGACGCTGGTCTTTGAATTATTGGCGAGGCAGCTTCTCAAGCCGATCTGGGCTTTACAGTGGCGATTCAGGGAAATAGACCAAAAGACAGTCTCTGCGAAGGGGAGAGGAAAAAGTTTGGAGGAACCACGTAACGAAGCGTCTGCCCGCTCGCCGTGCAGCAACAAGGGGGTATACACAGGACTGACATTCAATGTATTGCTCCATAGACGAAAGCATGCTGAGCGAACGCGATGCATCCTGGACACGTCTTGGTCACATATCACGCCGAGCGTCAGCGCGCACGTGACCTTACAGATGACAGCGCCCGTGATCGGCGGCCAAATGGTTTATGAACACAGAGGAAATTTCTCTTTTTGGGCACCGTTTTGGACGTCTTCCGACCCCTGTAATTATTTTTATCCGATAATCTCGCAGTAAAGCCGCATTTTTGTGCGTGAGGCATCGTATTCTTGGCCACTTCCAAAGATACGATGACAACTCGGTATTATGACACACTGAGTCGGTGCGATCTACTTAAACTAACGAGGCATTGTCGCGGACGAAGCACTATATAGCTTAAGCTAGTAACAAAGGTATATCTCTTGGTTTTTGTGCCGGCAGGAATAACCCGGCAAGCGTTACAACGACAGTAAACAACGTCACGTGACCTCAAAATGACGTCGCCTATGACGTGTGACCAGGACAAAATGGCGGTTTTTGCGAAACGCACCCGCTTGAGGGTAGTTACAAAATGGCGGGCTTGTGTCACCCTTGGTATACTTCGACCGGCATGATTCTGCGTATGGGCCCGCAGAACAAACCACTTGCGCCAAGTAACTTCGAACTGTTTGCTGTTTCACCATTGCTTAGGGGGAGGGGGTGGACCAACGAAGTCTCTCCAGGTCACTGTAAGCTCTGTGTATAAATATTTTGCAAATGTTGCCAAGATTGATTATATTTGATAAATCTAGTCATTGTAAGGCAGCGTAAGCCTAGCCTATGCTATTTAAGGGGCCCTTCTTGGGTGAGCATTGTTTCCTGAGAACAGTACGTGCAATCTACATGCCATACTAAGATGTGTAAAGTAACTAATTACATGTCATTAATTAATTGTAACAAAATACTTTGTAGTTGAACCACTTTTTCTGAGTAACTTGCACGCCAAGGAAAGTTATTTCTGAGGATCAGTGTCGGATCCAGACCGGTTTTTCTTTGGGAGGGGGGGACTTTCTTTGTCAGAGCCCGTAGCGGGGGAGGGGGAGTGGGAGATCCAATGAATTAACCGACGTTTTGGGGGGCGTGCGCCCCCCGTGGATACGCCACTGTTGTCGAGTAGGGAATAGCGGTATTTCGTTATTCCTTCGTTTTGGTAGCGGGTGCTCCAGTTATTGCAGTTGATAATTATTTTACAATATCTTTGCATTTATCATCTGGATCGATGTAGGTTTGTGTTGGACATCCTGCACACGATAGCACATTTTCGATTTTCTAGCTTGTAGAGTACAGCGGGTAGACCCTTGCACACTCTAAGAAAAAAAGGAGTAAAACGGGGAGTAATTGCAGCTTCTACTCCCCTAGTGTGCAATTACTCCCCATTTTAGTCCCCTAACCCAACATTTAGTCCCGACATTTACTCCCCAGGACTGCAAATTGTCACTAAACTTCGCGAATGGTCTCCTGAATGCAACAGTCACCGTAAATATGTGCCCTTGGTCAATTTGAAGGGCATAAGGCTGTATAACTCAGACAACGTAGCAATTTTCCAGCCACACAGAGTAAGAAACAGTTAGCAAATCTTTCTTCGCAAATTGTGCCCTAGTATGGCACAAGATTTTATATCACTCGATATATCACGGTTGACAGTTTGCTTCAAAGTATTTTCATGCATGCGCACCAATTATGTACCTGGGACTCTTACGACAGCGCGTGAAATGCGGTCTTCACTCTGTGACATTCATTTACTCCTCTGCACTTACTCCCGAAAGGGACTATTTTTTGTGGCAATGCAATTACTCCCCAAAAGGAGTAAAAGTACTCCTTTTTTTCTTAGAGTGCAGTGTATCTGTTGGACCACAAGATAACATTTGAGAAGGAATGGTACAGCTGTTCCACCCACACAGCGGGACATTTATATACGCACAGTAAAAAGGCTCAACCCTTGCAGTAAGATTGTCCTACTCGCTGTTGTACATGCGCGAACAGAAACATGTCCGTTGCCACACTTGCAGTCGAGAACGTATTTGTATCCTTAAGAGTGCTTTTTTTTTTTTCTTCTCTGAATGTAGCTAGTGGTCTAGGACATTTGGACGATACATAGGCGCCGAGCAGCGCTTTATTTGATGATGATTAAAATGCTTATTCGGGACATCGTGGCTCAGCTAAAAACGAATATATGCAAACATCTTTTACTGCTTCTTGAACTGTGCACGAGAGGGAGTTGCCGAGTGATGCGTACTGTGAGTCGTCCGTAGTCCTTTCCTCTAGCATAAGTAGTTACTTACGTACTTGTGGTGTTGACAGTTAGTGACCACACATCCCGCTCCATGCGTGCTACCAGAGCACTGTAAGAGCGGCTTCCCCCGAATACACCCATGACTTCGTTCACGTATTCGATGTACCAATTGAAGCGAAGTTTGCTGTCGAAATACTTGGGATGGAAACGTGGTACGTCCAAGAAAGTCCACAAGGTGTTGGAGTGGTTAGAACTGTCGATTACTAGCCACGCCCATGCGCCAACACGGTGACGCAGGTCCACCTGCATAGGATGTGACTGATGAGATTATACCCTTGTCATACCTGCAGCATTCAATGACCGTTGAAACCAATGCCCATTGAACATACCCTAGTGCCACCAAGTATGTAATGTGTCAACCTGTCTGGGACCATTGGATCCAATGCTCTTTGAAAAAATGACACGCTGCACGTTTGGTGCCCGCATAACCCATGACCGTTCGTTTCAATTGTCACTGAAAACTACCCGAGTGTCAGGGGTCTTACGTACTCGGGGGTCGCATTAGACTCTCCGCATTGTTCACCATAAAACCCCTCTGCGTGGTTCTAGCGTCCGGCATGTCCAAAGTCCATATTTAAAGGAAACGCTTTGACGGGTTGTGAGTGTGATCATGTACGCAAGGACGCTAGAGGATACATTTCACCATCAGGACGTAAAGGAGGGCCTCAGTGGTGGCATTTTAGGCTGTTTGCGGGATTCCTAGATGAATTAATGCGGCGACGTAACTGAAGTATAAATGGGGCTTTCGCAGATGATACGGCGGACGTTCTGGCGGTGGCAATGTTCAACTATTCGAGGGGTATCTACCAAAAATTCGCTGACTAACTTTTTAGTTACGCGCATTCGGGTGAAATGTAAGATAATAGGATTGGAGCTGGTCGTTATTCCAGGTCAACATATTTCTTTAAAGGGCCGGTCGCATTCGCCCAAGTCGACTACGAAACAATAGTGTCATTCTACTCGTCGTGGACTGACCACGGTATCGAAAATCGTACGCAGTGTAGTGGCGTGGTTCGACAGCTGTTCAATAAACTACATGACAGGAGAACGCGCCGGATGTTGAGAGTATGCCAGAATTCCTTCTCTGGAAAAGAGAAAACCTTGCATCCTAGGAACAAATCAGAACATGGCGTGGAGAAAAGGAATGCAGCCGCCGTGCAGACATCTAGTAGAGTAACCGGGCGTCTGGACAGAGATGGGAAGTCCCGAAAAAAAAAAAACCCGGAAATTTTGGAAAAAAAACAGCTTTTTTCTTCGTCTCCGGAAAAATTGCCCAAAATTCCCAGGCGACAAAATTCAAAAATGTAAATTTTCCTGCCTTCGATGCGTTCCAACCCGCCCGCAGTGGCTTCGGTGCCTCTAATCCGCCAGCAACCACTAACTTATACCCAAAACGCACTGACGCAGGATCCACATCGCGCGCAATCATGATTAGGCAGCGATTGTGATCACCCTCAGGTGCGGACAAAGCGAGTCTCGGCGAGAGAGATCAACAACGCAGACACTTATCCCCCGTCGAAACAGATGAAATAGCATTTGTATTAATGTGAATTTCTTTAAAGTATACATCCTGGACCAGTGTTTTCTTTTACTTTTTAGCTTCTGAGGTTATTGTGCAAAGCTTCCACCAGACGGCAGCGAATGAAAACCAAGATCACGAACGTGAAGTACCAGCGGCATGGCCGAGTGGGCTAAGGCGTCCGCTCGTTGGTGGTAACCAAGGTCGTGCTGTAGACTGGGAGGTGGTGGGTTCGAATCCTACCGCCGGCTGTGCTGTCTGAGGTTTTCCCTGGGTTTTCCGAAGACTTTCCAGACGAATGTCGGCACAGTTCCCCCTGAAGTCGGCCCAGGACGCATACCAATCCCCCTGTCCCCCACTCCTTCCTGCTGTCCTCTCTCCGTCTGTCCACATCTGTACACCGCTCATAGCCACAGTTGCTTCGCGGTGCTAACACGCAATCCAAAAAAAAAAGAACGTGAAGTGCGGACGGTACGGCGTGCCCAGTGGGATTACGCCGACCACGATTGCGAACCGATCCAGATTGTGTGCGACAGTACGTTTTGGGTATTAAGCACCGTCTGGCCGCTTCAAGCGATCGCCTTCGCGTTCACAGAATGTCGGAGTTCTGGTCGGAGTGGACGGTTTGCTCCAATTATCTATCGCTGAGTAGAAAGCAGTCTCATGGGATGCTCTGCTCTGCATTTATGCCTAGAGGGTGAACACTACTAAGGTTCCTAGCTCATTGTATGCTGTGGCTTGGCCGGCAATGCTTCGACTCAGCAGTAACCGCGTTCGTTTCATTTTTCCCATTTTTTAGGAAAGAAACCCGAAAAGAAACGTTTTTTTTTTTTTTTTCGAGCGATTGAAAATGTCCGGAAATTTTGCATCTCTCGTCTGGACGGCATCTTTCTCTTCTGAGCGCAGTCCTCTCACACCTCCGGTTGGTGAGTGACGGACCATTCGGAACTAGCATCCAAGTCAACCGCAAACTTCGACGTTCCACAACCGACAGATTAAACCACCGGCAACTGGCTCAAACGCTTTCAAGTACATTCAGTACAGTGTTGCACATTTTGAGAAAAAAAACAAAAAAAAAAAAAACAGTACGTTGAAGTAAGAGCTTCATTATGAAGGTACCTGTACCGCGAAGGAATTGCTCACAAACGTTTGAAATCATGCGAACTATTTTCAACGCGGACACGGTGGCTATCAGCGCGAAAAGTACCGACTTGCAAATTCAAAAGGAGAGGGCCACGTGGTGCAGAAGTAAGTGGCGCTTGTCGAAAGAGAGGAGGACGGGGTACTATGTCATTGACGGTAATGCCTTGTGGTCATCTTCAGATGCTACTACTGCATCGAAAGCTGTGGATCTGCTCGAGTAACACGCAGCAAATGTGCATGTGTCTGTATGTGGGTGCGTGTGTGTTTTGTCTAACTAGATGGTTTCTGGAGCTATGCGGTGTCCCTGGTTTGCACCAGCAGCTGCATTTCTTTTAAACTTCTGCGTAATTGTGAAGACGTGACTTTAACGTGCGACGCTCTGACATGAGCGGTACGATTTCTTTCGGTCTCTCGTGTGCTTTGCGCTCACTGTTTATATTCCAAAAACGGAAGAGCACCAGAACGGCTGACAAGCTAATCGTGTTGCGTTTTGCTCCGAATGGTCTCTTTCGTCTCCACTTGCCTTGCAGATACTTCGCTTTGTGTGAAAACATGTTCTGCTGCATACAGTGGCGTAGCCAGACCTGCAAGGTAGGGAGGCTCGATACAAAAACTCGCCCCCCCTCCCGCTGATCCTGTGTGCGAAAACACACACGTACTTGTGCACACTGCAAACTGCGGATGTTCACAACACGATTACATGTATAGGCTGTCATGACCAATGAGGTGGCGTCACGAGATTGGAAGTATTTTGAAAAGCTCATACTGTGAAAACCGTTCAAGAGTGCCGCTTAGATAGACGCCATGAACTGCAAGAATTTTCGCGACCGTCACACTGATCCCCCCCCCCCATATGTTCTCCTCGGATTTGCACGATTTATGTGGGTCGTCCCGTGCCAGGTAGGGGGGGGGGCCCTAGCCCCCCTGTGGCTACGCCACTGGTTGCATATACACGCTAGTTGAACCACAATGGGATTTCGACCCTTATTGTGAAGGGGCTCATTATTTCATTCCCCGCATCACCTCGAGTAATCGGGGAGAGTATCGTCCCTGGCTATGAAACTCCCCACCCATCATCTTCAAATAAAGTTGTTTTGTACCTGAATCACTTGCGTTCCTTTAAAAAAAAAAGTAATGTTTCTGCTACTTCATTACCCGTCGCATTTTCGAGCTCCATGATGGAACAAATGGAACAGATCCCAAGCACGGGACGCAAGGGTTACAGGGGAGAGAGGGTTGCAAGAAATCGAGCTCATACAGGCTCTGGTCGAGCTTGTTAGCTAACTCCATCACCCGTGGGACCAGTGCAGCAGCTAGGAGACAGAAATATCCCGACAGAGTAGAACAATTTCAACGTTAATTCCAAATAAGAAATAGCACCCGCATACGAAAGTATATGAATGTCCCTTTAGGGCTTTGTAACAATCAACCATACCAACGCTTTGCGGCAGACTCCCTGTACCTATTCCTGACAGACCCAGGCTGTTGCTCAAGGCTTTGACTGCGTCTCGACGTTGACTGTCACTCTTTGACTGACTACTCCAGTGTCCCAGTGACAACGTATCTCAGTGTACCCGCAGCCACGGCCGGCGAGCGAAATTACGGGCCCCGGAGATGGGTCATGCCCGGGTCCCCTCCTCACGGTACCGTCGTGATAACACAGTTCAGTATTTCTGTAGAGGAACAAGACCTCCTTTTCGGGGGGGGGGGGGAGTGATGAGGCGGCCTGTGTGTGATGACGAAGACGTGCCTCTGCTGCCATGCGCTACGGCGCTGGCACGGCAGTTCTACCAGCACCGTCCCAGCGTGAGGCCACGACCATCTGCCCGCTGGGATATTTCATCATCGCCAGTCAGGACTCATGTAGAGGAACACCACATCCTCTACATTTCTTCTTTGTATGATTACGACAGGTCTTGGCCACCGGGCGCAATCCCCGAGTGCCCCACCCTCTCACCGGCCCTGTCTGTAGCCTCAGCTAACGAATGCGGAACAGCAGGTTCTCGTAGCTCTTACTAACCTGGCAACCTTTCCACGTATTTTGCCTCTACATAGCGCCCCTTGCATAGGGACGCACGACATTGCGAGTCTTTACGTGTGGTCTAAATTCATTTGAGCTGCTATACGACTCCAAAGGGAGATTTTTAGCCTGGGACGTCTCGGGGTCTGTCGTGGTCCATTTTAAGTACATGTCTAAATAACATCTAAAACTGTAGAGGATTAGTGGACTTCCAACTTGAGATGTCTACTAAACGTATAACGCCGTAGAGGCCTAGTAGACATCTAGATGCAGGCATTCACTAAACATCTAACGTAACATCTAACATGCAAACATCGTAGTGGTCTAGTAGACGTATACTTTTAGACCTCGCCCTCGAGTCTCAACTTATACCTGGGTTAGAGGTCTACTTTTAGACCTAGCCCTCGAGTCCCAACTTATTCCTGGATTAGACGTCTACTTTTAGACCTTGCCCTAAGGTCTCAACTTATCTCTGGGTTAGACGTCTATCGTCCCACCATGTGCTACCTGGGATGGAGTATTCCTTTGCCACCAGTCGTGTGACTACTCGAACGTGAATCACTGGACCATCTTTTGTCCTGGTATGGGCCCGGAAATGATATAGTTCTAAGTGCAAAGTCCCGATAAGGTGGATCCCGGTCAGGACGATCTGGGCACAGCGGGGTTGCGTCCTCGGGAGCTTCTGTTCTTGCCAGTCTCACGCGCTGTGGTGGACCTTTGCGCGCTATGCGTGATTTCCCTCTTCATTTGAGACCTCCACGGTGAGGTGGAAAAATATTTGATCTAGTTTCGTCGCGATAACATTTTCTGGGAATGTGGCCTGGCTTTTCTCAGCTGTAGCCCGTGAAGTACTCGGCTTCTGATAGTTCGTCACCTGGTGGGCAGTTTCTTCGAGCGTTGCATTCGTGGTACTGTTCTTCACGTAAGAGAGCATTATCGGACTTTCTCAGGTGTGGGTTCAAAATCGCGCGGATATCAAAACTCCAGATAACTCCGCTGTAGGATCTAGGTAGCCCCTGGATAGCTATGGAGGCGTCTATAGGGTGTCTCCAAGCACATGTAGTTGCTCCCAGAGAGATTCCAGACGTTGTATGAATTAAGCAGCTGTTTCCTGGTGCTTCTCAGTTGTTGCTGCAAGTTCTCGGCGTAGACCCAATTTCTTTTCGAGGATTCGTCCTCGATTTACTCGTTCCAAACCGTCCCATGCGTCTTTCGTCGTCGTCTGGCTAATAACATATAAAGTCTGTCCGCTGGAAAGCGTCGGAGCAATAATGTTGAAAGCTTCCTAATCTTTCCGGTCCCACTCACGGCGTGCCTCTGTAGTGGCCGGTGGATCATCCTCAATAGTCGTCAATAGACCTTTCGTTCTCAAATATAGTGTTACTTTGAACCTCCAGGTTAGGTAGTTCCAGCCTTCCAGCTTCTCCATGTGGCCACCCTTGGAGAAGTCGTCCATCATCTCCTGTAGACCGCTTGTAAAGCGAAGTTACCCCTTAACAATTCCCAGGAGGTCCGTATCTTCTGGGAACTCGTGCGCTACTGGGCCCATAAGCAACGTTAGAGAATAATCCAGACACGGCCGTGCGCTTCACTGGCTGCGTGCCAAGTGAGCGAACGAAAAGGAGCTCGAGCGGTGCTGCAGCCATCCGTTTATTTAGGAAACCGAAACCAATGGGCAGAGGAAGATGATGAGTGTAGTGTGATTACAGTGAGCCCCCGATAATCTGACATACGCGGTTTACGACCATGCTCTTGGGGACAATGCTGTGAAATCTCGGCAAATCCCCCCTGTTAATATGACAATTCCGCATTATGACCAAAATTTTCGGGAACGACCATGCTCATAATAACGAGGGTTCACTGTATCAGCCGGGGTGAACTTAATGCAACAGATTCGTCAAGTATCTCTAGCATCCAGAACCAACTTCCGGAGAAAGAATGCGCGACAAGTCGTCAGCGAGTTCAAGCTTGCCTGGTAAAAATACGTCAATCAAGGTATTGCAGTCTGTGAGCGCCTTTCTCGAAAGCAACGAACTCCACAGCGAACAGCTCTCTGCACATTGCGTAATGAGCTAAAGAACCAGCTAACTCGCCGGAATGACGTCAAGTGACATAACGCATATTTACATGGGTTTCTTAACTGGAAAAACAAAAATGGTTAATCGCCTCACGTAAAAACGCATGTGGTGCACGTAAATTTAAGAGACAATGTATGTGTGTGCACCTTCGAAAAACTGAGTATGACTATAGTGACGTACTGTAGTGATCAACGAGGAATGCCTGAGTGTGCCACGCGTGAACGGGCGTTCCTATACTGCTAATAAGAAACGTCCATTTTCTTGTGTAGGACCATTTTTACACAGTTTGTGTATTTATACAGTTCCAAAGTACGGAAAAGCTGCCCGAGCAAACTTCTAGGCATCATAATATTTCTGCATACCTCGCGCATATTTAGACATTTCACGCCACATATTTACATTATTTTGCATATTTGCGTATGCGTATGCAGTGCATATGTTGTCCCCGGGACTAGTAATGAGTATCCATGCAGCTTATGGTGCCTCATGAAGGTGCCGAGGAACCAAGGAGCTCACTGAGTCAAATGCATGAGACAACATCATGTGCTACACTGGAGCATGAAAACACAACACCAATCCCGGTGCGCAACACCAGAGCACATACACAAAGAATCGTATGGAATCCTGGTCTGCAGCACCATACAACGGACTCCAGAAATGTCCTAAATCACAGTCACCAGCAAACATCAAAATCATTCAGTTGTTTTTTTTTTTTTTTCAATAGGGTTGACTGCAAATCGTTGCCAATACAAATCCTATTTACCTCGACTATCAAGCGAAACAAATCCCGTGGCTTCAGCTTGGGCGGCCGCTGTGGCCAACCAGTCAGGTTGATGTGCTCATTCACGTTCAGGATGTCACGGGTCCGGATGGCACCTGATCTGGTAAACGCAATGCATGCCCTGAACATATGATGCATTCCTCCAAACAGAGCGCCATTTTCTTCCTCCAAGGCTTCTACATATTGCCTCGCTCCGAGCTCCACCTGTAACACGTAACCTCGTTCAATTTACGAAGGCGTTAGCTGTAGATATTATAATATTCATTAGAAGGCAAGTCGTGTTTGTTTTGGGCACAGATATCAACCCCACCTTGCGTTCGCGGTTAGTCTTAGTAGCTTTGTCTTAGTGAAAATATCGTATTTATTCCAGGCTAGAGATGCAAAATTTCCGGATAGTTTTCTTTTTTTGGTTTTTTTTTTTCGAATAATTGAAAAAAAAAAGGAAAACAAACGCGATTACTCCTGAGTCGAAGCATTGCCGGCCATGCTACAGCATACAATGAGCTAGAAACCTCAGTAGTGTTCACCCTCTAGGTATAAATGCAGAGCAGACCGTCCCATGAGGCTGCTGTCTACTCAGCGATAGGTAATTGGAACAACCCGTCCACTCCGACCAGAACTCCGACATTGTGTGAACACGATGACGATCGCTTCAAATAGCCAGACGGAGCTATAACTTGGTGGTTGTTGGCGGATTAGAGGCACCTAAGGCACTGTTGGCGGGTTGGAACGCATCGAAGGCACACAAATTTACATTTTTGAATTTTGTCGCCTGGAGATTTTGGTCAATTTTTCCGGAGACGAGGAAAAAAACGAAAAACTTTTTTCCCCAAAATTTCCGTTCTTTTTCCGTGCCTTCGCATCTCCATTCCAGGCACGGGGGAAAAACCTAATTGAACAGCCCAAATGTGAACTTGTGTCCATAATTACGGCATCGACTGTCTCGGCTTGCTCGCTTTGAAATTGCAATTCGTCGCGAGTATCATATGAACTGACATGCTTGAGCACTGATCCCTGAAAAGCGTCACTGTGGTTCCAGGCGTAGCAGACGTAGCCGTAGAAGTCGTCGCAGGCTGTCCTGTAATTGCCTAGAGAGGCCTGCATGGAAGTATCGAGCTCAAGGCATTCTGGAGACGTGCAGAGGCTGAGGTCCATCAAGGGCCTCGACTTCAAACGCCAGGCGAGGAAGAAACTTGCGAGTAGTGATACTACAGCCAGAGACAGCCAGGTGACACACTCTTTCATACACTCGCAGCACTTGTGCCCAGTAAACGTGTCTTCCGAATCCAGGTCCATGCTGCTGTGTTCTACAATATACAGGGCGTTTTTTTAATTTGCAATCTGCGGTGTTTTAATAAAAACGTTATCAAAGCAGCATACAGGGTGTCCACCATAACTATAGAAGTGATTTTTTGAAAATAGAAAAATCATGTTTTCCCAGTTTTCACCAATGGCGATGCACTCCACGTCTAAAGGCCCGCCTTGAAAGGCTGCAGGCAAGCTTGCGTGGCGATACACGAATTTAATTAATGGATTGACTCGAATTGACTTTAAACGGTTGACCCAATGGGGAGATCGAGTCCCCTGGGGTCACTGGTAATATTGCCGTTTTTAGAACAAAAATCTATACAGTTATAGCACGAGGGGAGGGCCCGGAAATAAGGCGATCTGGTGGTCGTTTTTCGACGCTCAAGTAGCCCGTTTACCTTTCCTCTGTATGCGGGGGAGGCAACACACTGTCGCATGGGGGACAGATTGCAATGGGGCAGATGGGTGCGTCAGCTGCTTCCCTCCCCCGCATACACAGGAAAGGAAAACGGGAAGGAAAACCCTGTTCTGTACTCTTTGTCTTGACCTTCGCTGGTGGCATCCTGCATTGAGGATACCTGCGCTGTTTCAAAAGGGAGCGAACGTAGACCATACCTTGGGCTGGCATTGTGTATTTGAAATCAACCTGATTTGTCTAGTAAAAATCCCTGATCGGTAGCGCGTCTCCTGAATCAGTTGGCATGGAATGCCCCTTTCTCTCCCGCACGAGTTTATAATAGGGAAATATCGCACGGAAAACTAGCCGGAACGGCTGAAACAATGCTCAACTTCGTGGTCTGAAAGTGGCGAAACTGGTGCGACTACGTCATTGCACACCGGGGATCGGAGCGAGGGCTCGTGAAGTGCCCATCCTAACACAGCTCTAGTATCGTGTCCACGATACGGGCAACAAACAGCGAAATTAAGCAGTCAAGTCGTTGCAAAAATCATTTGATAATGGGCCTTTCCAGCAATCAGCGGCAGCGCAAACCTGCGTTGAAGGCAGGCGACTCACGAGTACTCACGCACAGAGGAATATTTTTTTTTTGTGAATCCTATATGTGACTGACATTACAGTGAACAATCAAGTTCCAGCTAAGAAGGGCGATTCCATGCACGTGATGTTTCTCGCAGATGGACTCGAAACTAGAGCACTGCACGGGGCTCGGACTTACCCGAAAGCCCGAGCCCGACATGGCCTGGCCCACGGGCGGGACTGGGCCGTGTATAGCATTCTTTTTGCGGGCCCGGCATGGGCTCGGGTTTGACATTATGGTCCCGGGCCCGCATATTACCGGGCCTATATAGGCTGGGCTCAAGCATGTGTTACCCCACTGTCAGTGAGCCACGATGAACTTTTACAGCCGACTACACTGGGCGTGGCCGAGGTAACCTATAATTTCTTCTTGCCAGGGTCGGACCTGGGCCGGAGTGCTTTACTGGAAATCGACATTCTTTCAGAATGTTTTCGGGAGCTTGATGCGTTTAATCACGAAATGCAGTGAACATAATATAGGCTTGCTAATGATAACACGAAATAAGAGACTACAAGTTGGCCGCAAGAGTCGCACTCACATGAAGAGTACACTTTGTACTAAGTGAGAAGTGGGGAAAAATACAGGGTTTCCGATAAGTACTGTAATGATTAATCCACGTGCAAATCAGTCTCTAGTGCACGTGCATTACTTGTTATGACATTTGGATTAAAAAGCCGTGGGAAAGCCTGCAGATGCGAACAAGAGCCAGGGATTTCGCTACACCCCCCCCCCCAGGGGTACACCCCCACAGGGGGGTGTACATCCTACCTGCATTTTTGCAACCCCCCCCCTGAAATTTCTCAAGTGACCCCACCCGGCTGGGCCACCAACACGTTCTGGTAGTGAGTCTGGCGCAGCGAATTACATCCTGTACTGTCAAACAGTTATGCAGATGATCGTACCATGCATTGCTCCAAACTCATTTGAAATTGACTGTTCAATGCATATATTGCGCGCATATACGAGCAAAAACGCGTGCGGGCACGCAAACTCAATGTGGATCATCAAGAACCATTTGCGCCCAACTCAATCAAGCGAGGTATTCTAAGGTTTTCACCGTTCGTTGCTAGGCGTTCACTGAGCTTCGTGAGACATGGTGCTAGTCTCTTTTCTTTTTCGGTCGTGTGATTATGCATCCTAATGTTGAAATGCCGTTCATAATGATTCTGTATTCTAATGTACTGTGTTCTACCCTAATAACATATACAAATAAACCGGGAAAGCCGTGCAGATATGTCACCATTGCGCCATTCTTTCCGTGTCTAAGAAAAATTCCGTAAGTGGAACATACACCAAGCATACGCCCCCCCCCCCTGAAAGCTCGGCACCCCCCAGCAGTGAATTTCTGGGGTAATCACCGACAAAAACACAATGTTAAGGATGGACAAGCACAATTAAAAAAAAAAAAGAGAAACAGGAATTTCGACCACCTTCCCCTTGTAAAGCTAGACTGTAAATAAAGATCCTTTCTCTGCTATTGTTCCTCTGCCAAGTATGTCGCAATGTAGTGAAGTAGGTCGGCATGCAATCGAAAGTGGTCTGCCTATTTCACAATCTAAGCGCACAAGTGAGAGGTCAGCATTACCGCAGTTCAAGCAAAACATAACATAATTGATTATTGCATAGCGCCGGTACGGTATTAAAAGGCCCTCCGGAGGAAAACTGCGACGCTCTCGCCTGCTGTTTTTCTCGGAACTCTCTTTATAAAAGAAAAAAAAAAGAAGTAATACGAAAACGCAATGGTCCGCGTGTCGAACCAGAGAATGCGAAACGCAGTACCGACATCTATACCACTGAGCTAACAACACATCAGGTTATCACCCTGTGGGATCAAGACGCAAATACTTCGAAAGCCACACTGAACTCGTCGTCACTTCTTTCGTCGTGGACAAACAGAAGGAAAAAAAAAAAAACCGGAGCATCCTACAGTTGCGCACAAAGTTGCAAAGCATAGAAGACAGGTTCAGATTTCGTGTCAGACATGGAGACTTTCTGGGGAGCCCATTGTTTTCGCGAAATACAAGCAAACAGGCGCGCCAATGCATTTTGCCATGAAGCCAACACGGCGACAATAAGTGCTCCAGGAAAAAAACTTTGACGCTCTTGCGCTTCCATTCGACTTGTACACTATCGAGGGACATCTCATAGAAACACCTAAGCGTGGACATTTCTTTTTAGAGCTAGGGGTCAATGAATATTCTAACAAAACTAAGCGGTCTAACCGCATTAGACAAGATTTTTTTTCCCTTTCAACAGCAGTGCCACACCCCTTTTCTTGTCGCTCATATTCCTTTTCATTAATTACAAAGATTTCTTCCAATAAGCAAATTTAGAACTTGCCTATGTGCAGTATCTTCTTTGCTTCAGGTGTCCTTTTCTTAATGTCGTCACTTTACGGTCTTTTAACGTTGTCAAATAAAACATAAATGGAAATAATTCCCCACAGGTTAATTTCTCAATGCTTTTCCACCGTTGCGCGTAATAAGTGGTCATACAAATCCACGTGAAAAGCTTTTTTTTTATAATTAAGTAACATAATTACCATATTGGTAGATGAACACGGTAGGAGGGTGCAAGTTAGCTGGTGAAAATTTGTAAACGGCGACGACATATCCTCGAGTTTGAGGAAACAGGAGGATGAAACTGTAGGTGCGAAACTGGGGGGGGGGGGGGGGCTCTCGCGTGTGTTTCTTTTCCCCTGTTTCCATAAACTCAAGGATATGTTGCTGTCGACCGATATGTACAGTGCTGGAAACATGCTCCGGCGCATTCTTCGCTGGGAGTGCACGACACACTTGCAGCAAATGGTACCGTACGGAGTCGCAAACAAGTGGCTGTGTTACCTCGTACACTCTTAAAAATGAACTTCACCGCATAGCACGCTCCTAGCCAACCCTCATCTCCAGTGATATTGTTATCTTCTCTGATTTCTTGAAAGCGGGAGGCGTACGCCTTTTTTGTGACAATTATGGACAGCGTAAGCGTCACAAAAAAAAGGCGTACGCCTCCCATTTTCAACAACTCAGGGCAGATAACGATATCATTCGAGATGATGGTTCGCTAGGAGTGTGCTATGCCGTGAAGTTCGTTTTTAAGAGTGCAGACACATGTCTGTAAGTCCGTACCGTCCCATTCGCTGCTACACTGTTCAAACAGAACTTCACCACATAGCTCGCTCCAAGCCAACCGTCATTCCGAATAATATAATTCTGTGTCCTGATCTGTTCAAAACAGGGGGGAGGCGCCTATCTGGGACAAGATAATCTGTCCCAAATAGGCGCCTCCTCCCATTTTCAACAAATCAATGCACAGAATGACATCATTCGGAATGATGGTTGGCTAGGAGCGAGCTATGTGGTGAAGTTCTGTTCTAACAGTGTAGGGTGTCAATCTCGGGAAGGAATGCATCGGAGCTTGTTCCGTAAACTTTTGTCTAGCACTGTACTCATCTTTCACTGGTATGCATTATCTAATTTGGATGTAGCTCCGTAGCCGAGCTTATGGGTTTTTCTTGAAGAAAAAAAAATAGCACCACTCGAAAAAGTGAAAAATTGGGCATCGACTCACACTTAAAAACAACATCTAATGTTAAAAAAATGTATAAAAGTCGAACTCAAGAACGTTTTTTTAACCAAAAAGTCCGCCATACTAGAAAAGCACACAGATGATCGGCGGCAGAAGAACGGAAGTCTCATACCGGAAGCGCGACAGCGCCACCTTTTTGCTAAATGACCGAAGGCAAAAGGCGCGAAAACCACATACAACGGACGCAGAAGACGCTTCTTGGGGCGTTTCGTACTCTCGATTCTCGAACAGTTTGACGCATGCATTCGCTCTCTCGCCATGTCCATTAGCTCGGAGTCGCACTGGCGACAAAGGAATCGTCGCTGGAATGGCCGCAATCCAACGGCATCCTCCCGAGAACACGAAAGTGTCCCTGCTGCAGCACGGTCCTAACTGTAAACCTATCGGAAAGCGGATACGGCTAGTTCAGCTCCCAAAAAAATCACGGGGATAATGGGCCTTTTCGCCAATCAATGGCGGCGAACACCTGGCTTGAAGGCACTCGAATGTCAGCAAGACAGGCGATCGCACTGACTTACTCTTACGCAAGGGACTACAAGTACGACACGGCTGTCATGGAGTTCATCATTCGACGGCAAAAGACATCACGAGAAACTTTCGCAGATTGGTACAACTACTGCAGGGAGCTGTGTGGTAACGTTCTAAAAACTACCTATTCGGACATGGGGAAGATTGGGGCGACGCCCTAGTAGCACAAAACGTTTTGTAAACGTTCAGGAAAGGTCTAGCACCAACCATATTTTCATCTAGGAGACGTCTTCAATCTGATCTACATAACGTTTTCTACCCTCGGATAAGTTGAGGCTTTCCCGACCCTTGAAGACGTGTTTGTGGCCGTCTTGAAGACGTTCAAAAAATGTTTAGAACACTAATTTGAATGTGAGAAAATTCATCTCTGTAGATATCCACCGGTACAGTTTTCCTGAGATCTGCCTCTTTGTTTATTTTTCAATCTCAGCCACCGTCACCACACGTTCCATTTTCTGTTTCTCCAAGCAGAACTGCAAGCAACACTGCCACGTGGCGTTTCAGCGAAAATCGAAGACGCGGCTCACAAAGGTGGACCGCGTTAGCAGAGGTGCTCCTACCGTAAGAACAGCAGGCTTCCTCCACGGCGTTACACGTGGGGGAACCAGAGCGTAGAGGTGGTCTAGTCCCTTGCAAAGGGAAAACAGATACTATACATTGCTCGTCTTAGAAACTCCCGTAAACTCGATAGCCGTGCTCGCCTTTGAATCAAAATGGAGGGTGAGGTGTCTAAGTTTATTTCAGTTGCGCACAGGAACAACACTGAAGTGGGAAATTTCTGGGAGTATTAACTCGCCGTCAACTCAACGCCTGTCTTTCCTACTGCTTTTGGTTTGAGGCAGTCAGTAGGTCCACCGAAAGTAAACTTATTCAGTGTACACAAATCGTCCTTGTTTACGATACGTCTTGAACACAGTTGGCGAAGACGTATTATAGATGGAAAGTTGGCACGTCCAGCAAACGTGAACGGAAGATATTTACAGGATGTCTTCCTTAAGGATACCTCTTCAACAGAGATGTCGAAGACGTATTATAAACGGAAACTCGGTACTTCTTGCAAACGTGAACGGAAGACGTTTACGGGAGGTCTTCCTTTAGGATATGTCTTCAACAGAGATGCCGAAGACGTATTATAAACGTTAAATCGGCGCGTCTTATAAACGTACTATAAATTACGGCTTCTAGACCAAGCGTTGACGTCCTGATCGTCTTCTATCCTAATTTGACCAAATAAAGACGTTTCTGCGACGTTTTGTGCTACTAGGGCGGCCATGTCGTACACTCTAAAACATTAAACTCCTTTTTAGGTGTAATTGGGGTGTATCAATTGCTTTACTCCCTTATTACACCCTCAAGAAAAAGAAAACACCCTGTTTTTGGTCTGAAATGGGTGTAATATGTGTATGCCCCGCTCTGCCGGGTGTAATTTCGAGAATTGGTGTGAAAAAGGTGTAGCGGCCATCAAATTTCTAATGCTTCGCTACGATAGGTCTCGTAACAGTGTGTTGTTTACTCTGTGTTCTCCAGTTATGGCGGTTGGAGTTAGTTGTGGTGGTTTTCGTGTTCTTTAGGGAGGTCGTTTGGTGTAGTGATGGGCAAGTCAGTTCACTTTTGTGAACTAATTCATTTAGTTCAGTTCACTCCGAACTGTCTAAAAGAATAGTTCATTCGTTCACCTGTTCGCAATTAAACACTATCAAGTAATATAGTCCCGTCACAGGCTTTGAAGTGGCTCGACCAAGAGAGATGCAACAAAATGATCTTGCAATTTAGTTTTCCAAAGGTTCGAGCACATCAACATAGCAAACGTAATTTTTAGGTCGTTTTTTTATTTGTCGTTAATTATTAACGCATATTTTTAACGAGAAAAGTAATGCACAGATCAATATGCAAGATACCGTCGTCGTTCAAGGTTACGATGGTGTTTTTCTGATCACGTACGTCTGCTTGCCGCGAGCTTGAGAACACGGAAGTGTGATAGAGTAACTGCAGTTTCAATTCAATTCATTCAAATGCATGGGAGAGCTAAAAAAAAGTACAACGTCTAGCATTGTGAAGCTTGCAGTCTATTGCCGCGAAAATAGCGTGCCCGCTCGAGGGCGTGCCAGCCACAAGCAGTCAGCCAGAAGTCAGAACATAACGGCGCCACTAGCAGTTCACAACTGCAAGGAGGAGCTCAGAGCGCTCTTAGCGCAAGCAGTTCTAAAGGATTGACTCTTATTCAGCGTTCGTCGTCCATATAGTTACTTGCCCACAATACTTCAATGATACGGTGTTCAAAGTAGCTCCGATATGGCTCTCCCTCATCGCGTCGTCCCCGAGCTTTTCCTTAAGCGCATGCGCTGTGGACAAGCAACAGCTCTGACAGGCTCTGCGAGTACTTCAAAGCGACCCGCTGCATCGTTTAGTTCTTTAATTCAAACAGTTCCGTTCCTTCACACAGTCCACTCAAGGCTCCGCCTCGCCGCGCCGCCCGCCCATTTCCTTAAGTGCGTGCGCTATGGACGAGCAGCAGCTTTGACAAGCAACGGTATGCTCTGCGAGTGCTTCAAAGCGACCCGCGGCATCGTTTAGTTCTTTAGTTCATCCAGTTCTCTTCCTTCACACTTTCACACAGTCAACTCGAGGCTCTGCCGCGCTGCCCGCGCTTTTCCTTGAGCGCATGCGCTGTGGACGAAGAGCAGCTCTGACATGCCACGGTATGCTCTGCGAGTGCTTCAGAGCGACCCGCGGCATCGTTTAGTTGTTTAGTTCATCCAGTTCTCTTTCTTCACACCTTCACACAGTCCACTTGGGGCTCTGCCTCGCCGCGCCGCCCGCGCTTTTCCTTAAGCGCATGCGCTGTGGGCGAGCAGCAGCTCTGACAAGCAACGGTAGGTTCTGCGAGTACTTCAATACGACCCGCGGCGTCGTTTAGTTCTTTAGTTCATCCAGTTCAGTTCCTTCACACCTTCACACAGTCCACTTGGGGCTCTGCCTCACCGCGCCGCCCGCGCTTTTCCTCAAGCGCATGCGCTGTGGACGAGCGGCAGCTCTGACAAGCAACTGTAGCCTCTGCGACTACTTCACAACGACCAACGGCGTCGTTTAGTTCTTTAGTTCATCCAGTTCAGTTCCTCCACACCTTCACACAGTCCACTTGGGGCTCTGCCTCACCGCGCCGCCCGCGCTTTTCCTCAAGCGCATGCGCTGTGGACGAGCGGCAGCTCTGACAAGCAACTGTAGCCTCTGCGACTACTTCACAACGACCAACGGCGTCGTTTAGTTCTTTAGTTCATCCAGTTCAGTTCCTTCACACCTTCACACAGCGCACTTGGGGCTCTGCCTCACCGCGCCGCCCGCGCTTTTCCTCAAGCGCATGCGCTGTGGACGAGCGGCAGCTCTGACAAGCAACTGTAGCCTCTGCGACTACTTCACAACGACCAACGGCGTCGTTTAGTTCTTTAGTTCATCCAGTTCAGTTCCTTCACACCTTCACACAGTCCACTTGGGGCTCTGCCTCACCGCGCCGCCCGCGCTTTTCCTCAAGCGCATGCGCTGTGGACGAGCGGCAGCTCTGACAAGCAACTGTAGCCTCTGCGACTACTTCACAACGACCAACGGCGTCGTTTAGTTCTTTAGTTCATCCAGTTCAGTTCCTTCACACCTTCACACAGTCCACTTGGGGCTCTGCCTCACCGCGCCGCCCGCGCTTTTCCTCAAGCGCATGCGCTGTGGACGAGCGGCAGCTCTGACAAGCAACTGTAGCCTCTGCGACTACTTCACAACGACCAACGGCGTCGTTTAGTTCTTTAGTTCATCCAGTTCAGTTCCTTCACACCTTCACACAGTCCACTTGGGGCTCTGCCTCACCGCGCCGCCCGCGCTTTTCCTCAAGCGCATGCGCTGTGGACGAGCGGCAGCTCTGACAAGCAACTGTAGCCTCTGCGACTACTTCACAACGACCAACGGCGTCGTTTAGTTCTTTAGTTCATCCAGTTCAGTTCCTTCACACCTTCACACAGTCCACTTGGGGCTCTGCCTCACCGCGCCGCCCGCGCTTTTCCTCAAGCGCATGCGCTGTGGACGAGCGGCAGCTCTGACAAGCAACTGTAGCCTCTGCGACTACTTCACAACGACCAACGGCGTCGTTTAGTTCTTTAGTTCATCCAGTTCAGTTCCTTCACACCTTCACACAGTCCACTTGGGGCTCTGCCTCACCGCGCCGCCCGCGCTTTTCCTCAAGCGCATGCGCTGTGGACGAGCGGCAGCTCTGACAAGCAACTGTAGCCTCTGCGACTACTTCACAACGACCAACGGCGTCGTTTAGTTCTTTAGTTCATCCAGTTCAGTTCCTCCACACCTTCACACAGTCCACTTGGGGCTCTGCCTCACCGCGCCGCCCGCGCTTTTCCTCAAGCGCATGCGCTGTGGACGAGCGGCAGCTCTGACAAGCAACTGTAGCCTCTGCGACTACTTCACAACGACCAACGGCGTCGTTTAGTTCTTTAGTTCATCCAGTTCAGTTCCTCCACACCTTCACACAGTCCACTTGGGGCTCTGCCTCACCGCGCCGCCCGCGCTTTTCCTCAAGCGCATGCGCTGTGGACGAGCGGCAGCTCTGACAAGCAACTGTAGCCTCTGCGACTACTTCACAACGACCAACGGCGTCGTTTAGTTCTTTAGTTCATCCAGTTCAGTTCCTCCACACCTTCACACAGTCCACTTGGGGCTCTGCCTCACCGCGCCGCCCGCGCTTTTCCTCAAGCGCATGCGCTGTGGACGAGCGGCAGCTCTGACAAGCAACTGTAGCCTCTGCGACTACTTCACAACGACCAACGGCGTCGTTTAGTTCTTTAGTTCATCCAGTTCAGTTCCTCCACACCTTCACACAGTCCACTTGGGGCTCTGCCTCACCGCGCCGCACGCGCTTTTCCTCAAGCGCATGCGCTGTGGACGAGCGGCAGCTCTGACAAGCAACTGTAGCCTCTGCGACTACTTCACAACGACCAACGGCGTCGTTTAGTTCTTTAGTTCATCCAGTTCAGTTCCTCCACACCTTCACACAGTCCACTTGGGGCTCTGCCTCACCGCGCCGCCCGCGCTTTTCCTCAAGCGCATGCGCTGTGGACGAGCGGCAGCTCTGACAAGCAACTGTAGCCTCTGCGACTACTTCACAACGACCAACGGCGTCGTTTAGTTCTTTAGTTCATCCAGTTCAGTTCCTCCACACCTTCACACAGTCCACTTGGGGCTCTGCCTCACCGCGCCGCCCGCGCTTTTCCTCAAGCGCATGCGCTGTGGACGAGCGGCAGCTCTGACAAGCAACTGTAGCCTCTGCGACTACTTCACAACGACCAACGGCGTCGTTTAGTTCTTTAGTTCATCCAGTTCAGTTCCTCCACACCTTCACACAGTCCACTTGGGGCTCTGCCTCACCGCGCCGCCCGCGCTTTTCCTCAAGCGCATGCGCTGTGGACGAGCGGCAGCTCTGACAAGCAACTGTAGCCTCTGCGACTACTTCACAACGACCAACGGCGTCGTTTAGTTCTTTAGTTCATCCAGTTCAGTTCCTCCACACCTTCACACAGTCCACTTGGGGCTCTGCCTCACCGCGCCGCCCGCGCTTTTCCTCAAGCGCATGCGCTGTGGACGAGCGGCAGCTCTGACAAGCAACTGTAGCCTCTGCGACTACTTCACAACGACCAACGGCGTCGTTTAGTTCTTTAGTTCATCCAGTTCAGTTCCTCCACACCTTCACACAGTCCACTTGGGGCTCTGCCTCACCGCGCCGCCCGCGCTTTTCCTCAAGCGCATGCGCTGTGGACGAGCGGCAGCTCTGACAAGCAACTGTAGCCTCTGCGACTACTTCACAACGAACAACGGCGTCGTTTAGTTCTTTAGTTCATCCAGTTCAGTTCCTCCACACCTTCACACAGTCCACTTGGGGCTCTGCCTCACCGCGCCGCCCGCGCTTTTCCTCAAGCGCATGCGCTGTGGACGAGCGGCAGCTCTGACAAGCAACTGTAGCCTCTGCGACTACTTCACAACGACCAACGGCGTCGTTTAGTTCTTTAGTTCATCCAGTTCAGTTCCTTCACACCTTCACACAGTCCACTTGAGCGCAGTGTCACAGCCACTCAAGGCTAGACGCAGTGGTGGTCTCCCGCCCATCTCTTGCGCGCATACAATTTGTTAGCTTTACAAAACGTTCCATAGATGGCGCAGATGTCAGACTCTGAAGCGACCAAAGTGTATGTGAAAGATGAAAGTCACTGAAAAGGTTACCCAGCTGTAGGACTCGAACCCACATCTCCTGGACATCACATCAAAGTGTATGTGTTGTGGGTGTCGAGGCCCAGTGAACTGAACTTTGGCAATGTTACCTGACAAAGAAACGAGTTCCTCTGAAAGCTGCCACGGCGCAAAAGTACCAAGTTCAATTCCAAGTTACCAAAAAAGGAACCTGGTTACAACAACTCTGCATAAATGTGCGACGCCACAGTGGATTCATTGGATTCAGTGGATCAGGATTATCATCAGTGGATTGAGTGGATTCACAGTGTAAGTCTGTGGATTCATTTTGCCGGCCTGGGGTTGTTGGACGTGCCAAGAAACAAAAGTGATAACAAGTGCAAGTAGTATTAAAAAAGAGTTTCTGGTTGGATTGTTTAAAATGAACAATGTCAATAGGGAATCGATGCACTAAGGGATTTCCAAATTAATCGTGGGAACAAATTTGTAGATTGCCGTATTGGCGTAGTGTACAGTGAAGTGTGTTAAAGTTCATATGAGGCAGGTGTCAAGGCGTATCAGTACCCGCATTCATTTAATACTTCCCACGAACACAGAACGCTGGGGGACCATTTGTTGGCAAATGTAGGACGTAGGGCAGAGTTAATGGAACCAATACTTTATTCTGGTGTAAGGAAGAGGGTAGTCTTCTCTTCCGGGAGGCGCACGAAATCAGAAAAGCAGGTGATAGGTATATCGGTGAACCGTCAATTTCTGATGCCCAGGTACCAGGTAACCAGCACTTTGTTTGAAATATACTGGACATTTAGCGCACCATACGTGATCATACTTGACATAATCTCAAGCTCACATAGAGAGAACCCTAACGTGTCATTACCACCATTGTAGCAACTATAGACACATTCCATTCATTTGAGCGTCTACGTCCTCTGCGCATATGATGTGGAACTAATGTTTTGCTTGTTGTTGAACTAGTTCGTTCAGTTCACCTGAATGACTAGTTCAGTTTGAAGGGTTCGTCCACGAACGACACACCACTACTAGTGATGGGCAAGTCAGTTCACTTTTGTGAACTAATTCATTTAGTTCAGTTCATCCCACTGAACTGTCTAGAAGAATAGTTCATTCGTTCACCTGTTCGCAATTAAACACTATCAAGTGACATAGTCCCAAACTTTAAAGTGGCTCGACCGAGAGAGATACGACAAAATGGTCTTGCAATTTAGTTTTCCAAAAGTTCGAGCACATCAACATAGCAGACGTAATCTTTTAGGTCGCTTTTTTATTTTGCTTTAATTTTCTAAGTATATTTTTAACGAGAAAAGTAATGTACAGATCAATATGCAAGGTGCCGTCGTCGTTCAATGTTACAATCTTTTTTTCTGATCACTTACGTCTGCTTGCTGCGAGCTTAAGAAAACAGAAGTGTGATAGAGTAACTGCAGTTTCAACTAATTTCATTCAAATGCACGAGAGAGCTTGAAGAAAAGTAAAACGTCTAGGGTTGTGGAGGAAAAATTGGGAAGCTTGCAGTGTATTGCCGCAAAAATAGCGTGCCCGCTCCAGGCCGTGCCAGTCACAAGCAGTCAGCCAGAGGTCAGAACAGGACGGCGCCACTAGCAGTCCACAACTGCGAGAAGGAGCTCAGAGCGATCTCAGCGCAAGCAGTTCTAAAGGATTTACTCTTGTTCAGTGTTCGTCTTTCATATGGTTCACTGCCCACAGTACTTCAATTCATACGGTGTTCAAAGCCGCTCTGCTGACTCTCCCTCCCCGCGCTTTTCCTTAAGCACATGCGCTGTGGAGGAGCAGCGGTTCTGACAGGCGCTGCGAGTACTCCAAGACGACCCGCCAGCATCGTTTAGTTTAGTTGATCCAGTTCTCTTCCTTCACACCTTCACACCAGTCCACTCGAAGCACTCCCTCCCCGCGCCACCCGCGCTTTTCCTTAAGAGCATGCGCTGTGGACTAGCACCTTCTCTGACGGGCAACGGCAGGCTACACTACACCCTCTAATTTTTAAACACTTTCGATATTTTTCAAAGCCCAGGGTCCTCGATACCGTGCTACAATCGGTAGTGACAATGGGAACATATCTTCCATAAACATTTCACATGTTTATTGCTTCGGGCACCGTGTGTCGAAGATTTCTAGCGCACGTCAAAGGAATCACAGGTGGACCGACTTATCCGCAGTCTTACCGTGCGGCACGTGCTGTATGTCGCCTCACGAACTGGCTGACACACACCTTGGGTATAACTCGACCCCAGTTACTTTACTATATCTTCACCGTGCGTGCAGCATGTGTCATTCTTCGACTGCCTCTATGCATTTCGATGAAATAGCGTATTCGTGAAAGGTTGACACTCACCACGAAAGCTACTCTTCTTGGTTAGATCGACGGTATCAACAAGTCAGGGGTGGTGGTTCTTGCGTCGATGGCGATTTGGCCGCTATTGATGCTAATGGCCACTGTTGTGGATTTCACGTCCTGGATTATAAACTCAAATGGCACACCACGAAATAGCCGCGTGAATATCAGTTGGAGTTGTTGACTATCTCGTTTATTGCGAACATTCGATTTTGGATTGAATAATGTGTTTTATGGGGATTTCGATCTGGATTGAGTAATTTTTCTGCAGACGGACTTGGATTTAACTTGAATTGTCTTCGCATGTGAACTTCACTAGTAACACTGTGGAGCTGAAAATCTTAGCTGCGCCCCTAATATTCTCGACTGCAATGACTGGATACACAATGGACAGCTGTGTGTCACGAACGGACTGCGACGTCCTGCGGGTAGGTGATACTACAGGTTTCCCCACCCATTTTAATCCTAGTGCCATCTAATTTAATCCACGTCCCATTCATTTTAATTCGTGTCCCATAATTCTTTTTTATTTTACTTATCAGCTTATCGTGTGCCGTAGAAATGGTGGGGTTCCTGTGGACCGGGTTTGACTAGCTGGTAGGGACTAACGAGTTGAATCTAGTTACTGAGAAGGAGCTATGATCTGATAAGAATTGATAACTACACATTAAGGAAAAGCAATGACGACGGTATTATGGAAGATACAATGAGACGCGTCGATTGTTGCCTCGTAACCGAAGACGAACTCACAAAGTGTCTTTATAGCAGCTGCAGCGGCGAGGTGAAGTGGAGCTCAGTGAGAGCAACTGATAAAAGGGGACAGACTGATAACTTTATTTAATGACAAGAAAATGACGTACAATGACTGGTGATCTCATGGGATATAAGTGCGAATACCTGCCGCCTAATAAGCACCTACCGATACGGAACCAGCAACAGACAGGGACTCACTAATACGGATAGCTGCCGGTTTCTGGAAATGAGCTACTGATAAGGCACAGTTATAATTGCTCGTTGGTCGGGATGTTCCAACATTTCAAACCTGATCAGGACATGATACTTTCTTTCTCATTTCGTTTTATCGCGACGTAAAGCCCGAAATATTATTATTATTATTAGAAGTTAGTTGCATTATCAGTCTACACGGTCTTACCAGTCACTACCAGTTAGACTTTACTCACAAGTTCCTTGTCAGCTGATGCATTCCCATAACCTGATGAATGATGCCAACCAGTCAATTAAATCGGAATGGCTTTCTTCCTCCGCATGGGTCTTAGGACTTGGCCCTTTATCACTCACTGTTGTTACCAGTAAACTCGGTCTTATCGTGATATTTCGATTTTATATATGACGCCGATATTTCGAACAGAAACGGTTCTTCCGAAGAAGAGTTTGTGTTCGAAATATCGACGGCTCTTGTCCTGAGGCCACTGGCCTTAACATTTCCTTTCCCGTTCGCTGTATTTTCAACCCTTCAATGTTTACCATCGTGGTCATTATTAGTTGTGCTCGAAGACCAGATTACTGTGACCGCATGTTCTTGTTGAGGTTCACGAGCAAAAGAAGTGCTCATACACGCACGTGTTGCCCTATATAGACAAGGTCAGCGCCATTCCATGCAAAGCTAAGATCAATGCGGATTAGGGCCGGCTTGCGAAACAAGTGTTTCACTCAAGCATATTGCGTTCGGTGTGCATTCAGTGCAATCACTCCACTCAATGCATACCGAGCGAAATAGGCATGAGTGAAACACTCGTAAATACGAGTACTTTCCGTTTCAAGTATCGGTACGGTTCGACAATCTGATGAAGTATCGAATGCACGTTGCTGCATAGGAAGCAGTTGATTTGTGTGAACTGTGCAAGAGTGTGTGCCACGGTGTGACGTCGAGAGAAACGTGGAAGCCACGCCGCCACAACAAGAAGACGTCTCAGGCTCTTCGAAGTTTCTACGGACTTCCCCACCTCTATACAGCCAAGTGATTTCGATGAGACTGGCGTAGTACATTTTGTCGGGTAGCCTGTGTACTGGTTTTGATTGTGATTTTAAGAAGCCGGAATACACGATGTGCATTTTGTTGGGCGCCTGTGTGAGGAGTTTGATTTCAAGTTCAGTGAGCAGACATAGTCGTTAGGGTTTAAGTTTATGGGTTTAAGTTTAGGGTTTAAGTTTTAAGTTTGTAGGACCGCAGAGGTGGAATGATTTAGCGTGCGATATACTTCATATGCTTCATATGCGATATACATCATATGCTTCATATGTGATATACTTCATATGCTTCATATGCGATATACTTCATATGCTTGATATGCGATATACTTCGACATGCTTTATTTTTCTGTCTGTCGTGAACCGTTCAGTAAACGTGCAAGTTTCCTTGTTTGTTGAAAATGAGTCTGGGCTCATTCATCACCGCACTGGCCACAGTCCCTCCACTAGCCGGGTCCGAATCTATACATTGATCACGGGTGCAGGTTTCTTCCACTAATTACGACCCGAGCCCGTGACATTTACGAGCACTGCCTATCACGACATGTGCATCTGCCGACCACAGATGTCATACTGCGTCTTGGTTCCGATTACGTCATTCCAGCACAGATTGCAGTCGTGCTATGTCTTCTTTTCGTTGGTAGGCGACGAAAATAACGCTTCGTTCACCTTCCCAGCTTGGCAGTGCCTGTTATCCTCGGAAATAATTTCGTCATCCAGCAGAAGTTGGCACTGGACCTCCCCAACGGAGGATACGTTCACGAAAGCTCGAGATGATGTTTCCCATTCGCCGTGACACTGGACAGCTGTTCAGCTCAGCAAAGCTTCTGCGACGCCCGCCGTACAGTCTGGGTTCCCCACTCTATTGGGATCATACCATGAACCCAAGGAGGAGCACCGTCAGCTTGAACAAGTACTGAGGCAATTAGACGACACATTCACGGAGAAAGCTGGTAAGCCGTCTGTGTTACTGCATAGCATAGACGCGGGTAACACTAGGTCCTGGCGTTCCAATACGAGACCTCGTACACAGGTTGGGACAGGAGTTTATAGAACGCGCGAGCTGCGTACATTTTCATCGGTACGACGCCCTAGCGACGGGCGGAAGCGAGTGAGCTCACTTCTGCGGAGGAGTGGAAGCGTACACTCACAGCGCCACACAGTGGTAGCTCCGGTGTCGCTTAGGTATGGCTGGGAAGTGGAAGTTATCGCTGTGTGTCGCTAACAGCGCACACTTCTACCTTCCACCCCTCCCAAACAGTGAACACACCCGCTTCCGTCAGACGCTAGGGTGTCGCACCGAAGAAAATGTACGCCGCTCGAGTGTTCCGTAAAGTTTTGTCCCAACCTGTGCATAAACGTGCTTTATTAGCGTGCTCTTAAGACTCGACGAAATGTTTCAAACCGGACCAGTTCAAAGATCCCACATCCCTTGGACTTTTCCTGCCGTCTTGGCTCCGTAGCGTTGACGGTGCGACAAGGCTCTGCGTGGACTACCAACGACCTAATGCAGTACCTGCTAGGAACTCTCTTTCCGTCCATTAAGTTAATCAAGTATTCTCCGGTCAATGCCAATGTGTTCTGAACGTTTGACTGTAGTAGAAATCCAAGTTGGCCCGAAGACAGCCTTTACCTGTCATAGGGGTTTGTTTGAGTTTGTACGGATGCCTTGGGGTCTGTCTAACACACCCTCCAGTTTCCAGCGGTCGATGGACACCGTATCGAGGAATGAGGAATATAATTTTGCAATGGCGTACATGAATGATGCCAATCATTTGCATGTCTTCTCTGATTTACCTTTAGAAGGGTTGTGCGGCGAGACGCACGAAGTCGCACAGTGCATAGTCATTTCCAAGGTGGGGTCGGGCTCGAGCTCTAGTCTTGCGGAAAATATTCGATCACTCACTCCAACAACTATGCGGTCACGCAGTAACTCGTCTGGAAGACTGGCATGTTCACTGAGGGTGTCCAGCGAAGTGATGGACTTTCTAGCTGGTTTTCCCTCCTTCTGTGTTCGACCGATAAAAATTGTCCAATAGAAACAATTCGGGGTAGTTGGTATAGGTTCATGATGGGGAATAGCAGGACATAGGTAGAAGTAGATAGGACAACCGAAGACTCTCAATTGAGGTTTAATCAAAGAAAACAGCATCTTAAACGCAAACATCAAGGTCACTCACTGTCACCGAACAATGTACGGAGAGGAGGAGAAGCGTCCTGCCTACTTCTACTGATGTTCTCGTCTTCTTGCTACTATTCGCCATCCTTAGACATGGACGACTTGCTCTCATGGACGACTTTGGGCTTGAAGATAGAATGTCACTCGGTGGCTGCTACGGACTGCTTGTACTTGTTTGCGTCTTCAGGTTACAAAAACAGAGCTGCGATATCTCTTCGACACTATCTATCGTAAGGTATGAAGGCGTAAGGTAATGAACTGGCGGACAGCGCCGCCGAAGCAGCTCTCTCGTCTCGGACACGGACGCCTATTGCACTGCTGAGAGGCGATCGGTGGTCCATACTTCGAAGCCTTTTGACTCCTCTGGCTACCCGCCAGCGGACCGCCTACATGCTACCCCCCGCTATGCTGAGCAGAGTTGACCCAGCGCTCGCTTTCCGCATGCCAGCACATACCTCTCGTCAAGACGCCGCATTAGTTCATCGAATGCGCCTCGACGTGGCCTTCACAGCACAGCGGCGCTACGGCTTGCGACAAGTTAGCTCTCCCCACTGCAGTCACTGCGGTGCTGTTGAAGACCTCGAGCACATTCTTCTCCATTGCCCGCACTACCACCCTTCCCGGTCCGTACTCTACGCCTCCCTCAACGAGCTCGACTCCCGTCCCTTCTCCCTCACCAAATTGCTTGGCCCCTGGACGCATCCAGCTCACCAACGCTCTGTCCTCAAGGCTCTCTTCGCCTTTTTGGGCGCCACAGAACTTCGATCCTCATTGTAACGGGACCCATTCCTTCATTCCCTGCTTCACCTCCAGCAATAGGGTAGAGTATCGCCCCTAGCGATGAAACTCCCCACCCATTATCCTGAAATAAAGTTGTTGTTGTTAAAGTTGTTGTTCTGTCGTAAGGTACACAAGATAATTTACACAGTCCTTTTCGTACCTGGTCGTACGCGCAATGAAGCCGCTCCCAAAGACGCCGGCAATAACACCCTTATTGGTGCTGAAGCTCAACTACTCAGGCACCTTTAGCTCGACGAAACTGTGATGCGGCTGCGGAATTCATCTTGAAAGATTTCAAGTGTCCTAGGACGGCAGTGGTAGAGCCCTCTGGGCGCGAAGGTCCATCCGGTCGCTTCTGACACCACGTTACATTTCTACGTAGATTTATTTATTTATTTTACCCCAAGGGCCCTTACGGGCATTACATGGGGGTGTGGGAAAAACAGTTACAATTACAGTATGCATAGAGTTACAATTGAGAAACATAAATACAGTACAGTAAAACCTCCAAAGTCGGACACCTCCCTACCTCGGACAACTCCCCATGTCGGACAAGATTTCATTGCACAGGCAGGCTCCCATTGCAACTACATGGGGACGAAATTCTCTATGTCGGACACCTCCCTATCCCGGAAGTAGGACAGGGTTTTCCCTGCTAAGTCGGACAGAAGCCTGGCCAAATTACCTCAATCTCGGCCCATCTTTGCACCAAAGACTCAAAATGGGTCCAGTGGCCTTGACTTTCGCCCCTTTTTTCCCCTATACTGGTCTCAGCATTTTGTTGCTTTAGTTTTTCGAGTCCAAAAACAAGTGCTGTCAGTCCACATTGTAATTCTTTGTGTGAGCACTTGTCTTCGGTTTGTCTAGAGCTTTTGAACACGCACTGCACCAAAGCAATGAAAAGCGGGCTGACGCTTCAGTGACATGTCCTCGCTGCTCGAAAAGCTCCAGAGGTAATGCCACTGAGTGGAATCTGAACGGAATTGAATCTACCAAAATCAGTAATAATTATCAGTGAAGAATGGGTAGAGGAACCACTACCAACAGGTACCACGAAGGACCATCAATTGAAGAAGGGGGACATTTCTGGCAACACAGCTGTGATCTTTTCCATTTTTTGTTTCCCTCATATTCTGTAACTCGGACACCTCTATAAGAGTAGTAGGTACTGGACTCTCATGGTGCACAACGCCCAACTGTCCTGAACACGATTTAATTAGCAATTAGAGCTAATTGGGACCCCCCACATTAATCAGCACCCTCCAGGGAGCCACCACACTAATTGGGGAAAGTCTAACTCGTGTCCAGACCAGCTGAGCGTTGTGCACCATGAGAGTCCATAAAAAATAAAAAAATAGATAGAAATAGAGTGGAGAGAAGGAGTTTAATTGAAGATCAACGGCGCCATCTTGAAGAAAGCGGTCCGGAAAGGCCGCTGACCGTCGCTGGGTGACGGAGCACAGAAGCAGGTTGCAAAGCATCGCAGCTATGACCACCAGTTCCGGACATCCTGTGACGTCAGCTGTGACGTCATCACGGCATGTCTGGGCAAGTTAGGACAGCTCTGGGCATGCAAGGAGAAAAACACTCGTAATACAGAGGCTGGAAAAGCAAGAGTACGCAAACCATCAATAGCTAACAACAAAAAAATTAGTTACACAACAAATGAGCCCACCAGAACAGGAGCGCAGAACCATGCGACTGCTCCATCCGAGAGGCAGGCAGAAACTGACTCGTAATGGTTTTTGTCCTGTATAAACCCCGCAGCTGCACCCCCTAGCGGTTACTTTCTCAACTAATCTAACAACAAAATTATTAAGAATCACGCCAGCGCTACTCCCGTTCCCAAGGCAGAAGATGATAGAAAATGGCGGGAATGCCCGGACAACAGCAACCAGCACGGGCACGAAAATCGCAAATAAAGCGGGAACAAAGTTGGCGAAATCATTAGTTACACAACAAATCACCTCACCACAGTAGGAGCGCAGACCGATGCGACTGCTCTCGTCGACAGCCAGGGATCAAGTGACGACGGAGCGAACGACCGCACGTCTTCTCCCAACGAGAGCCAGAGGTGGACTGACGTAAGCGCCACTCTACGGGTGCTACGCATGCGCGCGCTCGTAGCGCCCTCTGCGCGCTCCTACCGCCACCTGCGAGAGGCTAAGAGAGAAGAGCATTCCTGCGCCCCCTGCTGGCCGTTCTCATTGGTCGTGAGGCTAAGTGAGAAGAGCATTCCTGCGCCCCCTGCTGGCAGTTCTCATTGGTCCAGACATCATCCTATTGTCTCAGGGCTACACTGTTTTTTTTTCCACTAATGCTCCTTTGGTCAATCTGCAGTGAAGCCACGGTATGACGTCATCATGCACCTGCGTGGCTCAAGGACGCGTGCGCTCTAGCAGGGGACCTATTATTTATTGAATCACTATCCCAAGATTATTTCCTTTATTCTTCTATAACCGATTGCATAGGAAACTATTGCAGAAGAGCACCATGCATGAAAACTGATCGTAGGAATTCCAAAGTCTTACTAAATGAGACTTGCAAAAGAACAAAACATCCTAACATGTAACTCCATCAACGGCTAATAAGAGGACTAGGCACTCAACAAATCAACGCGCGCAGAACTCAGGGCAGCACTATCGTCAAGACGACAATGTTCCTTGTCAAAAAAAAGACAAAATACAAAGCGTTAACAAAGGAAAGCATGCATATCGGGGCATGTCAGGACACGTCAGGACAAATTCGCACGACTGTTGGGCAACAGAGGAAAACGAACACTTGAACAGAGTGAAAAAGGCACTCACCATCATTTTTCCCGTTCACAGCATTCCCTCATTGTAAATCCGCTCGTCACAAAATCCACCTGCATCGTCGAACACCATTCACCAGTGACGAACCATACATCCACACCCCATCAGAGGCAGACAGAACCCCACCTAAGCTACGCTCTTCCACTGACGGCCAACGCCAGGATCATAATTACCGTGTCTACACCCGTCAGTGTCCAAGAGAGAAGTGAATCCTTGCGCCCCCTGCAGGCCAGTCTCATTGGTCGTGTCGGCATCCTATTGTCTCAGGGCTACACAGTTTTTTTTCCACTAATACTCCTCTAGACAAGGTCAACCTGAAACAATAGTCTCTCGGTATGCGGTCATCATGCAGGTGCGTGGCTCAAGGACGCGTACGCTCTAGACATTGCACCTGTTATTTATTGAATCACTATCCCTAGATTATTTCCTTTATTCTACTATAATGATTGCGTAGGGAACTATTGCAGAAAAACACCATAGACAAGAGGAGATTGTAGCATTTCATTCTCAAAGTCTTACTGTACAGGAAAAAAAAAATGGTTCAGCAAGACATAAAGTCACACACCTGTACCCCTCGCGGTTACTCTCTGAACTAAATGAATCGCAAAATTATTAAGAATTGCTCTACTCCCATTCAAGGCAGCACTATCGTCAAGAATATGCCTTGTACAAAAGGAAAAAAACTACATGCAGAAGGAAAGCATGTCAGAACAAGCCCAGGCATGTCAGCACATGCTTGTCAGACAAGGGGGGAAAAAGCGAAAAGAAACAAAGAAGGAAACCAGCATCAAACTATTTCTTCTTATTCAAAAACAGTGCTCATCATAAATCTGCCCAGGACAATACACACTATTTTTCTATTGCCACACTTTTTTCCAGTAACGGTCAATGCATTGCTACAGACTGCGTGACGTCATCACATCCTGTCTGAAGAAGAAGAAGACACCGGCAAAGACTCCTATTATTTATTGAATCGCAAGATTATTTCCTTTGTCCTACTCTTAATGACATTGATTCTCTCATTAAAATTCAACAAAAAAGCACCCCGCATATTATCGATTTTCACCCCAAAGGCTCATCATGGTAATTAGAATTACAGTAAACTGCCACTGCTCTTTTAAAATAATAAGTGAGACCACTCAACATCACCTCCAGGCTTATGTAATACATGACCCTTTCTATGCTCATACATTCGTTGTCTGAGGGTACACCTGCGAGCAAAAAAGGCGCGGAAGCCGGGTGGGCAAAGTTCCATTCACGCATGGCGAGCAAAAAGGTGCGAAAGCACAAGACAGAACGCCTTTACGGGAACACGATAGCATTCCTATACTATATTAATGATTATTGCATTGCAGTTTAGAAAAACTACAACTAAACTATAATTTTAGGAGCCCAACTTTCTATGGAAACTATAATTGCCCTATTACTTGGATCGCTACTAATGAAGCGCTCCAATTTTTTCTCTCTTCCCATTTCAGCCTTGTCATGCAGGGAAGCAGACTCATATCCAAAATAATTAATTTACACTGAGGGTGCCGTGCTTCAGGAATTCCTATCCTGCGCTCAGATGCAAGCATTTCTTCACGGATACCTTTAACAGCTGACTTCCTCAACATATCGAACACCCAACAAAATCAAACAAACAATCAGAGAAACCCTCTTCTCAGCTGCACCATGCGACTTTCTTCTGCGTAAAATCGGTGATTTGAAGAAGAGAGCAGCGAAAAATTGTGCGCGCTTGTGCTCGACCTGAAGCATATGCCAATAAACCAAGAAAAAGGCACTCATGTCTGGTATCTGATAGTGCCACATACACAGACGCATTGCCCTTGCGTAAAGAAAGCACAGGACACGGATACACAAATTTCCTTAGGTGAGCAGGGAAAAGGCTTAAGACCTCAGGTCACCACACATCGCCACGCGGCTAACACAACATGACACCAACAACATACTAGCGGCGGGAAGAACTGCAACACTGCTAAACAAGTCCAGACATGCCACGATGACGTCACAAATCAGGGGGAAAAAAAGCACACGCATGCACGCACAGAGGACAACGCATTAAACACACGGAGCGCTCAGGAATAATCGTAGCGTTACCGCACATTGCTACGAAGCTCAACGTCTAACACAAGACGGCAGCAACAAGATATTAGCGAAGGGTAAAAATTGCAACACTACCGAACAAGTCCAGACATGCGACATCGCATACAAAACACTGCTCATCGGGGAAAAGGCCTAAGCCCGCGGCGGATCATCATAGAGCATACACAACTTCATTTTTCTATTTCGCGTAAACTAAACGCGGTCTGCTTGGAAAACGACGTACAAATTTTCTTAAGGAGCAGAGAAATATATCTACTCCGTGCTCAGATACCAGCATTTCTGCTCAAAAATCTGCAAAATTAAGCACTGCTTACTTCGTCAAGATATCGAACAAAATCAAACAAACAACCCCACTTCCACTCATAGAACACTATTCAGCTTTTACGCAGGAGGCTTTCTTCTACATAAAAGTAGAGAAAATAAGAAAAGAGCAGCGAAATATTACACGCACTTTTGCTCGCATAGCTATAAGAGAGAAAAATAAAATAAAATATCGACACACACGCTAATAAACTGTGACAAAGACACCCATTTCTGCTATCAGATAATTATTGCATAATGCTAAATACTCATTTGCATTGTCCCTTCGTGAAGAAAGCACAGGACAGGGATACACAATTTATCTTAAGCGAGCAGGGAAAGTCACTTCTGCTCGAACAGCTTAATACCATAAAGTCTGAATTTTTGCAAAGCAAATAAAGCTTGAACAGCGCTACGAACGTGACAGGCACATACTAACAAACAAACAAACACTTCTTCGAGTCTGTATTATCTTTAAAAAATAACGAAAGCACACAAAAAAAATCAAATCGGCTAGGTAGCCTACCAGACGTTGTGCCTTAAAGTTGGCTGCATGAAATGCGCGGAAGCATGCTGTGAAGCCAACTTGCGGTTTTGCTGGATGCACATGAAGTCAGATTCCAATTGGAAATCGCGCTAAGGACGTGCCAAACGTGGAATTTTCGCAAAATTAATCACAATACCTGGAATTCTGTTCATTTTAGCGGGAATGCTGGCGCTTGTGCTCTATTATTCGAAATTTTCGAATATTCGAATTTCTCGATTATCAAATTTTCGAATACGAATAGGGTTCGAATATCAACAATATTCCAACGATATCCGGAATTTCGAATATTCGTACACCTCTAGTGAATACTGACACTCATCAACATGTAACAAAAAACAAACAAACAAATCCCTTTCTGATGAACTCTCCTCTGCCGAGCGGCTTTCTCCTGCTCTACCTGGATGCTGACTTTTCCCCCCCTCACCAACATTATGAGTAAAAGCAGTGAAAGAAGAAAAGAACCGCGAAAAATTACACGCATTTGTGTCACAGGACAGGGATACACAAATTTCCTTAAGTGAGCAGGGAAAAGGCTTAAGTCGTACCGCTCAGGAATAATCGGAGAATCGCCGCTTATCGCTAGGCGGATAGCGCTTGAACAGCGCTACGAACGTGACAGATACATACTAACAAACAAACAAACAAACAACAGCAGGACCGGCGTCGGGCACTCATAAAATACCCTGCCCAAAACAAAGACTTCACCAGGTTCGCGAGGCAATTCCATTAAAAACGCTCGACCTATCCTACAGATAGCAATGCAAACGCGACTGCCCTTATTTTTTAAAACCACTATTTCACGCAATAGTACATAAATGTATCACTCGTGTCACACGAAAAGGCAAACACTTACCTGTCAAGTGGGGTCCCAGCGCGTGCGCGCGCGCGCACATACACACACACACACTAACATTTTCACACTCACAAACACAAAGTCTATTTTCACAACCACATAAATCCATATTATTCCTCAGGTCAATAATTATCCTGCCATCGCCAAAAGACGGCACAGACATGTATGCTTACGCAAGACAATCGGTCCTCGTTCCGGATGTAATAGGATATCGCCACTCGGCCGGCGCGAACCAATAAAGAAAGAAAGGAATGCATGTTCGCTACGAAGAAAACGGTGCCGTGCTTCTACGCAGCGATCATTATAGAGACGCGTAAATGTGAACATCATTCGCTACACACTGTAGCTCTAATCATTTTTAAACCAAACCAAACCGTGTTCATAGGTCTTCACTAAATAGGTGAGCCGATAATGACTCAAAATAAAATAAAATAAAATAATCATTCCATCATCGCTGGCTGCAAGCTTGGGTACCCAACAGAGCAGCGCGCCTTGGGCTGACCTTACACACCCGAAGCCTTTTCTGAATGCATTCTGCCGGCGCTGGAATAAAAGATTTATCGCGAGGGTACTACGATGTCAGCTCTGTTGCTGTTTAAGTGATAAAACAGTGCGCCCGAACCGCGAAGCGCGCGCACGGGCCCGGTCTCGCGGTTTGGACGCGCGCGATTGCCCGAGTAAGCGCACTGTTTTATCACTTAAACAGCAACAGAGCTGACATCGTAGTACCCTCGCGATAAATCTTTTATTCCAGCGCCGGCAGAATGCATTCAGAAAAGGCTTCGGGTGTGTAAGGTCAGCCCAAGGCGCGCTGCTCTGTTGGGTACCCAAGCTTGCAGCCAGCGATGATGGAATGATTATTTTATTTTATTTTATTTTGAGTCATTATCGGCTCACCTATTTAGTGAAGACCTATGAACACGGTTTGGTTTGGTTTAAAAATGATTAGAGCTACAGTGTGTAGCGAATGATGTTCACATTTACGCGTCTCTATAATGATCGCTGCGTAGAAGCACGGCACCGTTTTCTTCGTAGCGAACATGCATTCCTTTCTTTCTTTATTGGTTCGCGCCGGCCGAGTGGCGATATCCTATTACATCCGGAACGAGGACCGATTGTCTTGCGTAAGCATACATGTCTGTGCCGTCTTTTGGCGATGGCAGGATAATTATTGACCTGAGGAATAATATGGATTTATGTGGTTGTGAAAATAGACTTTGTGTTTGTGAGTGTGAAAATGTTAGTGTGTGTGTGTGTATGTGCGCGCGCGCGCACGCGCTGGGACCCCACTTGACAGGTAAGTGTTTGCCTTTTCGTGTGACACGAGTGATACATTTATGTACTATTGCGTGAAATAGTGGTTTTAAAAAATAAGGGCAGTCGCGTTTGCATTGCTATCTGTAGGATAGGTCGAGCGTTTTTAATGGAATTGCCTCGCGAACCTGGTGAAGTCTTTGTTTTGGGCAGGGTATTTTATGAGTGCCCGACGCCGGTCCTGCTGTTGTTTGTTTGTTTGTTTGTTAGTATGTATCTGTCACGTTCGTAGCGCTGTTCAAGCGCTATCCGCCTAGCGATAAGCGGCGATTCTCCGATTATTCCTGAGCGGTACGACTTAAGCCTTTTCCCTGCTCACGTAAGGAAATTTGTGTATCCCTGTCCTGTGACACAAATGCGTGTAATTTTTCGCGGTTCTTTTCTTCTTTCACTGCTTTTACTCATAATGTTGGTGAGGGGGGGAAAAGTCAGCATCCAGGTAGAGCAGGAGAAAGCCGCTCGGCAGAGGAGAGTTCATCAGAAAGGGATTTGTTTGTTTGTTTTTTGTTACATGTTGATGAGTGTCAGTATTCACTAGAGGTGTACGAATATTCGAAATTCCGGATATCGTTGGAATATTGTTGATATTCGAACCCTATTCGTATTCGAAAATTTGATAATCGAGAAATTCGAATATTCGAAAATTTCGAATAATAGAGCACAAGCGCCAGCATTCCCGCTAAAATGAACAGAATTCCAGGTATTGTGATTAATTTTGCGAAAATTCCACGTTTGGCACGTCCTTAGCGCGATTTCCAATTGGAATCTGACTTCATGTGCATCCAGCAAAACCGCAAGTTGGCTTCACAGCATGCTTCCGCGCATTTCATGCAGCCAACTTTAAGGCACAACGTCTGGTAGGCTACCTAGCCGATTTGATTTTTTTTGTGTGCTTTCGTTATTTTTTAAAGATAATACAGACTCGAAGAAGTGTTTGTTTGTTTGTTAGTATGTGCCTGTCACGTTCGTAGCGCTGTTCAAGCTTTATTTGCTTTGCAAAAATTCAGACTTTATGGTATTAAGCTGTTCGAGCAGAAGTGACTTTCCCTGCTCGCTTAAGATAAATTGTGTATCCCTGTCCTGTGCTTTCTTCACGAAGGGACAATGCAAATGAGTATTTAGCATTATGCAATAATTATCTGATAGCAGAAATGGGTGTCTTTGTCACAGTTTATTAGCGTGTGTGTCGATATTTTATTTTATTTTTCTCTCTTATAGCTATGCGAGCAAAAGTGCGTGTAATATTTCGCTGCTCTTTTCTTATTTTCTCTACTTTTATGTAGAAGAAAGCCTCCTGCGTAAAAGCTGAATAGTGTTCTATGAGTGGAAGTGGGGTTGTTTGTTTGATTTTGTTCGATATCTTGACGAAGTAAGCAGTGCTTAATTTTGCAGATTTTTGAGCAGAAATGCTGGTATCTGAGCACGGAGTAGATATATTTCTCTGCTCCTTAAGAAAATTTGTACGTCGTTTTCCAAGCAGACCGCGTTTAGTTTACGCGAAATAGAAAAATGAAGTTGTGTATGCTCTATGATGATCCGCCGCGGGCTTAGGCCTTTTCCCCGATGAGCAGTGTTTTGTATGCGATGTCGCATGTCTGGACTTGTTCGGTAGTGTTGCAATTTTTACCCTTCGCTAATATCTTGTTGCTGCCGTCTTGTGTTAGACGTTGAGCTTCGTAGCAATGTGCGGTAACGCTACGATTATTCCTGAGCGCTCCGTGTGTTTAATGCGTTGTCCTCTGTGCGTGCATGCGTGTGCTTTTTTCCCCCTGATTTGTGACGTCATCGTGGCATGTCTGGACTTGTTTAGCAGTGTTGCAGTTCTTCCCGCCGCTAGTATGTTGTTGGTGTCATGTTGTGTTAGCCGCGTGGCGATGTGTGGTGACCTGAGGTCTTAAGCCTTTTCCCTGCTCACCTAAGGAAATTTGTGTATCCGTGTCCTGTGCTTTCTTTACGCAAGGGCAATGCGTCTGTGTATCTGGCACTATCAGATACCAGACATGAGTGCCTTTTTCTTGGTTTATTGGCATATGCTTCAGGTCGAGCACAAGCGCGCACAATTTTTCGCTGCTCTCTTCTTCAAATCACCGATTTTACGCAGAAGAAAGTCGCATGGTGCAGCTGAGAAGAGGGTTTCTCTGATTGTTTGTTTGATTTTGTTGGGTGTTCGATATGTTGAGGAAGTCAGCTGTTAAAGGTATCCGTGAAGAAATGCTTGCATCTGAGCGCAGGATAGGAATTCCTGAAGCACGGCACCCTCAGTGTAAATTAATTATTTTGGATATGAGTCTGCTTCCCTGCATGACAAGGCTGAAATGGGAAGAGAGAAAAAATTGGAGCGCTTCATTAGTAGCGATCCAAGTAATAGGGCAATTATAGTTTCCATAGAAAGTTGGGCTCCTAAAATTATAGTTTAGTTGTAGTTTTTCTAAACTGCAATGCAATAATCATTAATATAGTATAGGAATGCTATCGTGTTCCCGTAAAGGCGTTCTGTCTTGTGCTTTCGCACCTTTTTGCTCGCCATGCGTGAATGGAACTTTGCCCACCCGGCTTCCGCGCCTTTTTTGCTCGCAGGTGTACCCTCAGACAACGAATGTATGAGCATAGAAAGGGTCATGTATTACATAAGCCTGGAGGTGATGTTGAGTGGTCTCACTTATTATTTTAAAAGAGCAGTGGCAGTTTACTGTAATTCTAATTACCATGATGAGCCTTTGGGGTGAAAATCGATAATATGCGGGGTGCTTTTTTGTTGAATTTTAATGAGAGAATCAATGTCATTAAGAGTAGGACAAAGGAAATAATCTTGCGATTCAATAAATAATAGGAGTCTTTGCCGGTGTCTTCTTCTTCTTCAGACAGGATGTGATGACGTCACGCAGTCTGTAGCAATGCATTGACCGTTACTGGAAAAAAGTGTGGCAATAGAAAAATAGTGTGTATTGTCCTGGGCAGATTTATGATGAGCACTGTTTTTGAATAAGAAGAAATAGTTTGATGCTGGTTTCCTTCTTTGTTTCTTTTCGCTTTTTCCCCCCTTGTCTGACAAGCATGTGCTGACATGCCTGGGCTTGTTCTGACATGCTTTCCTTCTGCATGTAGTTTTTTTCCTTTTGTACAAGGCATATTCTTGACGATAGTGCTGCCTTGAATGGGAGTAGCGCAATTCTTAATAATTTTGCGATTCATTTAGTTCAGAGAGTAACCGCGAGGGGGACAGGTGTGTGACTTTATGTCTTGCTGAACCATTTTTTTTTTTCCTGTACAGTAAGACTTTGAGAATGAAATGCTACAATCTCCTCTTGTCTATGGTGTTTTTCTGCAATAGTTCCCTACGCAATCATTATAGTAGAATAAAGGAAATAATCTAGGGATAGTGATTCAATAAATAACAGGTGCCCTGTCTAGAGCGTACGCGTCCTTGAGCCACGCACCTGCATGATGACCGCATACCGAGAGACTATTGTTTCAGGTTGACCTTGTCTAGAGGAGCATTAGTGGAAAAAAAACTGTGTAGCCCTGAGACAATAGGATGCCGACACGACCAATGAGACTGGCCTGCAGGGGGCGCAAGGATTCACTTCTCTCTTGGACACTGACGGGTGTAGACACGGTAATTATGATCCTGGCGTTGGCCGTCAGTGGAAGAGCGTAGCTTAGGTGGGGTTCTGTCTGCCTCTGATGGGGTGTGGATGTATGGTTCGTCACTGGTGAATGGTGTTCGACGATGCAGGTGGATTTTGTGACGAGCGGATTTACAATGAGGGAATGCTGTTGTAGAGCGAGAAATGAGGCGACCAGGCTCTACTGAGGTTGATGGGTTTAATGACGGTTAATGGCGATGAACCGAAAACGAAAGCTCGGGTCACGCGCAGTGCTGCGCGTAACCGATGGCGGTGCTGGTGATGATTATGACGCTGCTGCTACCGGCAGCCGGATGGTAGGCCGTGGTTCGGATGTGATGGGTTCCGAGGGCGCTGCACAGGTGACGGAAGAGGGACGATTCAAACTGGCGTCCTCTGTCCGTGGTTACAGTGGACGGGACGCCGAATCGGGAAACCCAGGAGAAGAGGAATGCGTGGGCCACCGTCTCTGCCGTGATGTCAGGAATCGGCGTTACCTCCGGCCAGCGGGTAAAGCGGTCGATGCACGAGAGCAGGTAGCGGTAGCCTTTGGCCGGAGGAAGCGGGCCGACCAAGTCGATGTGGACCTGGTCGAAACGTGCATCTGGCGGAAGGAACCGCGATGGAGGCGAGATGGTGTGGCGGTAGATTTTGGACCGCTGGCAGGCCAGGCAGGCCCGCGCCCAGTCACGGACGTCGGCATTCATGCGAGGCCATATGTAGCGCTCTGCGACGATCTTTTGCGTGCCGCGCACGCCAGGGTGGGACAGCGAGTGGAGGGCGTTGAAAACATGCCGGCGGAAGGCCAGGGGAACGAAAGGGCGCGGGGTACCAGTAGAGGTGTCGCACCATAGACTTGCCGTCGAACCGGGGAGCGAGACCTCCCGAAAAGTGGTGGATGAGGCGGGGGATGAACGAAGGGCGGCGAGCTCTTCATCTGCCTGTTGCGCCTCGGCGATGCCGTCCAAATCGACCGCGGGGGGCGGATGGAGAGCATTGACGTCCGGCCGCGAGAGTGCGTCGGCAGCGGCATTGTCTTCGCCTGCGACGTGTCGCACATCGGTCGTGAACTCCAAGAGGTAGCACATGTGGCGGGTTTCACGAGGCGAGTGGTTGAGGGAGGGCGATCGCAGGGCGAACATGAGAGGCTTGTGGTCGGTGTACAGCACAAACGGGCGGCCCTCGAGAAAATGGCGGTAGTGTCTGCATGCCAGGTAGGCGGCGAGGAGCTCACGCCCGAAGGTGCTGTAGCGTGTTTCGGCTGGCGAGAGGCGTTGGGAAAAGAAACCGAGAGGTTTCCAGTTGCCATCCTGACGCTGTTGCAAGACCGCGCCGACAGCAGCAGTGGAGGCGTCGACGAACAACGCTGTCTTGGCGTCAGGACGAGGATGGTGGAGCAGCACAGCATCTGCCAGGGCCTGCTTGACTTCTGCGAACGCGCGTTCTGCTGCCGGTGTCCACTCCAGAGGGGCAGCACGGGCCTCTTTCGGATGGTCAGCGCCGAGAGCTGCGTAGAGAGGCTGGAGCAAGGCAGCACAGCGAGGCACAAAACGTCGGTAGAAAGTCACGAGGCCGAGGAATGAACGAAGTCCTTTGCGAGAAGTGGGGGCAGGAAAGTCTCGGATGGCCTGGACCTTGGATGCGAGTGGCCGGATGCCTTGCGGGGTGATGGTGTGTCCCAGGAAGGTAAGGGTGGTAACGCCAAACTCGCACTTCGCGGCATTGATGGAGACTCCGTAGTCCTCCAGGCGCGAGAACAGGGCGCGCAGATGGGCGCGATGAGCCTCCGGAGATGGACTTGCGACGAGGATGTCATCCATGTATGCGAATGCGAAGTCCAGGCCGCGGAGCACTTCGTTGATGAATCGTTGGAATGTCTGCGCAGCATTACGCAGGCCAAAGGGCATCCGCACGTATTCAAAGAGGCCAAAAGGGGTGGTTATAGCAGTCTTCGGGATGTCAGGGGGATGGACGGGAATTTGGTGATAGGCTTTGATGAGGTCTATCTTGGAGAAGATGGTCGCTCCGTCAAGATTCGCGGTGAAGTCCTGAATATGGGGAAGCGGGTATCTGTCCGGTACCGTGACGATGTTGAGTGCACGGTAGTCCCCGCAGGGGCGCCAATCACCAGGTGTTGCTTTGGGCACCATGTGGAGAGCGGAAGACCACGGGCTGGAGGAAGGCCGAATGATCCCCAGTTCGAGCATGTGCTCAAATTCCCTCTTGGCAATGACGAGGCGCTCCGGAGCCAGCCGTCTGGGGCGAGCGAAGACAGGGGGGCCCCGTGTCACGATGTGGTGAGTGACGCTGTGGCGAGGTGGGCAAGAGGCATGCGATTGGCGCAGGACAGCGGGGAACTCCGTGACAATGTCGGCGAAAGCAGTGGGCAACGGTAGCCGTATGGTGGGACTAATGGCGGCTATATGCGCTGGGGCTCCATAAACGTGCAAAGAAGTAGTATTGTCGACGAGGCGCTGGCGTCTAATATCCACAAGAAGGTCGAAATGGTGGAGGAAGTCGGCGCCAAGGATTGCGAAGGGGAGGTCGGCGATGGTAAAAACCCAACGAAATACTCTGCGCAGGCCGAGGTCAAGGGTGACGGAGCGTTGACCGTAAGTTGAGATGGTGGACTTGTTGACGGCCTGCAAAGCCAAGTCTGGTTGTCGGTGTCGTTTTTCTGCGGGGGTTGGTGGAACGACGCTCACGTCAGCCCCGGTGTCCACCAGGAAGCGACAGCCGGACACGCGGTCCGTGATCCGGAAGAGCCGGCTGTTGTTGCCCCCAGCCATGCCAGCCGTTAATGGTTGGGGGGAGCGTTTCCCGGCCACGAGCAAGGGGCCTGGCAGTTCCTTGCGGCATCGCCGAATTTTCGATGATACCAGCAGAAGTGGTGCTGAGAGGGCGAAGGAGACCGTTGACGGGATGGCGAGCAGCGACGGCAAAACGGGCGGCGAGGGGAACGTGGTCGCTGCGGGGGAATGGCGTCCACCCGGTTCACAAGGGCCGCCACCGTAGTCTGGAGTTGCTGGAGCGACGTGCTGATGGCATTGATTGCAACGTCCACCGGTGGAGGGGCCAGGGCGGCAACGGTTTCTGGTGATGGAAGGCCAGCAAAATCCAGAATACGGTCCGCCATCTTCGCCAAGTCATCCAGGCGGGAATTTTCGCCGGCGGCCAGGATCATGCGGACATTGTGGGGCAAACGTTGTAGGAAGAGTTCGCGTAGTAGTGAGTCGTCCGTGGTAGGGTTGCCGGCGAGGTCGCGCATGCGGCGTAGTAGCTGTGTGGGCCGTCGATCGCCGAGCTCTTCCCTGTTCAGAAGCTGCTGCAATCGCCGCTCCTCCGAAGCAGATGTGCGGCGAATTAACTCGTCCCTTAAGGTGTCGTAGGGCAACTCGGGGTGAGGGTGGATCATTAGGTCACGGACTTCCGCCGCAGCTTCGGGAGGAAGGTTTGCGATGGCATAGCCAAACCTTGAGGCTTGAGAAGTGACGCGGCGTCCGTCGAAGAGAACCTCCGCCTGCGCAAACCACAGCTGAGGGTCGGAGATGGAGAAAGGCGGCAGGCGGAGCGGTGCCACAGAAGCCTCGAGCGGTGGAAGTGGCGGTGGCCGGCTGGGAGGCGAAGAGCTGGTGGAGTGCTGGTCACCGTTCATGATGGTGGAACGCTAAGACATCACGTCCGGGTCACCAGTTGTAGAGCGAGAAATGAGGCGACCAGGCTCTACTGAGGTTGATGGGTTTAATGACGGTTAATGGCGATGAACCGAAAACGAAAGCTCGGGTCACGCGCAGTGCTGCGCGTAACCGATGGCGGTGCTGGTGATGATTATGACGCTGCTGCTACACTGTGAACGGGAAAAATGATGGTGAGTGCCTTTTTCACTCTGTTCAAGTGTTCGTTTTCCTCTGTTGCCCAACAGTCGTGCGAATTTGTCCTGACGTGTCCTGACATGCCCCGATATGCATGCTTTCCTTTGTTAACGCTTTGTATTTTGTCTTTTTTTTTTACAAGGAACATTGTCGTCTTGACGATAGTGCTGCCCTGAGTTCTGCGCGCGTTGATTTGTTGAGTGCCTAGTCCTCTTATTAGCCGTTGATGGAGTTACATGTTAGGATGTTTTGTTCTTTTGCAAGTCTCATTTAGTAAGACTTTGGAATTCCTACGATCAGTTTTCATGCATGGTGCTCTTCTGCAATAGTTTCCTATGCAATGGTTATAGAAGAATAAAGGAAATAATCTTGGGATAGTGATTCAATAAATAATAGGTCCCCTGCTAGAGCGCACGCGTCCTTGAGCCACGCAGGTGCATGATGACGTCATACCGTGGCTTCACTGCAGATTGACCAAAGGAGCATTAGTGGAAAAAAAAACAGTGTAGCCCTGAGACAATAGGATGATGTCTGGACCAATGAGAACTGCCAGCAGGGGGCGCAGGAATGCTCTTCTCACTTAGCCTCACGACCAATGAGAACGGCCAGCAGGGGGCGCAGGAATGCTCTTCTCTCTTAGCCTCTCGCAGGTGGCGGTAGGAGCGCGCAGAGGGCGCTACGAGCGCGCGCATGCGTAGCACCCGTAGAGTGGCGCTTACGTCAGTCCACCTCTGGCTCTCGTTGGGAGAAGACGTGCGGTCGTTCGCTCCGTCGTCACTTGATCCCTGGCTGTCGACGAGAGCAGTCGCATCGGTCTGCGCTCCTACTGTGGTGAGGTGATTTGTTGTGTAACTAATGATTTCGCCAACTTTGTTCCCGCTTTATTTGCGATTTTCGTGCCCGTGCTGGTTGCTGTTGTCCGGGCATTCCCGCCATTTTCTATCATCTTCTGCCTTGGGAACGGGAGTAGCGCTGGCGTGATTCTTAATAATTTTGTTGTTAGATTAGTTGAGAAAGTAACCGCTAGGGGGTGCAGCTGCGGGGTTTATACAGGACAAAAACCATTACGAGTCAGTTTCTGCCTGCCTCTCGGATGGAGCAGTCGCATGGTTCTGCGCTCCTGTTCTGGTGGGCTCATTTGTTGTGTAACTAATTTTTTTGTTGTTAGCTATTGATGGTTTGCGTACTCTTGCTTTTCCAGCCTCTGTATTACGAGTGTTTTTCTCCTTGCATGCCCAGAGCTGTCCTAACTTGCCCAGACATGCCGTGATGACGTCACAGCTGACGTCACAGGATGTCCGGAACTGGTGGTCATAGCTGCGATGCTTTGCAACCTGCTTCTGTGCTCCGTCACCCAGCGACGGTCAGCGGCCTTTCCGGACCGCTTTCTTCAAGATGGCGCCGTTGATCTTCAATTAAACTCCTTCTCTCCACTCTATTTCTATCTATTTTTTTATTTTTTATGAACTCTCATGGTGCACAACGCTCAGCTGGTCTGGACACGAGTTAGACTTTCCCCAATTAGTGTGGTGGCTCCCTGGAGGGTGCTGATTAATGTGGGGGGTCCCAATTAGCTCTAATTGCTAATTAAATCGTGTTCAGGACAGTTGGGCGTTGTGCACCATGAGAGTCCAGTACCTACTACTTATAAGTGGGACACGCTTCGGCTGCACCGCGGGTGTCCAACATAGGAAGGTTTCACTGTATATGTATAAGGTACAAATAAAATACAGTGAACATTTGCATGATGAAAGAGAAAATAAAAAAGAAAGAAAAAGAGGACATAATACAAAAGAGTTAGTACACCAATGAACAAGACGAACATACTTAATACACTTTGCAAGTAATCTAAAAGAGAGAAAAAAGAATCAGTTTAGAGGACGTATAATGTTCAAAAATGACTGGTGGTCTATGTGTCCTGGGAGATCGTTCCAAATGACTATAGTGGAACAAAAGAATGACTTTGAGAATGCGTTTGGTGTTACAGTGAAGACGCGTGATTTTATTAGTATAGTCTAGACCGGGGAATATGATACCGACACGAACGATTGGGGATTGATCTGTGGGAATGGTATGGAAGAATCGATGAAAGATGGACAACTTTGAGATGGTACGACGATGTGCTAAGGTCGAGAGGTTGGGTTCGGCTTTCAGTGCAGATACTGATGTTCTGGTGCAGCAATTGTTGAATATGAATACGTTGAATATGGATATTTAATTCCAGAAGAAGTTACAAAAAAAAGAGACAACACACAGACATAACTGAAAATGAGACCGTTATAGCCGCATTTGCATGAATGCGACAAAAGCGTAAAGTATCGACTTACCGCAACAAATCCTCTCCAACAGGGCTACGTCAACCAGTCCACCGGTCGGGATAGGTGCGAGGAGGTGCGACAACTCGATACGATTCGCTTCTGTCGCATTAATGTAACCGCGGTAAATGAGTTTCCAGAGCAAGCGGCGCCAGCAGACGGAATATCCAAGAGGTTCCTCCCAGCCATTAGCGTAGTTAGAGAGTCCGGGGGTTCAAACAACGCGAAATCGTGCTTTTGGCAGTATATTTTGGAGAGGGAAAACAAGGATGACATCCTCTCCCCCATGCAAAGTTTCCCGAGAACGCCTTCCGAAACGCCACCAACGAAACATTCTGGTCAGAGTACCAAATTCGGAGGAGACGGAACTATGCAAGACAACTGCTGGCTTCTTGATAGTAGCCCTCATTCAAATTTCATCCGTGGATTAGAAGCGTTTCCAGCTCGCAAGAGATATACTCTGGAGCTAATAGCAGGTGGAGTTTTGTGCTTTTCTTTTTGTTCAGTAAATAAAGAAGGAAATGAGCGGACCACTCCAAGAATGGTCAAAGAAAATGGTACCGTTCCCCTTCATGATTTGTTGAAATGAGATCTTCTTCGACAGTTTAGATACGTGCGTTAATTGCCGCGGCAAGTACCGGAAAAAATCGCCCTTTGCTCTCAGCTTTCGGAAACAGCACGTTAAGGAAAGACACCAGAGGTAGTCGCCGCTGCGGTGCAGTCGAACCTTGTTAATATGGGCACCAGCACTCCCGTACATATGAGTCATAAAGCAAATTGTCATGTTAACGAACACCATATCAAATGGACCAAAACTAGAAAGGAAATTCTGTCACGCCATTTATTCCAAGAGGACGAACACGAACACGTGCACTAGCGCCATTTGAGTGCAAAGCTACCATGTAGCCCTCCACTCCCTACCGTGCCCTTCCCACTGAATCAGCATGCGTCTAGCGGATATGACATCATCAACCGCCATCAAGCACTTCCGTCACCAGATGGTTCCTGGGGCACCTTCTATCCGCAACCCTGCTCCGCAGGTGGATGGGCGAGTGTAGTGACCTGGATCGCGGATAGGGAGCAAGAGCGTGCGGAAACAGGCCGCCATCTTACTCTACCCAAAACAGTCGCCGCAGCGATCATGGCAACTTCTTGCAATTACGGTCGCACCAGCCGTATCGGCAAGGATACAGGGCCTAAATTTCTACAGGTGAGTCATTCTTTATCGAGGAATAAATAGGCTTCCATTCTGTACATTTATTTGACATTTATGAAGTGTTTTTTTGCCGAAAACGAGCACTGAATGCAGGTTGTTTGATCACTCTTCCGAGGTTCAATCGAACACACTTGCATTTTACCCGGCGACAAATACAGTTTCAGTGCATAATATGCTAGAGAGAACATGTTACACTGCACTGGTAGTGTTGTCATCAATATATGTGCGAGCACTTTAGCACTTTTCTGCATCATTGCTAGCACGGTACACGGTGTTCTCTACGGAAGCAAGTGCGCAGTCATATCTTTGAATTACCTTTGCGCACATGTTTGGTATTACGTCATAATGAGACCAAGATTGTCACCCCTTTTCATGTATTGGTATTGTTTTCTGCCTCGCTTTCATTTGTGACAAAGAATCCTACGTAACGGTGGCGCGACTTGGATACCGCCTTTGTGTCTGAGCTACATCGTCAGCTTGTTGCGATAGTAATAATTTGTAGCGTGCGGTGTTATTTGTAGCAGGTTGTAAGGCAAAAGTGGTCTCTCAATACAGATTTCCTCATGGGGCTACCTAGAGGATCGTCTATGCAGTGTGATACGAATGAGTTTGCAGGTAAGTATCATTTCCTCATCCACAGGGTTCTACTTTATAGGAAGGAACCACCTCAGTGCACGCACAACATGGTTAGCCTCTCAATTTTGCACATTTTCTTTACATGTTCACACCAGAAACACACCTTACACCTTATGCACCTTAGGCCCCATATTTAGAAGAGTATAGTATAATTGTTTATCTCCATATATAGAAGAGTTCCCCATATTATATTTAGAAGAGTTTTTAATGTTTTAAATTTTTAAAAGATATAGGGATTGTAAACCCTGTTTTAAACTGATGTTTTAACATTTCTCCAATGCATTTATTAAACAACATATTTATTTTTAACTAGTTGCATCCAAACCAATGTTTTGATGTATTATAACCTTTGTTGTCGATGCACCATAAAAATTGGGATAATCGTCATCAATACAGGTTACTTCACAACTGCCTCGACATAGTCAAGAAATGTGTGCAGAACCTGTGTAGTGCCCACAAGGTTTGATGACCACAGCACCTCCCAAATGTAAAAGCATATGTGTTACGTGAGATTTTTAAATGTATTCAGAGTACTATATAATACCTTGTATTACCCGTTGTAGATCTAAGCCGCCTCTACAGTGCACTCTCAGAAATTAAAACTTGTCACGGAACTGTGATAATTGTTTCAGTTGATAGGCAGTTAAATAGCATATATGCTATGTCAAGAAAATTATTTCTTGGGAATGCACTTCCCTGCCTACTGATGTTGTTTACATATTCTGTTGATCACATTCCTTTATCACATATTGTATTCTTATATATTATTCTTATTCTTATATATATTATTATATTATCACATATTTGATCACATTTAATTTGAAATTCAGCATATATGAGAAAATAAAAGGAGGGCAGTTGCTATTCATTGCTCATTCCAACCTAAAAGTAATATTCATTCCTAAAATATATAATGTCATTGCAGGAACGTCACGAAACAATAAATGCAGTCTTTTGTGACCTCCCTACACGTTCATTGTATTTTGAAAGGCATAACTGCAAGAAATAAATGTTGAACTTGAAAAATGTATATTCTCTTTACTCATCATCAGTGGTCTTCCTTACAAAAGCATATCGTGTTAGACTTTTTTGTTTACGTTTCACGGACAGGGTACACGAGGGCCAAAATGACAAAATCGCAACTGTTTCAAGCTCCAAATCGTCCTGTTGCAATTTGCAGACCATACGTGTGTAGTGCAAGAGGGCCCTTGCACATCAAAATGTAAGATGGGAGTCACAGTTAATGCAAAGCGGTTCCTATGAGAGACTTCGATGCTGAAGAAAATTGTGCAAACTGCGGAAGGTGCCATAGAAGATCTTCAGAAAGCGTGTTTGGTCTCACAACGGTGCTACGTCGCTCCCTTTTTGATGACGATGATACTGATTTGAGTTTCAGATGTGCAGCTGCATTTTTTGGAACGTGCTCCACATAACAAGCATAACAAAGTCAGCACAGGAAAGCAGACTCCTGTCCCTACGCAGCTTTGCTCACGCTGCAGTTCTATTCAGCAAAAGCATGTGAGTACGCGAGAAGACATTCAATTTGGCACAACCGCGCCTGCAAATAATCAGAACAAATGAAGGAAGAAACAAACAAACATAGAATGGCTGTACTTCAAAAAGAGGTATGTCCTGTGTCTCAAGGAGGTGTTACCACTTTCTAAGGCAGCGTTCACACGGGGCAACTTTTTCCAGCAACTATGAGCAACTTTGGAGTTGCAGATAGTCGGCAACCTCCAGCAACTCGAGTTGCTCAGAGTTGCTGCGAATCGCTCCTGATTAAGCTTACATCACTACCTGGTTAATTATCCCAACGAGCGTGATCTAATTGCGTGAAGTAATTGTTTGGGCTGCTTCGGTGTGTCCATATTTACGAGGCAAGGCACCGTTGTCGTTCACTAAAAGACTCTGTCTACGGCGATGCTTGATATAATTCATACTAAACGCATACATGGCTAAAACAACGGCTGTGATTCTACAGAACGATCTCTTTCTGCCATGCGAGTATATTTTTTCGGGGACTGTTCTTTGTGGAACAATTTTTGTCCGGAACGCAGCACGGGAGATTATATACATGGTTGCTGTTAATCTCACATTGTTTCTTATTGAAATGTTGGCTGGGAATCGCAATCCCCAGCGCTGCACAGCAGTGACGGTCTAGTTTCGGAATGCAAAAGATAACGTAATTAAGAATGGAACGGCAGGACACCTGTGAAATACTGTTAGAATACATCCGTATACTGGCAGCTTACAAAATTGTGTGACGACAAACAACGATCAACGCCTGCAGCGCAACAAATACTCACAATCTGTTGCCTCCCATTGTTTTCTATGGGCACACACAGCGCTTTAGCGGGCGTTCACACGGGCCAACTTTCTGCACCAACTCGGACCAACTTTGGAGTTGGTGGCAGTCGGCCGACATCACCGACCATGACCAACTCGAGTTGGTGGGAATCGGTCGTCGAGCGATAACTTCGGAGAGTTGGTGGTGGTCTAACCAATCAACGCCAGCAGCATTGCCACGTGACCCTCGAGGGCATCAAGCGATTTCGTTCCTGTCGTACTGCGTGGCATGGGTTCAAATCCTACAGGGGTACATGATATATTTTTTTAATTTTTGTTTGTTGCTAGCGCCATATAAACATATCAATAGGCATTTTTTGAGATACTGGTGACCTTCTGGCGAAATAAAATGACTTCGTTTTGATTAATGACAGTTAAAAAAAAGTCACCAGCGGTTGGACTTGAACCCATGCACCCCGATTGCCGTAAGGTTGGTTGTGGGCGGAGCTAACGAGTTGGTACGTGTGAACGTGAAAACGGCACCGTCTCGAAATTGGTCCAAAGACGGTGCTTCGAGTTGGTCTGAGTTGGTGCTGAAAATCGGCCCGTGTGAACGCCCCCTTAGGGCCTCTCAACATGGCGGCCCGATTGCGTGCCTCTCCCCCACAAGCCCCTCTCCCATGTGCGATCCAGCCTTTATACATAGAGATCATTAGGTAGTGACTCTCGGGATCACGTGACGCGCGAGGGGCATATGTCGCTACCCAACTCGATGGGTACCTGGGTTGAGTAGAAAAGCGCAGCTTTAGGCTCACGTTAGCCAGCGTCGTCACGGCTTGCGCGAATATGATGACAACAACGTAAATGACAAATGTACACGACGACAATCCTGAAAGGGGTATAACATAATGCTGCTTTATCATTCACTTCAAAACAGGACGCATCTTACAGTTCAAAAAGGTGTTGAAAAGTCGGAAAAAACTTATTTTCGTTACGTTTTCAGGCTGTAGTCTTTCCAGTGAGCACATTGCATGCTCAATAGCAAACACACTCGTTCTGTCGCTCCTGTACGAATGAAGATGGTCAGTATGACCAAGTAACCACGGGCTCTGCTTTTTTAGTAGTACGGTAAGGAGTGGCAATCTCAGAAGACTTATCTATTCGATAGCCCGAGTCCTCAGTGCTTTCGCCTCATAATTTTTGTCCCGATTGCGCTCATTGCTTTTCAGAAACATAAAGGTGAAAATTACGGGCAACACTGTGTCCAAGTTATCGCCAAGCGCCTATTGCTCGTCAAGTATGGCAGCAAACTACATTGCATGCGCATAACACTATGTCTAAAATCACGGAGTACAAAGGAGGAGTCTGGTCTCCGCCACTCTCGAAGCGGAAAGAGATGGCCTCTAATTTGCCGCGCCACGGCACTTGCGTGCCCTGAGAAGCAGTGCATTGTATGCCAAAGGGAGTCTGGCCATTAGGAGGAGCCTAAAAAAGATGCTCGACCTGTCAATCAAACTTAGGCGCATTCCATTGGTTACCGTTTTCCATGGAAGCTGCCCTAACACAAAATTTTCTCCAAGATGGAGGATGGTGCTTGGAACGGTGAGGCGGAGACTTCGTGACATAAAATTTTCACAGACTACTTCAATTTCATACTGTGAGTATATATTCTCACGTACGCATCTGGAAAATCAGCTTCAACTTTCGCTCCGCCATCATTATTTACGTGAAAATGGGATGTTTAGTCGCGAACGTTATGCCTAGTTAAGATCGTGATACCAAGGAAATAGCAAGACGGAGGACCCTTATACGTAGGATTTTTCATTATACAATTGCATTTCATTTATACATACATCTTTACTCATTTTTGATTCGATCTACTTACATTACGTGATTTAAAACTTCATACCGGCAGTCGTCTGCTACGAAGAAGCGGTTGTACCGCTGTCCTGGCCAATCATTTCTGCCAGCAACCATTTCTGCAATTCTGAGCCTTCCCAACCTCCGTGCCTCTCTCCGTGCAGATGGCGTTGATAAAAGTGTGCACAAAATCCGTCGTTTTGGTCTGTCATCAGTGATATCCGTTTCAATCCGAATCAATCGAGTCTCTCCAAAATGGTGGCACCCAGTAAATAAGGGTGAGGTATAAGTACTGGATGGATGTAATAATAGATTGGCTAGGTACCTCAAAAAGTGGGTGGACCCTCAGGTATTGACAGGTCCCATTAATGGCCAAACTCCCTTTGGGATACACGGCACTGCTGAGAAGAGAGATTCAAAAACTCATAGCCTTGACAGTGCACTATTTTGCGAACGTTTTCATCAAAATCGTGGCACACAAAAGTTACTTGACATTGCAAATCCGCATATTGTACTCTCAAGACTATGTCATTTTATTTTTTCGCATGCCCTCTCGATATCTCTTTGGACTACGGAGGACACATTTTACTGCAGCGACGTCAAAGGCAGCCATGTTGCTTGACACGTGAGGTGTTGTGCTGGTAATTCGTTGTACTAATTGAATGTGGTAACACGCCGAGAATTTCGCGATATTTCCATTCATTAATCGATCGCAAAGTAGTTATTGGTTGGCTGGATGCGATTTAACTGTGTTTAAGCAAGAATTTAGTGATTATTCGCATTAGACGTTGTCTGAATATGTCGGTTTGTACCCGAAGTAGAACAAAGGTTTGTTCCTGTAAGAAATTCGACTTACAATTCTGTCTAGGTTGGAGAGTGATGTTTATTTTTGCTTAAGTATGAGTGTACAGTAATTATGTGTGCTAAATTCCCAATGGAGAGTTCCAAATATCTCTAAGCGTGTTTCGGTTGTTGTACCTATGTCTGGTGAATTGCCACCATACATATCAGGAGTGCTGACCTTCATAAGCTTTATGCTCTCATGTATACGACGACAGAAAAAGGCGATGTCAAGTCCTTTTCATCACCTCTGTCTTCACGTTCTCGCGGTCCACTGGCCACCTTTGTACTCCGCACCTGTGTCCTGATTCCGTCGCCATAACCCCCTTTTTATTCTTAATTCCTAGAACGTCACCTACATACGTTGTCATTTCCCGTGTAAAAGCCTTTGGACTCGCGTTATGTTGCGCTTCTGATACCCCTTCGTTTGTATTTACTGTTTTTTTCTTTTTTACCTGTATTCACATCCTTTCCATCACCTTGTTACCTTCTCATACGAAAACTCCACCGTCAACTGTATATATGTTCCTGTACCATGTTCATAGCTTTGTAACCTGAAGAAGTGCAGTCTCGTGCACGACAGTCTTGTTACCGCGTGTAAATAAATAAGTTGCTCCTACCGTTTAATATCACTCTCATGTATAATTAGATTTAACGACGACACTAGATATGTTACGCAGTAGCTCCCCCTATCCCCCACTCCTTCCTGCTGTCCTCTCTCCATCTGTCCATGTCTATACGCCGCTCATAGCCACAGTTGCTTCGCGGCGCTAACACGCAAGAAAAAATCAGTTACGCAGTAGCCTGCTGGTTTCATGACGCCCAAACGCCAAAAAACTGTGTGTGCGCAACCTTCGAAAGTTTTCAAACGCTGAAGAACGTTTTACGTGAGTGATTGAAAAACTCAATTATCTATCAAAATAGCTGGGCAGCGTTTCGCACCGGTAATGGTCATGGATAGCCGAGTCACGCGAACTTTACATTTTCAGATCGTGCAACCCTGCGCCATCTACTGCGCCATACCGCGCACAAATTTGAGAGCTGGAACCTAAAAACAGTGAATAGTGACGGTAAAGATATTCGTGGGTATTTTTCCTTGTACAGGTTGGGACAAAAGTTTACGGCACGCGCGAGCGGCGAACTTTTTCTTCGGTGCGACACCCTAGCTGCTGCCGGAAGTGGGTGAGTTCACTGTATCGGTTGATGCACAGGTTAGCGAGCATTCTATTGTAAATTAGTTTGTTGACGATGTACTGATGAAAGATAGGGAATCAATGCCTGCTTGAAGTGTGTCACGGAAGTTTGTGAGACAACGGATAGGGGAAGCGAGTTCCACTCTCTTATGGTGAGGAGAGCAAAGGATGTATCATATATTAATGTTCGACAGAGAGGGCGATTTAGTTTAAAGCAAGTCGTCGTCAGTCGTGATGAGGTGTGTACTGCAGACGTCAGGAATTCAGGCTGTGATGGACAAAGAAAAAATAACTTGTACAACAAGCACAATCGCGCTACGGCACGTCTGTCTGAAAGGCTAGCAATATTAAGTTCAGATTTCATGCTTGATGTAGATGCGTGATAATCATAGTTAGAGAGTATGAATCTGGATGCACGGTTCTGAACGGCTTCAATGGAATTAGTGAGATATTGTTGGTGCGGATCCTAGATGGACGAAGCGTACTCCAACTTTGGACGAACAATCGCTAGGTATGATAGCCGTTTTAGGTCGGATGGAGCATGTTTAAAATTACGACGTAAGTATCCAAGAGCTTGATTGACAGTGGAAATGATGTGGTTTACATGACACGTCCATGAGAGGTCGTACGCGACATGAATTCCAAGATACTTGTAGGTAGGCACGTGCAATAGTGGAATGTTATGTGACGTGTACGCAAAAGTGATGATGTCACGATTACGGGAGAAATTCACTGCTTTGCATTTGCCTATGTTCAACGACATTTGCCATGTAGTACACCAGGCGCGTATTTTGTTAAGGTCGTTCTGCAATGCTACATGGTCGTCCCCCGAAGGAATTCTACGATATATTACGCAGTTGTCTGCAAATAGTCTTACGTTTTAGAGGTGAACATGGAAACATGTTTTTCCCCAGTGGCTCGCTTGTATTTTGCTAGGCATAGCTATTGTCCAGTTTTCAGTGAAATCGAAATGCATTATGCGCGTCTTGCAAGGCTGATTAGTATTTTTCTCCCGTATGGCTTTGCTCTGAACGTCTCAAATGCATGTATGACAAATGTGAGAACCCGCCCACTTCCTTACCTCTGAGAGGAAATGTACTGCTGCAACTTCAGCACAGAACACGTGTTTTGTGCTGAAAGCCATCTGCGTAACTTAAAAATATCGTAAAATGAAGTAAAGGGAGCTTCGTAGGAAGTTGCGGTAACCCTGGAAAAAGCAACTCCTAACTCGACATCTATCTGTACAGTACAGGTTTCATCGTGTACGCAGCTTGCAAGACAGAGATTTTACCTTCGCTGGTCATTTAGTCGTTGAAATACGACTTTACGGCAACGTAGGATCTCATTCAGAAGCTTTGTGGAAAATAACGAACTCCCAGGCGTGGATTCTTCCTTCAGCAGGACGTCAAAAGTTTGCCGACGAATAGCTCTGGTAAAGCTAGAGTCACTAAATAAGCTTCGCTTCAGAGTATCGACACTGAGGTCAAAGGGAGAGCAGGAGCGCCATCTTGTTTCCACACCACACCGGTATCATCCTCAGTTGAGGACGGCTAACATAATGCTCGCTGTGGGATAGAGGAGCGTGCAATGATTGCTGTGCGATAATCCATGTATTGTCCACCAGAGCGTCTCGAAGATGTGAAGGTGAGCTCAAGGTCGCCAACTTCTGCTTGTAAACGAAAGGAACATTTTACCGGCGCACGATAGATGGCATTGTGCGCTAACGTGCGCCAGAGCCATTTATAGAGAGAGTTTGGCCATTAGGAGGAGCCTAACTTGAACCGCGTCATGCAACGTCACGGCTGAACGACCTCCCTCTCCGCGCTCTATTGTTGTCCAGCCGTCAACCTGTCGCCGACGCCATGTTGATGCAAAGCGTTGGTCACGATGCAAGGGGGAAGACACGTGCGTACCGCGCCCTTCGAGACCCCTTCGTCCTTGAATCCTTTCAGTTTGGTAACAAAGCTCCCATTTCACGGCGCTTGTGGGTGATAAGCCGGCGACCCTGGTAGATTACATTGAGCGCGACAAAAGTACAAGTCGACCAGCCGGTGAACTGCATCAAGATGGCGCCTACCTGCTGGCTGATAATCGGATTTCCCTTGGATTCAGGCTTTTTGGGCGGTGCAACACCGACTCTGACGTCAAAACAGGCTCCGCCCGTGAAGCGGCAAAAGATCAAAAGATGGCCAAACTCTCTCTATATACGGCTCTGACGTGCGCAGTGTGCTTGCGCGTGGGTAGCGTGGCGCGGAAACAAGATGGCGCATGCTCGCTCTTGGAACTCAGTGTCGATACTCTGAAGCGAAGCTTATTTAGTGACTCTAGGTAAGGCTAAGGCCAGACAACTTTGCCCAAACAAAGGGCGCATCGACTGGAGGCACGCGAAACCGCGGTACCGCCAGCCGCACGGAGAGTAGGGCCGCGTTTTAACGCTCTCATCGCTAGTGTACGCCTTTTGAAGAAGAATTTTTTTTTACGTTACATGAAAGGTCAAACATCGGACGATGTCCTGCCAAAATATAAATGAAATCGAACAGGGCCTTTTCGAGAAAGGGAATCACAAAATCCGTGTTTTTTTTCTATATATGCCTCAACATTTGGCTGTTTTAGCAGATACCTGTAAGAAGTGCATGCACGATAGATATATCAGATGAAATAGTGTTAAAAGTTGAGTGAAATTATACCATGTATGGCAATGCGGTACATCTACAGCCAGAGAAATCATGCGTCGAAGTTTAAACAGAATTTACGCCAGCTACGCCAATACGTTCGCTACTTTTGATAGCACAAAGTGTTGCACGTGCGCGCCAAAATTTTCTCTCGGACTGCTGGCCTGTAGGCATACTAAAACATAAAAAAATTCACTACGATATCTTTTAAAATCCAAGAGACATACGCCTAGAAACAGGGCAATACTGAAACACTGGAATTCACAGGGCCGGATTTTCTCGTTTTCTTTCATTCTCTCTTATTCTTTTTTTTTTTGCGCGAAAACTATTCGGTAGAAATTATTCATTTTACCGCTGTTGATCATCACGTACGCTGACCTTCTAAATATAAAAAACAATGAAAATCCAGGACGTTGATGGGACCTTGCCTGAACCTGCACAACCTGCCTCCAGGATATTGGGCTCGATTATACAGGGTGTTGTGCTTTAACGTGTCCAGAAATTATATTCAAAGCGAGCGATAAAAGAAAAGCAAGTGGTACTTTTCTGCTAGTTGAGTAAGAAACAGGTACTTCTTCACTAGTAGCACCTGTTTCCTAGTGAAGTAGCTGAAAAGTAGCGCTGGTTTCTCTTTTATCGCACGCTTTACATAAAATTTCTGGGCACGTTAGAGCAAACATCCTGTATGTTACGTGCGCAGCAATGGACTTAACTGTTCAATTAAACACTGTTGGCCAGTGTTCTGTTGAAGCCTCAAGTCGAATGTTGCCTATATTATTTTCTAACAGAGACGGCTCTACTGGGCTGTGTCGTTTACACCAGTTTACCAACCTGGTTAATCAAAATCCTACTCATTTAGCAGAGTGCTTGGCAAATCCACACGCAGTTTATGTGTATTTCAGTTAGATTGAAAATGAATTCCAAGATTTAAAAATGACATTTGTGATGTACATCATTGTAACACATAGCTGCGATGTCTATACTTTCTGATTTCTTTACACATTACCACATATACAGGCTGTCCCAGCTAAATGTGACCACATTTTTTTAAAATATATCTATCACTTTTTCCGAGATGAAATCAATTGCAATATAGCATATGCTGAAGGGCACTCCCTAGGAGGACATTATCAGACTCCTAAAGCAATGTCATAATTAACTTTCAATAATTAACATTCTAATTATAAAAGCTACGAAGTTGTTCCAATGAGGACATCTGACCTCTTCGGTCACCAGATACCAAACACGTTTTCAGAACAAATATTCGTTCGATAGATCGAACGCAAAAAATTCGTGAAGGAACACCATTTTTTCTTTATTTTATTCATTGCCCATCTCTAGAGACGCGTCTTTCCTTCACCACCAACACGAGAGGATGAAAGAGCACACTATCGCCTCTTGCGTCCTGGAAAAAGATTAAAAGAAAGCAGAAAATGCAGCCCAAGATAAGGGCAGTTGCCGATAGAGCCCCCGGGTACATTTCTTTTTGTTTTGTTTCCTCAAGTTAAAGCTAATCTTCGACGCATGAGGCGGCACTGTGCTCTTTCTCTCTCAGACACTGGGGGTAAAGGAAAGACGCTTCTTCGAAGATGCGCAATGAATAAAATAAAGAAAAAAAATGGTGTTCCTTCACGATTTTTTTTCGGACGATCTATCGAACGAATTTTTGTTCTGAAAACTTATTTGGCATCCGGTGACCGAAGAGGTCAGATGTTCTCATTGGAACAACTTCGTAGCTCTTATAATCAAAAAGTTAATTATTGAAAGTTAATTAAGACATTGCCTTAGGAGTCTGCTAATGCCCCCCTAGGGAGTGCCCCTCAGCATAAGCTATATTGCAATTGATTTCATCTCGGAAAAAGTGATAGATATATTTTAAAAAAATATATGGCCACATTTAGCTGGGACACCCTGTATAATCTCAAGAAGAAATTCCTGGACATTCCTGTGTAATGTAAGGCTGAACATGAACTTGAGCGCGCTTACACAGGCAATTCGGATCACACGTGAAGCTAGCCTGCAAGCAGTATACGTACACATGAGGAATATCTCAATGGGAGGGCCTTGCAATATTCCCGGTTGTAAAACAATGAAACTGGTCGATTACTTTGTAGGATGACATGCCGTGACTGCCGATATCACTATATGATTAAACTCTCAGGTTCACGAGTCTTCGATGTCTGTCGAAATAGTTTTAGCGAATGGAGGCCACATTTTAGCTGCCGTTACGCCGAGCAAGGCGGACGCGCAGAAGCACCATTAGCTTAGTGTAGTGTAGTAGTTAGTGTACTTGATTTACTTTGTTTTACCTTATCAGATTAATCCAAGTTCGGCATTTGCGTTTCTACTTTCTTTATGTCCAGAATCATCTAAGTTTTCTGTTGACATTTTCCCGCGCGCGGCTGCACATTTCCGGCGGCTTGTTTTAAATTAGGACGCAACAAAACATTTGTTTCCAGCAGCTTATTTTGCAACGGCGACTTCGATCACTTTATTTCGAGGTACAGCCCTCCGGTCGTTAACAGACAACTGAATCTTATTTGATCCATCCGCCGATTTATCGCGTTCAGTGCAGTCGAGGCGCATCAATTGCATTTCCCTATTGCGTCTCTTCAATAACGTCCCCGGTTGCCGAGCTGTATAGATATCTGCGTTGTTGGTGTGTGAGGGAATGCTCACCGACGCACTCACTCGGTATGTATACTGTACGTGATGAAGATCTTGTTGTTGTGAATTTCACGCTGCTATATAATTTTTGGTGCGTTATTAACATTTTATAGTTGTCTAGCCCTTAACCCTTGCTTTACAAAATGTATGAGTTGCATTCGTAATGTAGTATATGATGTATAGCATTTTCCGCATCAACGTAAGTTACATTCTCCACGTGGCCTACTAAATACCGGCGAAAATATGGAACCACTGCCTTAAAATTGTTCTTAAAGTGAATTACTAAATAGAGTCAACCTTCGATTTATGAGCGGCTAAAAAAAATTGTTCATAGGTCGAGGTTTGGAGTGAGGAAGGGTAGAAAGTGACGCTCATCATAAGCTCTAAAACTAACAGGTTGTTACTGTTTTAATCTTTGCGCCTCTGTCGTCAGCAACATCCGTGCGAGAAAACACCCGAACAACAAACGAAACATATTCAAAAACAACAGCAAAGCAGAAAAAAATGATGCGATTTCAAAAACGTTATTATTTATATATACAATTAAAGGGCATACAATTTTCCGAAAATGCCAACTATTTTGTAAGATTATGCAGTCGTGTCTCTGGTTCCTCGATTGATTTAGACTCGTGACCCATTCCTCTACCTCTTTATTGGGCTGCTGGCACCTTACATATTTATACGAACAATACGCATGTTAAAACATACAGGGTGTCCCAGAAAACGTGTCATTGATCCATTCTATAAATATATATCCCTCCCCCCCTGTGTGATTGAATTATAAGCAAAAAAGTACACCACCTAGAGTCATGCGGTCAATGGCATTTGTTCTTACTGGGTTTTTGCCACCTCCTCATGTGAATGTCGTGTAACGTAAGTTTAATTATGTAAATTTTTGCGAGCTTAAGTCGGAAATTTGCCTAGTAAAGGTCACTTTTTTACCCCACCAATCTTAAAAGCGTGTTTAATTTAGTCAAATTAATGATAAATGACAGGGATATTCAGGAGCTATCCCATCGAAAAAAAAATACCTGAACATCATGGTCTACGGACGTCGCACAGAATAGCGCGCGATGAATTTTTCAGCGCAGTCTTTGTCAGTCCGGCGAAAGGAGGTTGGAAACCCAGCCCTTCCCGACATCGCAGAAAGAGATAAAACAGGCACGGCTTATCACGTCCGACTTTCGCTGGGATAATGCTTTCCCTCTCCCAATTTTAGGAACTGTTACTTTTTCTACTATCACTCTGTGGGCTTGCTTCGGAAACTCCTTTCGTCGCACTGAGAGCGATTGCGCTCAAAAAGTCATCGCGCGCTATGATCCGATGCTCCGAAAAGCATGATATTCGGCTATTTTTTCCTATGGGATAGCTCGTGAATATCACTGTGAATTATTATGAATTTGAGTGAATTCGGCAGGTTCGTCATATTGGTGGGGTAAAAAAGTGACCTTTACTTGGCAAATTTTCGAGTTCCGTTCGCAAATATTTACATAATTAAACTTGGAGTACATGACATTCACATTAGGAGGTGGCAAAAACCTAATAAGAACAAATGCACTTGACCGCATGATTCTAGGTGGCGTAGTTTTTTTATTATAATTCAGTGACACGTTTTCTGGGACACCCTGTATATTAATGGCAAAAGGGCAAGGGTGCAGGCCAGCTGGTACATGGTGAAAAAATTTGGAACCCCGGAAAGGGACAGAGGAGGCAGGACGTGTCGTGTCGTCCCTCCTCTGTCCCTTTCTCGGGTTTCAAATTTTTTCACCCTGTATATTGCTTGCATTTACAATTATATTAGAAACCATTAAAAACTATATCGCAATTACTTGACAGCTTCCTCTCTTCTGACGCCCGGGACGAGTGCTGCAGACTGCGTGCCTCTATCGCATTGCATGCACCTGACCAACAGCGCTATAAAGTCCGGCTATCTCTGTCGACGGCAGCACTTAAGTCGTGCCAAAGGAGTATCAGTCGCCAGACCTCGCGCTGCATCGCAACGCAAGTCAACATGTCCGTACACAAGAGAGTAGACTTGACCGATATCATTGGCAAATATGGCCCTTTTCAACGGACAACGTTCGTCTTCGCTGCAGCCATCAGTATATTTGGTGCATATCAGACCTTCATTCTGATCGTGGTCGCGCCAGACATGGACCATTGGTGCGCAAGGACGGAGCCTTACAAGGATATGCCCGTTCAAAAGTGGAAGGCGATGGCCGTCCCAGCGGTGACTGCGGACAGGTACAGTCGCTGTGAAATGTGGGATCTCGACAAGCGGGATAATAAGACTAGAACCAAATGTGTGAGTTGGGAGTACGACAACGACTTCTACGGAAGCACTATCGTGGAAAGGGTGAGTCTTGAATTGTGCTTAAAGGAGGTACGAACTCCTATCTGGATGTATTTAGTTACGGGTTTAAAAGATGTAATATTGTTCTTCTACGCTTCGTATTTCAATTTACAATTTATTGTTCGATTCTTCTCCTTCATAACTTGTGCAGCGTTAATACAAAAACGCACTCTCTTTCGTATTCCGGCGAGTAAACGCACCACCGTCCATATACCTCTATCCATCGTTACGTCATCTGAAGAATTGTAGCACCCAATCAGACGCCAACGCGGAGGTACACATAACGTTCTACTTTACCCTCTTCAAGATGAACTTCACTACATGGCACGCTCCTACACTCTTAGAAATGAACTTCACCACATAGCACGCTTCTAGCCAACCATCATCCCGAATGACAACGTTCTCGTCCCCGATTTGTTGAAAACGGAAGGCGGAGCCTATTCTGTGCCGTGCATAATGGCACAGAATAGGCTCCGCCTTCTGTTTTCAACAAATCAGGGACGAAAACGTTGTCATTCGGGATGATGGTTGGCTAGAAGCGTGCTATGTGGTGAAGTCCATTTCTAAGAGTGTAGCCAGCCATCATCCCGAATGACAACGTTCTCGCCTCTGATTTGTTGAAAACGGGTTGGCGTAGCCCATTTTGTAGCCGTGCGTAATAGATATATAATAGGCTTCGCCTCTCGTTATCAACAAATCATGGGCGAGAACGTTGTCATTCGGGAAGATGATTGGCTAGGAGCGTGCTATCTGCTGAAGATACGCACCTATCAAGTTCACCTACACAAAAGGTGTCACAGACAACACGTTGAAATCGCCGCTTGGAGCCGACACGGTAGGCGGGCTCGCTTGGTACAGTTCATAGCTCATTTAAAGGGGCCGTAAACAGGTACAAAAGGTGCACATTTCTTTTTGTTATATTATTGGAGCTTAGGCAGTGAAAACTCCTTGCAATTACTAACGCTCAAAAACAAAAGGCGCTTGCATACGGATGAAATATTCACTGCAGTCTTTCGCATTTTAGCTCCGCCCCGCGCTCTAACTTTACGTCATTTTGACGTAGCGCTTTCCTCACCAATTATGATCGAGTGTTCCACGTATGATTTTTATTTCAAATGCGGAATTAGACTAGATGAACGTGAATCATCTTCTATTCAAAATCTAAACAGTTACAGCCTCAAACCGAAAAAGAAATGCGTTTAATTTTGGGTATCATACGCGCACTACGTTTTCTGAGCAGTAGCACACAGCACACCACGAGCGCGAATGAATATCCGGGACTACAGTTCTGGAATCTTAGGTAGGTGCGCGATGGAATATCTTCGTCATCTTTGAATGGTTCCGACAACTGGGCTGCCGTACTTTGGTTTGAGCCATGCGGCACCGCGGCACCAGCTCGCGTGGTACAGTGGATACATGTACAGTGTACAGTGGTACATGTCCTGTCGTGACTGGGAGGAACCCGGGTTCGAATCCTGTCATGTGATAGCAACCCAACTGTTGACGTTTGCGCCAGCCGGAGATGTTGAAGATGTCATGACGTTGAATTTCGGAACCACGGAGCGCAAAACGTCGTTTCACACAAACAAACTGAGCGCTCCGACTCACAGCTGATAACGAAGTATGTTTATTGGCTGGTAATTTGAAACGTCATGTGCGCAGCTCGGCCCCCCCGATTGGACGGCAAAGCGCAACGTAGCCATGTGACGTATGCGTGGTCGAGAGAGGCTCGCTGGTTACTCATCTTTTGTAGCAGCTATATGGGTCAATGAGCTTGCACGAGCTGAACGAAATGTATATTTGGGTAGTACGATCTGCGTTCTTTCATGGGGTACCATTATTTAAGAAATGTTTGGTGGCCTGTTTACGGCCCCTTTAAAGTATTGGCTGAGGAATGTGAGAGGAAGCGGCACACGATCTTTAAGCTGCGGGAGTATGTCAGTGGAACGTTATCTTCTCAGGCCACGCTGCCCGTGTTCCACCGCAAACACTCAAGTTGTTTTTTTTTTAAACATGTAGAGGACTTGAACGTGACTGAGCGGGCACGGTATCTTGTCGCGAGAGAATGGGAGATGGCTCATGATTATAAATGCTTCGCAAAACCACGGAATAGATAATCGCGTAGCTCTTTTCTCGTGGACGACGTCATATTGAAGGAGCAGAGCCATCTTAGTGCGCCGTCTCGCTGGGCCAATACGTTGAAAACACTTGATCCAAGCAATATTAGACAGGTAGCAAAACTCCTATAGGGCCCAGCGTCTTCAAAATGACACCATGATAGCAGAGTTGTACGTAACGCGTTACTAGTGATTGCGTTACTAGTAATCAATTACTTTTTCAGTAATTTTAACGTCATTAGTTAATTTTGTAAGCAAGTAATTTTTCAGGTAGTCTGATTACAATTTTTGTTAATCAACTACTAAGTAATCGATTACTTTTGTAACCTTCTGTCAACAGTGGCAACCCTTTTCAGCAAGCCAATCTGTCCTTCTGTTCCACCACGAGTTGGACTGAAGCAATGTCGCAGAGGTCACTGTGATGGCCGTCTCTATGTAGTCCACACGTGTTCCATGCACACCACAGTAATATGATAATACCTTACAACCGAGACCTACTGGAGCAGCAGTAAAATAGGTGACCGTATTGATTCATAAATTGTGCGCGCTGAACATAACAATAGTAACAAAACCAAGCGAATGTTTCGATGAATCTGTAATCTGAATATGAATCTGTAATAAACGCGTGTATGTGTTTTGTACGTTGCTTTCAAATGTATTTGCAGATTTCACTTATCGTGTATGTTGGTGTCTCATATTAGAAATTGCAACAAGAGCTGCATGGTTGCGTTCACTGCAGGCTTGTTGGTTTTGCTATATGGCCAACAATTTAAACGTAACGGAAAAAGTAACGCGTTACATCTGTAATCGGTAACGTATTACATTTTTGATGCTGTAATTTGTAACGGTATGAAATAACTTTTCGCGTAGTAGTAACTGTAATTAATTAGTTTTTTTTCGAGTAACGTCTACAACTCCGCATGATAGAGACCGTCAGCGCCATCCACCCGTTGTGCAGACCCTTACGGTAGTAAATAAATGACGTCAGAGATTACGTCAGCAGTATGAATAAGGAGGTGTCTTCCGTTTGGCTGCACACCTTGAACCAGTTCAGGCTGTGGAGCACTTCCGTATTCGTTTTGTAACGGTGAAGCACAACACTAAATCTCACGCCGCTTGACTACCGAGGAGTTACAATATTCAGGAGTGACAATATTGCAAACATGTCGCCCGAGGCTGAATTGAAGGGTTTCTACGCGGCTTTGAACCGCGTCCTCGGTGCTCGCATTCAGGCGGTTCCCAGGGGCTTGTATTTTGCCTCGCGCTCTTTCAAACGCTCTCTCGTGCTATGTAGCAGCAGCTGTCTCTATCTACCACTGAAGGTTGCCCCGCCTGGCTGACAAAAATGTATGCAATATACAAACCAAATTCACTTTATTTTCCAGTGTCACATTATGCGTGCATGGAATTCCAACAAATACAGCCACATATACAAAACGAATGTACGCTTATTTCAAACATACTTTACCGAGGTTATCCAATAACACTCCAGCGTTGGCACAGTTGGAGCGGGAACAGGCCGGGGCGCATGAGAAGGAAAAAGAAACACATGTGCACACGAGAAGCACTTTTTTTCCCCTGTTGAGTTGTCGATATCACAGCGTGAAGTTCGGTGTCGGTATAGAGTCGTGCACGGAACGCAAACTCCGTTGACACACATAGGAGTTCGGCAGAGAGTTGCACTGTGACTCAGGTCCCCCAAACTCACCTCGGAAAAGCGTGCAACGAAGAAGGCCGCCACTAGATACCCCACTGTTGCCGTTCCGGATCACTTCAGCGCGCTAAGTTTAGCGGCAAACTGTTTTTGTTGTTTCTGCGAATGAATATAATCTTTATATGTCCAAATAAAACGCGTATAACAACTTTCTGTGTCGTGTTTCACTTTTTGGTCCCGTTTTTAAACGTGTTGAGGAAATCGGAAGGATCTAGTGCACGGCTGCGTGCATCACATAGCGTACCTGTCGTGGTCGTACCAGGCGCAGTCGTCCATTTCTCCTTCGGTGACTTGGCCTGGCTTGGATTGTGCTTCAACTGGATCTTTAGCGCGCTACAATCAAACGCAAGCCAACGTCTGGTAACAATGGGGTATCTAAGGGCGGCCTCCGGCATTGCACGCGACCACCGCACCACCACGCGACCACCGCATTGCACCGGCATTGTGACTCTTCCCTGTGGATTGGTAGGTGTTCATACACACGAAAGGCCTAGCGGGCATACCCACTGCCGGGAACACCTGCTAACGAAATATGTATACAGATCAGAAAAAGGGTCGGCGATAGGGGGGGGGGGGGGCGAGTAAGGCGACCGCCTTAGGCCCCGCGCTTGCATAGGCCCCGCACACGAAGCCCTCAACCAGGGATTACTTTCTTTTTTTTTTAATATCGAGCGTGCACTTAATCGCACGCGCTATCTTCGACTAAAACAGAAATGAGAAAATAATGTGTCACGTGCCATTTCGTCGTGTGATGAGAAAAAGTCCCACTTTTAAGAAAGATCACCAGCTCCCGTGGCATAGTGGTGAGGATGGTCGCTTTCCACGCCGACACTGGGAGGTGAACACGGGTTCGAATCCTGTCACCGTTTGTGCTGTCTGAGGCTTTCCCTGGGTTTTCCGAAGCCTTTCGAGACGAATGTTGCCATAGTTCCCCCTGAAGTCGGCCCAGGACGCATACTAACCCCCTTGTGCCCCACTCCTTCTTGCTGTCCTCTCTCCATCAGCTGTCGACATATGTACGCTGCCCATGGCCACAGTTGCTTCGACGCGCTAAAGTGGAATTAAGAAAACAATTAAGAAAAATCCGCCAACCCTGCAAGCTGTACGGAGGATTTCGCACCCTTCTCTCCTACTGCCATTTCCCGTACTTGAAAATAGACCAGAAGCCAGGAGTCATGTTTAATAAAAAGAGGGATAGCAATGGCTTACATAACAAACAAAGTAACAAAATTTGTCTGGACGTTTCGACGTCTATGCAGACGTCGTCATCAGCAAAGAAACAACAGCGCGCGAGTACTTATAACAATCTGGCAGTGGCCCCTTGTGGTTGTTACAGGAATTCTTCTCATGGTGTATGTGCCATGACTCAAGGAATCTTCTCACTCCCCATCTTTGTTCACGTGCCAGAGTGGTGACATTGTCGAAATTGAATGTGTGCTGGTTTTTTATCGCATGCTCCACGAGTTCTGTATTCGCGTTCTATTCCGAGTTCTATTTCCCGTACTGCGAAAATCTTATCATCTGTTATATTTTCATTACTGCTGGTGTAAAGCAGGCCCCGCAATGTGCATTTGCCTCAGGCCCCGCACACCCCTAGCACCGGCCCTGGTCAGAACTCGAGCCAAGCAGTTCGGCTTTCAAACCTACGCGCTGCGATTCACTGCGGTCCAAAGTTGCCCTGTCGTCCGATGTAAGGAACCTGCAAAGTTTAATGGAAGCGATGCGTACCTTTAGATATAGTGATTGGACGCGCATGACGTGTTACATAAGGCAGCTCAGGGAATACGTTCACAATACAATAACACATTATGCTCCCTCGTCGGTTTCTTAAACCCTGCACTCGTCAAGACATTAGTTCATTGTTCATCGTCATTAGTTCATCGAATGCGCCTCGACTTGGCCTTCACAGCACAGTGGCGCTATCGCTTGCGATAAGTTAACTCTCCCCACTGCAATCACTGCGATGCTGTTGAAGATCTCGAGCACATTCTTCTCCATTGCCCACACTACCACCCTTCCCGCTCCGTACTCTCCGCCTCCCTCAACGAGCTAGACTCCCGTCCCCTCTCCCTCACCAAATTGCTTGGCCCCTGGTCGCATCCAGCTCACCAACGCTCTGTCCTCAAGGCTCTCTTCGCCTTTTTGGACGCCACAGGACTTCGATCCTCATTGTAACGGGGCCATCATTCCATCATTCCCTGCTTCACCTCCAGCAATGGGGTAGAGTATCGCCTCGGCGATGAAACTCCCCACCCATTATCCTGTAAGATATATGTGAAAAGTATCGCATTGTATGTGTAAAGTAGTCCATTATCCTGTGAAATAAAGTTGTTGTTGTTTTTCAACCCTGCGACAAAGAACAAGATCTGAAAACAAGTGTGGTACGAAAAAAAGAAAGAAAAAAAAACACAGTTCATCTAGGTACAATTCCGCACTCAGTTGTGCCCTCGAGTTATCTCCGTATGTCATTTGGCACAGCAGGAATCGCTGGGACCTGCGAGTTTCCAACGAAAAATGAAAACTGCTTCTGCTCACACAAAAGGCGAAGCAAACGAATCTTTTGAAACATTTATTTGCAAAGCACAGTCTCATAGCAAGTAATGAAACAATGTGGACATATGCGTGCGTACATGACGTAATGCTGAAGTAACGAGCTAACGAACTACCTGTATCTTCAACCTCGCAGAACAAACGATGAAGGGAATATGATGGCAATTGATGTTCTGAGGCTGGAACACATAGAAAGGACAAGTACATACAAAGCATCGGGTGCCTAAGAAATTAATTATGAAAGAAGCAAGTCACTGAAAAAGTGTTGTTGCTGAAAAAGGCTGAAAAGGTGAAATGTGTTCCAGCCTCAGACAATCTATTGTCATCATGTTCAACAGATGCCGCTTGCGTCGATCCTGTCCTATGAATGTGTGCATGAAAGAGCAAACTGTAAGAGTGAAAGGGGGTTGAGTGAGAGAGTGGTTGGTTTGTCCCTTCAGATGACGCACCCTTTGAAGTCACCGGGGAAGTGTGTTAGCTTATCCCAATTGGAAAGAGCCCTGGGCCGCAGTAATCCAGAAGACGTGGGTTCGTGTCCTACAGCTGGCTAACCTATTCAGTGACTTCCTTCTTTCATCATGAAGTGAATGTTTATGATCTTTTCTATTCGGAAACAAGTAACATCCGCAAACTCGCCACTCTCCTCTCAGAGATCCAAAGAGGTCCACGCTCACCCGTTATCTGCATTTCGTTACTGTTCTGATGCCACATGCCATCCAACCTGCAATGTTCTGTTTTTTTTTATTTTTTTCATTTTTTTTTCAGTGTAACAAAACACTTACCTGTCTTAGACTAACCCGAAGCACCCGGCTGGTAGAGCAAACGAATAGGAGGGTGACCACGTAGCCAGTAAGCAGCAAAAAAGATACATGTACATACCGATGCCTTTCTTCATAAGCACGTTGCAGTCTCGTAATCAAAGGAGGCCACATCGTTTCTCATGGTCGCCGCAACAAAGAATATGAATGATGACCGTGTAATGAATAAAGAGTAGCAAAAGGTTCTGGTACACGCGTACCGGTGCCTTCCCACATAAGCTCGTTGCGGTCTGGAAATCTGAAACGCGTAAAGCGACGCCACGCAAACCACGCTGGCTCAACAACATGACTGAACAAGAACCCAAGAAAAGCGGCTACTGGAACACTGCCAACACATTCCTTCCGTTGCCGATAACTTCATGAAGTACACATTCTTTCTTCCTTTTTTTTTTTGTGAGCGAGCAGAGAAGGTTCACTGAGGTTTAACGACGCAGTTAGGCGGTTCAACCCAACGGAGACTTAACAAACCCGCTACGTACCGCTTGAAACTTTTCATGCCGCAGCGCGAACCTCATGAATGAGACGGTTCTCGAAGGCGCGCCGTCTATGGACCTCCTGTCTTTAATGAACCGCTGATTTGATCGGGTAGGTAGCAGGTGCAGATTTTAGAGTGTAATTCTGCACGAGTTCACGACTGTCCTGCACTCGCTGGATATAGGAAGTGCAGTATGGCTGCACGCGGAGCAGACGACGCGGGTCCGCGTCAGCGGCATAGGTGGACATGTGTGCACGTGTGTGAGGCAGCAATCCGGTGAAGTTGCATGGTCGCGATAAATGCGTGAGATAGTGCGGTTATATTTTGAGACCTAAAACCGAACGGATAACTCGAATTCTCGCCTGCACGGGAAGCATTAGTTACAGTCGTGCGTAGACTTGCCTCGAACAGCGGAGAGCGTGTCATCGGGCGCTGATAGACACCTGTAAACGAGAATGGGACGATCCACTGCCCCCTGAAGGGAGGTTCGGTACACGCAACGGATACGTTCGCCGCACCGCACCGGTTCTCTGATCACCCGTTGTGCGTACCGGCCATCCCTTCAACGAGATAATGGATCATCATAACCTCGTTTCCTGATGTCTATCAGCGCCGACGGCACGCGCTCCGCTGTTCGAGGCAAGTCTGTACCACCCCAAGCAGCACAATGTACTGAAAGTCGAGTGCAATAGGGGTGGACGGGTAGGTGGAAGACCTTGAACAGACTCTTGAAACTAAGGAACATTGATAAGACACATACCGTCCACCCCTATTGCACTCGAGTATCAGTACATTGTGCTGCTTGGGACGCTTGTCTTCACTGCGCCGGCAAATGACGCAAGCTTCGGAGCGGCCGGGAATATTTTTAAAATAAAAATATACACAGATGGAGGACCAACTAGGAAAGCAGGAAGAACTGGTGTTCGTAATATCTGCCACAATGTTCTCGCGGTAGCCGGGAACCCGATTACGATCTTCCCTTCCTCGCTGCATGCTTACGAGTAACGCGCCATAACAAACCGTTATTCCAATGACTAGTAAGGGGAATGAAGCACAACACGCACAAACATCAGACACAGAAGGAAAAGCAAGCCTAAAGAACATGAGAGTGGCCACGGTGCGGACAGCAGACGACTAGCCTGCTCCTGCACTCGCTTCTTCATTTTGGAGGCGACCGCGCAGCGCTAGTGCTGAACCTATACACTTGCACTGTCTAAGTCGGCGGCGCGCGCGCTTGCACCACATCGGCACTGCCATGAACTAGTGCCGGAGGTGCAGGTCAAATCGAAGAGACCCATAACAGTACATAATTAGCACAGGGGTGCACAAACCAGCCACTGTTGTAACTACACTCAAGCGAGTGCTTTTCGCACAACTGCCATCTTGTCTTGGTCGCATAGAAAACGTCATTTTGAAGTAATGTTACTTTGTTTACATGTCGTTTTGCAGCTTACCGGCATACTTCCGTCGTCATAACGCCAAGAGATGAACGTATTTTGCCAGCGTAAACTATGCGGTGCTTCATCCGCAATATGGTAGCCCATTTCTAATTAGTTTAAGTGCATCGCATCGGCTCTGTGAGTCTTAGCGCGAGGTCGTCATCACATTTTTGGAATTCATCAACAATACGAGGCCTTATGTGCAAAACTGCACGTTTTAGTGCGGCATTATCGGATAAAAATAACTACTGTGATCGAAAGACATCCGAAACGTTGCGCAGAAACAACAACCGCATTGTTTACATACGGTTTGGCAGCCGATCACGGGCGCCGCCATCTTTAAGGTCACGTGTGCCTTGACGTTTGCTGTGACGTGCGACCAGGACCTGTCCAGGATGCATTGCGTTCGCGCAGCACGCTTTCGTCTACGGAGCACTACTTCGGATGCCACCCCTGTGATAATTACCCAAGCAGCACGCCAATATTGGTCCAATATTGGACCCATATGGGCTGCCAAGATTACCAATATTGGTCCAATATGGGCTGCCAATATTGGACCAATATGGGGAGCGCAACCAGGCTCCATATTGGACCAATATGGGCAGCCCATATTGGCAAGCCCATTTTGCGCCAGTATTGCCAATATTTCTGTGATAACACCTACGGGGAGCCCGTATAATAATAAAGCATTATGCTGTATAATATTCACTACTTTTGTATGATTTTTGCTTTTTTATTTCTGCGGATCCACGTTTTATTGGTTTTTATTGATCCACGTTCACATCACTGCAAAAAAAAAAAAAGAACGAAAGAAAAGGAAAGAAACACGGCATTGCACACACACACACACACACACACAAAAAAAAAACGAAGAACAGGTGCTACGCCCGCGCTGAAGGACACAAGCAGTCCCACAGTGTTAACACCAAAGATTCCTCAGAAGCCTTCATTGGGATCGCAATATTCTGTGGACTAACAATTTCCAACCCGCTCCGAGAATACAAAGCAGCGAAACACTCTCGTGGCGGTGACGGACACACGCCAGAGCAATTTACACTGCTTGCAGCAACTCGAAATCACCTAACTTTACAGAATAGCCATCCCTTCTTATCAAACATTGTGTTTTTTACTTGACCTGCCGCAATTTCGTTACCATTACAGCACCCAGCGACATTTTAGCCCTATGAAACGTCCGTTCGGGCTGTCGCGCATGCGCATTAGGTGTAGGACGCGTGATTACGCTCAAACAACTTGCTTGCTCACAGTCGGCTCGAGCGATTGGCATTGGCATCGCGAAGGAAGATGGCGGCGACTTTCAAGACGTGGAATGTTGAGGTGTCGAACTCTAGCGAACTTTACGTTGGGAATGCCAAGTTACGTTGACTGTTTCGAACAATGTGTATCATCTGCGGGAAGTTGTTGAATGTAACGATGTAGTGAATTGGGTATTTCACACGCTTCAACGTTCAATCTTGCCGTGCTGCTTGGGCATTTGTGCAACACGGCTACGTACCCTGTCCAGTCAATATGGGGTGTACGCGTGCAATATGGGGCCCATATTCCCAAGATTTTCCCCATATTGGCTGAAACTGGGCAATATGGGGCCCATATTGCCCATTTTCAGCCAATATGGGGAAAATCTTGGCGAAACGGGTCCCATATTGCACCCGTATCGCCAATGACCAGCCAATATGGGTCCAATATTGTGTGCTGCTTGGGTAGCCATAGCGCGTTTATATTCGCGCACTTCGTCGACTTTGTATTCCCTTTCCCTGACCGAACCATACTGATCATGCAGGTCAACAATACCAGACGAGAACAGAGAAAAATAAATCATATCAGGTTTAATGACACATATCAATTCGAAATACAAAGACTTATCACAGGTTTTCACAACTCCAAACAGAAGGGCATCGCGGCAACCACACAAAAACTGGGAAGGTTCTTCATGTCCATTTCTCACCGAGAGCGAAATGTACACGTAGTCATTAGCCGTTTGCACTTCTTCAATGAGTGGCCATAATGAGTCCGTTGCCAGCGCTCACGCCGTCATGGGGGGTGTCGCCATGACGAAAGCTCTTTTTTTTTCTCGCGGGGCTGGCAACAGGGGATGCATTGCATTCATCTATTCACAGGTGTTAACCTTGGTCTACAGCTCCGAGATGTGAACCGTCGCTTCCTGTTTAACTCAAAAAGTGTATGAACTCCGTATTACCATGCACGGACACACGGCACGGCTACAGGGACGCACGGGTAAACGAGCCTACCGTTACACATTTGCAGGAAGGCAGGACACGGAAACGTACTCGGGTGGTAGATGATTTCGTATATGTGCACGAGTGGGGCAACAGATAGTTTTTCCTATATTGAAATTACGAATAAACTATTAGTACACACAAAAACTATGCGCACGTTGTAGTGTGCTAGTGTCTTTCCGTGAGGAACAACGTACTCCGAATGTGGAACGAACTTGTTTATTGCCGATCTGACACGGGCAGAACCTACTCCTGGCACACCGAACTGCAGACTGCGCGAAAACAAACCCGAAGCTGCCTTTTATCGCCAAGCCATGAAGGCGCGAAACAGTTATCGACAAGGCCGCGTACAGACGTAAACCGATAAGATAATCACGCTACCACCGCCCTAAGACAAAAACGCTTGTGGCCGCCTCATCCAATTTCGTGCCACCTCATCCACCGTGCCATATCATCCATCGTGTCGTTTTGTCCATCGAGCTGCCTCATCCATTCTGAGCTGATTAGACGACATGCCAGGTCATCCACCGTGCCGCCTCATCCACCGTGCAAGGTCATCCATCCGGCTTGGTCATTCTAATCAGCTCCGATCAGCTCCAGTGCATTCACCATCATCCAGAAACCGGCGTTTATTCCCTGTGCTTGTCTTCACCATTTTTTAATCCATCCGAAATTTCAAATGTCCGGGCTCGCGCTTGGAGTGAGAGGATATAAGACCTGTAGGCAATTTATTTATTTATTTATTTATTTATTTGTTTGTTTGTTTGCTTGTTTGTAAAAAAGAGCAATAAATCGTCTTATCTAATAAACAAGCACTTTGCAATTACAAACAGCATAGCGCTTAGCACCACATCGAAATTGAACACGGCGCTTCATCATTTTTTTTTATTATCCAACTGAAATTTTACCTAATAAACCACCGCATAGAGGATACATGATTGTTGTGGCGTTCACGGGTACGGAACCTTTTGTTCGTGCCAGATGAATTCAGGCTGCACTACGCTCGTGACCTAATCAGTGCACATCACAGAACTGAAAGGCCGTGGCTGATGGTCAGCTCCAATGCTTCTCTGCATACTTCCAGAACTCAGTTCGGGGCAGTTGGTCCTCGAACGACAAATGTTGTTTATGGATGGTATAATGGACTTCGGGACCAACTCCCCAACAGGCATCAACAGCTCGGGGTACTCATAGGAAATCACTCCAACGCGACCTGTTGGCTGTTGCAAGACCATCCAACCAGCAGGTGGTACGACGGAACTTTGAGCTCGGACGTAAAATGGAGCTGTGAAGGGCCCATTATACGTTCAATGTTGGTAATTTTCGAGACATCACAAATGATATCGATAGGGTTCAAATGGTCGGAGCCCTGCCTTCATCCTAAATTGGTTCGCTGTTTGCGTATTCATGCACATATGTGGCAGCTCTAGATTTTCGCGTTCCACTAAGCAATAAATGATTTTTGTTGTCAACAAGATACGCCGAATTTCTGTGTATGTTACTGCTTGGGGGACGTGTGCCTCTTCCTTTGAATTTCCAAAAGGCGATGACAAGATCGCGGGTTTGCATCTTTTGCATATTTCGTTCCTGGATGTGCACGGTCTCAAACAGGGATCGGAGCCGAAACAGAACCCGAACCGAAAACCCCTAAAAACCCATATTTTTCGCTGAACCGGAACTGAACCGAACCAAAATAATTTTTCTCATGCTGAACCGAAGAGGAACTGAACCGAAAAAAAATTACGTCGATTACCGGTTCGCGAAACGGTTCAGACGTAATGTGCATTGTGAGAGATCAGAACTACGATTTACACAGCGGATTGAGCCGCGTTGCCAAACAAATTCGAAACCGAAATTGAACAAAACAAAACTGCAACCTAAGTGCGCGAGGTATGACATCCCAAATGACATCATACACACAATTGTGTTGGGGATCGTGCTATGGCGAGTCAAATTTCTTGCACCCGAAGGAGAAGAAGTAGCGTTTGACTGCGTTCGGGAATTCGCCGTTTGGTTCAACGGGCCTGAGCCAACACTGAGCGTGCACGCTAGGTGATGTTAGGTGGCACAGTTGCGATTACGAAGTTGCTTTTGTTTCTTGTTCTTGTGAGGTCAGTGACCGTTAGCTCCGCTGACGAACACTTGCCGTGAAGGACTGCGCTAAAACAGTGTCATACTTCTCTTATTCTGTAAATAATATTTTTGGCTGTGAAAATAACGGCCAGTCCCTGACCAGGATATTAAGGAGTGTATAGGATGAGTGAACGAGTACAACGTGCATCTGACGTCGCAACGTAGCAACTATATGCAACGTTGTACGGGGAATGCAGATCTGTAACACGCAGTGTTGATGCGAACCACTGCTGTGTCGGCTACACAACAACAACAACAAAATTACATTTGTTATTTGAGAATCGTAAGGATGTGCTTACTTTCAACCCATGGCAATCTGCTCAAGATTAACTTTCCTGAACCGGTTCGAACCGATATTTTGCGCTGCTGCTGAGCCCAGCCTGAACCTGAACCCGAACCAAACCGAAAAAAATAACGGTTCCGATCCCTGGCCTCAAACGAAGTATTTGTGCACGCTGTGGGCCTTCATGAACACGGTAGTGTGAGCTCTATAGTGCGTGAAAATGCATATTTCGTATGTTAGTGTTAGTGGGCGACCGTTGCGTACCCAGGATCGAGGTATGCAAAACATAGAAATCCGCGATCTGGACATTAACATAAAAACTGCAAATATATATATATATATTTATATATAAGCAGGAAAAATCAGAAGACGACAAAGAGCTTACAGGAAAACTCTGTTTTCCTGTAAGCTCTTTGTCGTCTTCTGATTTTTCCTGCTTATTTCATTCTCGTGCTCAACCGCCCTCCTAAGCTTCTAATCTATATTTATATATATATATATATATATACTGCAATTACTACAATTACTGCATACAAATCCACGGTCTGGTGATGACGTCCTGAGGACCCAGTGCCAACGAACGGAAGCAGTCGAAGTGGTGTTGGCGAAGGTGTAGCAGGGTGTTTGATCTACGTCCCCATAAATGTCTGGTTCAACACTGTGCGCCCTATCATCCTTAGCTATCCAAACACTGATGACAATTTTACCTTTCACCTTAATTACATTTAGTCATTTCAGCAACAATCTGATTTTTTCCCCGCCTTCGCTACCTGGCTAAACCTGCCTTGGCTGATCACCCAAGCGAGGAGAGGAGTAAGGCACACATGCTGTATATGCTTCCTCCCTGTTATCGCTTCCCCCTTTCTGACCTGTGCTGGCTGCAAACGTGCTGGGTGTGAGGCTGTCTGGAAAATGGTATACTATATGCTGCGAATGTTTCCCGCAGGCGCTTCCAGATGCTTGTAAGAACAGCTGCCTATAATGACGTCCGACCGGGATTCTGGAATGCGGACCTGAAACATGACTCAGCAGTACCCCTTTTTACAAACTTCGAGTGTGAAGAGTCAAAGGAAAAGATGGCATTTTTTTATCTCGGCATGTATGACCAGCATACATGGCCACATTGACCAAATGTCAAGCCCTAGTCACGGAACTGTATCCTGTCCAATACAGGTAGCTCAAGAGTAAAAGTAAGAGACCTAGTGCAACTTCTAAATGTAGATAAAACATTGTCAGCAACATTATCTAGGTTGTTGTCCGGAGTCAGGTTTAAAAGGACTAAGAAGTCGTCTACATATCTAAAACCATGACGCGCAATCTGGTGGTCGAGAGTCTGCAGAAGCAGTCGGTCAAACTTGGCTAGAAATATTTCACAAAGTACTGGTGCGACGCACGAACCAATACAAATGTCACGCTTTTGAACGTAAAGTCCCAAGCAGCACAATGTACTGAAAGTCGAGTGCAATAGGGGTGGACGGTATGTGTCTTATCAATGTTCTTTAGTTTCACGAGTCTGTTCAAGGCCTTCCACATACCCGTCCACCCCTATTGCACTCGACTTTCAGTACATTGTGCTGCTTGGGGTACGTCTTGAAAAGAGACGCATCTCGATTCCAAGAGAACCTTGAAAAGCTATAAGAACACTGGCGTCCGAAATTCCACACGAGTTCTGGAAAGCCACCGTGCCGGACGCGTCGATAAGATCACGAACTGCGATAAAAAGTTCATGTGGAATGGAGTAAAAGAGTGCTTCGATGCCCACAGACAGTGCGCTGGTGGTTCCAGACATAACAGACTGAAGGGCTTCAACTATACGCATGGAGCTGCTCACGTTAAAATGATATTCGGGTGCGAGGGTGTTAAGATGAACTTGAAGGTACCTGCTCACATGGGCTTGCCAGATGCCTTTCTCTCACTTGTGTTCTCTCCCTTGTGTCTCGTCCTAACTGCGCTTAGATGTACAGTGAAGTCATGAAGTCAGTGAAGTCATGTACCAACTTGCCCAGCCATCAACGCTTTTAAGCTTGTTTACCGCTATTCATCCCAGGATATCAAACAGGAAAACAAACGTTTTGAAAATGGTATCTGTTTACCGACAACACCCAAGCAGCACAGCGCGACGACCCAACGTCGGTGCGCCGCCGGCGACCGACCCGACCAAGGTCCGGCATACGGTTTGCAATAAAGGGGATGTTAATGGCCCGTTATCGGCAGCCTGTATCGTGCCCCAACGATTTCCCGAGGTGCAGCCAATGCACACTTACGGGTACCTCCTACCCCTCAAACAAGAGTTAATTTGCGCGATTTTTAAAAACAAAATCAATATGTCATTGTAGAAAACTCTTTATTGCATCATAGTCACAAGATACATGGCTTCTTTAATGCATCACTTCACCAGCAATGAAAAAAAGTGTTACATTGAACGTATATAACCACCAGTCCCGCATATGTATTATTTACTTCACAAATATTCACTTAACACAGGTTATACGGAACAGAGATAGAAGTTGGAACTCGTTGCCAGTTAAGTTAGACTGTTGAAAGATGGAAGTCACTGAAAAGGTTAGCCAGAACATAATTGTAGGCCGGTTCCACGTTAGCTCAGACAGGGAGGTCCCATGGACCTCCTGAATTTTCATGATTTTTTATATATATTTAGACGCTCATCGCAGACGATGATCAACATTGGTAAAATTAATCATTCGAATACTTTCCGTGCAAAAAATCGAGAAATCCAGCCCTGAATTCGATTGTTGCAATTTTGCCATGTTTGCACGTGTATACATCCTGAGTCTTAAAAGACATCGTAGTGCAATTCTTTTGTGCTTTAGTATACCTACCTGCCAGCACTCCGAGCGCAACTTCAGGCGCACAGGTGAAACACTGTATCGTATAAAAAGCGGCGAACATGCTCTGTCGCACAGTTTTGTTCAAACTTCGACGCTTCTTGCTCTGGCTGTATAGATACTATCTCCGACACGTTCGTACGCAGTGGGGCCGCGTTTTAACGCGCTAATCAGCAGTATATGCCTTTGGAGAAGAAGTTTTTGCGTTAGATGAAAGGCCTAACATCGGGCCATATCATGGCAAAATATACACAAAATCAAGTGGGACCTTTTTGAGAAATACACGCGCAAAATCCATGTTTACTTCGAAATATGCCTAAACATTTGCCTATTTCAGCACATTCCGCTAGGAAGTATATGCAGGATAGATATGGCAGATGAAAGAGCATTAAAAGCTGAGTGAGCTGATACCAAGTATTGCGATCAGGGACATCTATAGCCAGAGATATCAGGCGTCGAAATTAGGACAAAAGTGCGCGAGAGGGCATGTTCGCCATTTTTTATAACACACAGCATTGCACCTGTGGGCTAAAATTTTCTCTCTGACAGCTGGCCTGTAGGCATAATAAATCAGCATCAAAAAATTTCGCAACAATATCTCTTAACACTCGGGAGGTATACGCGTGCAAACACGGCAAACCTGAAACATCCGAATTCAGGGCCGGATTTTCTCGATTTTTTTGCACGAATTCGGCAAAATTGTTGATCATAATATACGATGAGCTTATAAATATCAAAAATACTGGAGACCCAGGAGGTCGATGGGAACTCCCTGCCTGAACTGACGTGAAACCGGCCCGTAACTAAATTTCAAACGCCGTTACACGTAATAAAACGTAATGAAAATTGACGTGAAGTTCCTAAGCTATTTTAGAAATGTAACAGGTTCCCTTCAAGTTATTTTCTACTCAATATATATACTTTTCAGCTCTTGACCTGTCTATATGGTTAATTCAGACCTTGCTGTCACAACGGGCGATTCAAGACGTCTCAAAATAGTCTCGATATACAAAAATGATATCAATATCTGCTAAGACAAAAGAAGCCTACATTCTTTAGGGAGGGATTTGATGGTTTTGATCTCGTAATAAGGCATATGAAAAAGGAGCACAAAGCAAGTTTATGTCTATCTACGTCTGTCTACGAGTTGTCCCCTACATACATATCGTAGAACCGTGCCAAGTTTTAATCCTGCTACTCAATGCCCTCTATCATTATCAATGTGTTAAGATGCGCTTCCTAATGCTCGGCTAAAACATAATTTGTAACATTCACCGCGTAACAACGGGAGTTACTCGCGCCGTGCACGTGCCCTCTTTCGTCTCAAGTCATGGGGGGAGGACTCAGCCTGCGATGTTTGTAGACCAGAATCGAACAAAAGGAACTTTGAACTTTCTTCAAGTTACTTTGACGAACTTAACCCCCCACCCCCGAAACAAAAGAAAAAGAGAAAGGAACGAGCTCCTCAAGAAGTTACTGGAGCTCAAAAGCAAAGAGCTAAATACGCGGTGCCGTGTTAAAACCGCCTACGTATGAATGGACCATTTCCGACAACACGTATGCGCATGCCCAGCCCATGAGTCCGCCATCTTTGAGCGGAAAACATCGCCATGGACCCACCTGTGGGCGACTGTCATGTTCATTGTGGGGAGATAATCGGTTTCAAGGTTACGCGGACGTTTAAGGTCTGGTAATGAGTACAATGCGCTTTCACTCTTTCCGCATTTTTGTTCCAATCTTGTTTTGCTACTTTCCCACGCAACGTACGTGCCAGTTCGTTAAGCGTCACCATTATTGAGGGGAAAGACAGGGCGTTCGACATTCCACCGCCAGGGGCGACGCGAATATGGAAAACGTCCATTGCGCGGAACGTAGCTTCACAAAGGCCGCAAACTACTCAGGAAGCCGCATTCAAGCACAGTCAACCGTGTTCCTATACGTCGCCATGACCACTGCTAGTCTCACTTGTGTCCCCGAAAAAGCGTTTGGACACTTCCTGGGTGAGCTTGCACTTCGGCAGCAGTCGACGTCAAGGCTATGGGAACGTGCACCCGTCCTTCAACCCAAGCCTTTGGAGCCCTATATCACGTGAAAGAACTGATGTTGTGAGGCTGGAACAACATAGAAGGGACAAATATATACAAAGCCTCAATTTGAGGCTTTGTATGTATTTGTCCCTTCTATGCTGTTCCAGCCTCAGAACATCAGTTCCTTCATGTTCATCAGTTGCCGCCTGCGTCGATCCTGTCGTATGAATGTGTGTGTGAGTGAGCAAAAATGTAGGAGTGAAAGGAGGATGAGCGAGAGAGAATGGCTGGTTTGTCTCTTCAGATGATGCACCCTGGAAGACGCTGAGAAGGCGTGTTAGCTTAGCCCAATTGGTAGAGCCCTGGACCGGCAATCCAGAAGATGTGGGTTCGTGTCCTACAGCTGGCTAACCTTTTCAGTGACTTTCATCTTTCATCGCCATATCACGTGTTCACATGACCAAAATGACAATTTTGACTCAAAAAGTCATGCTCAAAGTCATGTGTATGTGTACTTCCAATTCATTCCCCCTTACCTGCACAGCTCGGACAACAGCACAACCACGTCACCTACGCGCCGCGTCTTTAGCTTCAATGTGTGCGTGGGAGTTGTTATCATCGCCTGTGATGTCGTGATTCGTCGTACCTTCTTCTGAAAAGAATGAGTTCGGTGCACAGTAGTGAACGTGTTTACTGCGCAGACTATTGCCGTCGACACAAGAAGAAAGTTCTACGTACAAAGGACTTCCGATATGTGTCTAGCATCGGTATGAAAGCCCTGAAATCTGCTCTTGGTGCCGAGAGGACAGAGAATGCACGCGAATCGGACATGATCCGCAGGAACTGTTTTGTTCACCTAAAGACTTTGATGCAATCAGAGGAAGTGACAACGTTAGTTCTGAAGAAAAAGCAGATGGAAATCACTGAAGCACTTAACGTGAAGACGCGCCGACAGATCGACAGGGCTTTTGACGTTTCGCTTCCTGGGACGTCAAGTTCCAGCAATAGGTTGAGTGAGGAGGTGCTTCGGAACATCAGAACAGCCTACGAAGAAAGCAAGTCACAGCAAGTACGCTGCCAGATTCTCACCCTGCTTCCTTCCTTCATGTCAGAGCGGGACATACAGCAAGTCATTCCAGAAGCAACGCGGTATATGATTCGCAAGTCGAAGAGATTGGTTGCAGAGAAGCATGTGGTGGGCAACACCTGACCCCTACGAAAGAGGTCACCTGAAGGAAGACTGACTTGTTAGCAGCGATGATCTTCTACACCGTGGATGAGCTAGACTGCTCTGTCCAGAGCCCAATAGCAAGTGACGTCGTACAAGTAAAGGAAGGGTGACAGAAGACGACTAAAGCAAAACGTTATATGACCTGTTCTATCCACGAAGCGTATAGGAAATTTAAAACTAAATATCCTGATGTGAAGCTCAGTCTAAGCAAGTTCTACTCAATTCAACCGACATGGGTCAGTGTAAGTCCCTGTAGGGAAGAATGTGTGTGTACATATTGTGCAAATTTCGAATTAACGACTACAGTGGCCATAAACAACAGTGAGAAAGAGCTGACGTTACAGGAGACCATCAGTATGTGCGTCTGCGACATCAACTCTGAAGCATGCCTCTCGGGAGACTGTGACCAGTGTCCCGGTCCGGAAGCCCTGACAGCAGAAAGTTTAGGTATCCCCGACGATGAGAAGATCCTGTTTGCTGCATGGGAGAACGGAGGACTGCTAAGACGGACAGTATCGGTGAGCGAATTCCTCGCTGTTTTGCAGCGCTGGGTCGGTACTTTTGTGAATCACGATTATGTGAGGAAGATTCAGCGGGAAGCCATACATCGGGAGAAGTGCGCTGTGAGGTCTGGCCATGTCGTGCTTCATTTTGGCTTTTCCGAAAACTGGACGATCATTCTGCCGAAAGAGATTCAAAGTTACCATTGGCATAAAAGCCAAATTTCACTCTTCACGTACGTAGTGACTGCATCCTCTGGAGCTCGCTGTTACGCTGTCATATCTGACGACACCCGACATGATAGCGAGGGCAGCCCTCCTTTGTTTGTCGACCATCGAACAGCACATGGAAGACCACGGCCCTGTGTATGGGAGCGCAGTATACGTCTCCGAAGGGGCAACCGCTCATTTTAAAAACAGGTTCCAGTACTTTGAGATGAGTGCCACCGCCAAGAGATGGACTTTTTCGGCTCCGGGTCACGGCAAAAATGCGTGCGATGGAGTTGGAGGCGTCGTCAAGCACGCAGCAACAATGTACAACTTGCGCTCTTCAGCAACTCAGGCAATACAGAAAGCAGCGGAGTTCACAGCAGCACTGTCAAACAGGATCCATAATATAACACTCCTGCATCTGCCAGCTGAAGATGTGCACAGGTACAGAAAAATAAAACTGGAGCAGTGGAAAGGTGTTCGGCCAGTTGTGGGACTTCGTTGCTATTACGTGTGGGAGAAGGAAACCGCATCCGCAACAGATGTCAAGCTAAAGCAAATACAGAAAGTCATGTCACCAGTGTAATTATGTATGTCGTTATCTTTTATCTTGCTGTAATTGTTGTATATTCAGAATTCTATGTGTGTTGTCCTACGAAGTTAATCAAATAAAATGTGTGCACGTGTACGTGTGTATGCAGTTTCTTTGAAGTATCCTCCGCTTTCGGCGCGCGCATGAATTCGGCGCTGGGGGGCTCCCTGCAGGCGACCCCGTAGAGTGCGTATCCTGCGTTCATTTAAAAAATCGTTGCGTGAAGCACGATCAAGAACGATTCACGATTTTTTGTGGGTGTGCGGGAGGAGCAAAGGATTTCTGCGTAACATATAAAAAAATCGAGGTATGTTTTTTTGGTGGGGTTTTATGGTCAGAAGCGTGCTAAATATGCCAATTTTATGAAATCGCTTTTGAGTTCAGGGCAATATGGATGCGTTGCGCTGAGGAAATAATGACGATTTTAATACCAACAGAAAGAGCTTTTAACGGCGAACACAACGGTGGTCCTTACATGTATGTGCGACAAGTGGGCTGCACGGCAGAAGGCTTTAAAATGAAGCCATTTTAACGCTCTCACCCAAATTTGGCATTTTTTCGAATAGTGGCTCTTTGCGCCAAAACTGTAACAAGCCGTCAATCCATTCTCCACCTGCCAGAGGATAAGCAGAAAAAAAATATCTGCCGTGCGGCTCACCGCTGCCGGTTGGGAAGCGCTCAAAGTAGGCCGAAACGAACAGGCGCCAATACACCGCATTTCTTTCTCCTCCTCTCCCTCGAGAACGGTTATAATATGGAAGTTTCTTTTATGGTCTTTTTTCATCATTTGCGATGTGGTAACACATTTTTATTTATTTATTTTTTTTACGGTGAGATCGACGATGTCGAGTTTCCATGCTTGGCTGATTTTCGGTGGAATCACTCATTAGTCACAGGACGTGGCGCCACATGCAGCCGCTGACGCTGAGAATCCTAGCCAACTTCCAGTTGTGGCTTCTGTTTGTAAAGAGTGAAAGGATGAAAAGCCTGGACTTTCCTATCCGAACGCTTGCACCCAAGCAGCACAATGTACTGAAAGTCGAGTGCAATAGGGGTGGACGGTATGTGTCTTATCAATGTTCTTTAGTTTCATCAGTCTGCTCAAGGCCTTCCACCTACCCGTCCACCCCTATTGCACTCGACTTTCAGTACATTTTGCTGCTTGGGTAAAGAACATTGATAAGACACATACCGTCCACCCCTATTGCACTCGACTTTCAGTACATCGTGCTGCTTGGGCAGTGTCGTTACTACGGCAGGTTGCATACTAACGTGACCTTTTTCGCGTTCGCGAAATGCTTTTTCTTTTCCGCTTTCTTTTTTTTTTTTTTTTTTTTCTCGGTGATCATCCGTGTGCTCACCGTGTTCGAGACGTGTGCTTGTTTTTTTACTTTTCGCAGGCTCCACTCGTGTTCACGTAGGACACACACTACTGTATTTCCTCGAGAGGGGCGTATTCGCAGCGATAAATTTCCCCCACACTACGTTCTAAGCGGTTTTCACGGAACAAACTCGTCATTGACTCCGTTCCTCTTCAGACTACAAAGTTTCTCCTCCGTGTCAATATCGAAATTTGTAGCGTATAGAAAACGCACCTGCACTGCTCAAGGCTGCTGTTCACACTCTCCGAGCCCGCTTGCACGGTCCGTGAAAATTACTGCAGGTCCGATTTTTGCCCGTGTGTCCCCTGCACCACGCCCCTTCCCTCTTTTTTTATGCGTCCTCTGTCGCTCCCGCTCCTCAAAGATTTCAGGACGTTGTAATTTCGTTTACCTCTCTGTTTCAAGTACATATTGCTGTTGCTCAACTAGCGGTGATATCACGGATATTACAATATCTTTGACACTTTATATAGATTTTTACATCAATAAGGGATGCCCTCAGGGATGCTTGGTCAAACACAGGAGCCCGTTCGAGAACAGCCAAGTAGGATCGGTGTGCTGCGTTCGTTTACTCTGTGAATGAGCATTCGCTGTCCAACAAAGGTATCCCCTTCTGACCATTTAGCCCTGAATGTTAAGGACTGCTTCTGTACTCCCAGTTTTAGGCACACTACTGTTTTGTTGAAACATAGACAGCAACGTGTGAGGGAAATCATGGTTGTTCATTTTATTGACAGACATAAGAACATTTGCATTAGTTCTCCTTCGATCGCTCTCACTGAAAGCGAGAAAGCATATCTACGAAATGATTGTGGGCTGGTAGATGGCCCAAGCAGCACAATGTACTGAAAGTCGAGTGCAATAGGGGTGGACAGGTAGGTGGAAGGCCTTGAACAGACTCGTGAAACTAAAGAACACTGATGAGACACATACCGTACACCCCTATTGCACTCGACTTTCAGTACATTGTGCTGCTGGGGGGGGGGGGGGTAGTGCCCCCTATCCTGTTATCGGGTTTTTCTAGAGATGCGACTGTCTGATAAGTGGGTAGAATATCTTGAGTTGAGTTGATAAGAAGGGAATTGAGATATAAGCACTCATTACGAGAGCCGGCTACTCCAGATCACTTAGAAAAACAAACAAACAACAACAACAACTTTATTTCAGGATGATGGGTGGGGAGTTGTATCGCCAGGGGCGATACTCTACCCCATTCCTGGAGGTGAAGCGGGGAATGAAGGAATGGCTCCCGTTACAATGAGGATCGAAGTCCTGTGGCGTCCAAAAAGGCGAAGGAGCGCCTTGAGGACAGAGCGTTGGTGAGCTGGATGCCGTCAGGGGCCAAGCAATTTTGTGAGGAAGAGGGGGCGGAAGTCTAGCTCGTTGAGGGAGGCGGAGAGTACGGAGCAGGAAGGGTGGCAGTGTGGGACAATGGAGAAGAATGTGCTCGAGATCTTCAACAGCACCGCAGTGACTGCAGCGGGGAGAGTTAACTTGTCTCAAGCGGTAGCGCCACTGTGCTGTGAAGGCCATGTCCAGGCGCATTCGATGAACTAATGCTGAGTCTTGACGAGAGATATGTGCTGGCACGCGAAACAAAAAATTCGTAGAAAAACAAAAATTGCTAGCTACAATGAGAACAATGAGTGACAAAGAGAAGTCAGTCAATTACTCACACACACTGTCAGTGACACGGTGTCCACCAACTTGGAGTCCGCGCAAAATCGCAAAAATGCCTGCATGCCGTGGAACTGATGGTCGGGTGTCCAAGGGCCCAGAACCTTAACAACATCGAAGGGTCTGCCATCCAGTCGAGCTTGTTGGTTCCTTGTTTACAATCTGTGTGTTCCTTCTCCTGGTGGTATTCGCGGGAACAGTGTTGGTTCTTTTTGTTTAATAAATCTCAGTTGCTAGTCGCCAGTCGTTGTGTCTCTTTTTTGTTCCTAAATCTCTCCTTGTGTTATGCTGCCTTTCGTCACCAAGCCTTGAGTGAACCTTTTTATGTTACATCTTGTACATGCATACCTATCTTGGAACTTCAACGTGTGTGCTTCACATTGGGTCAGATTTTATTTCCACGCTAGAAGAATGCTAAAGAGCTTTGAGTGTAGAAACGATGTGTCATTTATATATTTATTAACGCTAGACAGTCAACAATGAAATCTTTGAACGTATACATAATTTTTCTATTTTATCATTTATGCAAATAACCAAATTAGTACTGCAGTAAGCAGCTGTCCATTTCCTGAATTCCTATAGATAAGTACTATTTTTCGGACAATAAGAATTACGGGCATTAATTATACGAATAGGAGAGGGCAAGATATCTTTTTTGTAGCTGAGCTCTATGAAACAACTATTTCAGACATCATCAAGGGTTGTCTGTGCAGTAGATATCTCTATGACTCACAATGGGCCATTTGCTCTTTGGAACGATCTGCTAAACGTGGCTTTAGGATACCGATATTTCAAATTTTAGTTCAGAGTTAACCCGCGCTCCATCGTGCAGACCACCCAGGTGTCCAGACAGGGTGCAAGAGATCTAGTAATGGTACCAGGAAAAGAACAATTATCTAAAAATGTTTAAGTCATATGACCCATTACCAGTAATACGGTTCATTATGTATGGACACACAAGATGCCCCATCGGATCGCTGTCCGATGCTTTTCCCTTGCCACACAAGTTTCTATGTGGGCAACATAGCCCTGTAAATCAAGCATTACATGAGGGTGCGCAGTACACAAAGGTCATTGTCAGTCGCTCTTTCTTATTTTTCCGAAAAAGTAAGCCCGGCCAGTAGACGAATATTGGGTCACACTGTACGCACCTCGGTTCATATTTGGCACTTGAGGTAGCCTATTCACAACGGACCTTTACGCGCCGCTTACCCCAGAGAACCACCGACGTCCGAAAGATGTCCAAAAATTGATGGGTGTCGTTTCGTTCAAAGGTGTCGTCGTGTTTCGTCGTGTCGTTTCGTTCGATACGCTTCTAATGTCCCTGCTTGCTTCTTCCTTTACAGTGGAACCTCGTCTGCTCCGATCAATGGCTGGTGTCTCTCACGCAATCGGTCTTTATGGCCGGCTGCATGACATCTATCATCATATTTGGACAGCTCGCTGACAGGTAAGCTCTTCCGTTGCAAGCGTAGCGTAGCCAATGCGCCCGTAACCTGTAACCATCCTTTCGTAACCTGTAATGCGGTATATTGCATAAGAAGGGTATCTCTCTGGGGAGCAGCCTCCTTTAAATCCTCGCAACAAACAGACTAAACAACATAGAGGAATGTGTTGGATAACATAATCTCAGCTGGCAAAGGGTTCTTCGGTAATGCGAGAGCGTTTTTTTAAGAATCTTTTTCCCACAAGGGGCGCCACAAATCCGCTACAACGTCCTGAGGGAACGTCGTGCAGAAATAAAAGACTACAATATCGAACAGCCTTCTCCTTTAGCTGCTCTGTATGTGCGCCTGTTTCACAGTCCCGAGGAGGAGGAGGAGTGTCGTTGGGAGGAACCCGAGAGGTCTGCCTGTCTGATTAGGCGGCATGTTTCTCGGGAAGGGAAAGGTGGTGGAGAGGAAAGGGTGAAGTGGAAGACCGAGCGGAATCTGCTCGGGGGAGGATAGCTGCGTCCATGGGCCGACTTCAGGGGAACTGTGCCGGCATACGCCTATTACACATCTGAGGGAAACCCAGGAAAAACCCCAGACGGCACAGCCGGCCCGCGGATTCGAACCGCGGACCTCCCAGTCTCCAAGCGCACGCGTTACCGCTGCGCCACCGGAGCTGTTTTTTTTTTTTTTCACAGTCCCAGTGGGCGTCAAACAGGCATTCCATGTAAGTCGTCTGTAATTTGTGTCAGGGCCTTACTTTCAATACCCAAAGTGCGCAGACTATACTAGTCACGGGTGAGTTACTTTAGAAAAGTAAATAACGCAAACTGTATAAAGAAGCAATGTGAAGTCGTCCGCGAAAACGATAACAAGGCGGTTGAGAGCACAGATTTAGTATACAAGGGCTATACGCTTTCGTGCAGTGGACTGCAGTTCTTCAGGTTTCCAGCAACGGTCCATACAACAAGAAAGGATTTTGCAGACACGTCATATGGTAGAGAAAAAAAAAAGAAAAGAGAGAAATCTAAAATGGTTGGGTAAGTCGGAACAGAAAAGCACACAGGAGTTAGGGGAAACTAAAGGAAACGAAACAGCCCAGGATATAACAATACCCATGACGGCTAGAAATGCACGCAGCACTAACGCACTTTCAGATGAGACCTATAGGGTTCTCGTGTTCAAAGGTATGGCGGTAGAAGATTGAGGACATAGCCTCTATGTTGAATTCCAATGGCAGAGTCGGAGCAAGTGGCACTCTCCGCAGTGGAGCGGCTTGATTTATCCTAGAGCAAGTGATCCGAATCTGCGACTGGAACACTTGCGCCCAACTTGAAATTTAGCCCTGGCCAATCTTCCTTTGTGGATGGCGGCCAGAGACGGAGGAAGAAGAAGAAGGAGATTGTACTCATGTTCCAATACAACGCCATGTTTTGCAACATCAAGGTCCTCCTAATCTCCTAACGTTGCCCTAGTGACGTCGGTCTTATTGCTTTCTTCAAGAAGCAAAATTGCTAACGTACGACGCTAAATACTAGACACGGCGAAGACGCGTCGGGAAGCGGCCATGTTGCTGAAGCAGAGACAGGAAATAGGAAGCACGAGCGACAAGTGACACGTCACGTAGAGTTCCGGTTGAATCTGCCTATTTTGGCGGAGCAGTCTGGGTTGCTCCTGGAGCGACCTTGGCTCGAATGCCGCTCCGAAGCTCCAATCGAACAGACTTGCTCTCGGCGGAGCAACAAAACTTGCTCTGGAAACGCTCCGAATCTGCCATTGGAATTCAACATTATTCTTGCTTGAAGTTAAGTTTCGAGTTCATTCGGGCGTGGCCTCAATTGGCACGAGATAACGAGGTTGCAACACGCAAATAGGTATTCGGTGGATGCTAACAGGGGGAGGTTTCGCATGCGAGGTGCACAGATAAAAACGCAGTGGATGAGCTGAGGAACCTGCAGAAAGAACTTAACTATATACTATGCAAGTAGCATGGTAAATGAACTGGAATAGTTACATAAGACGAAACAATAGAATTTTCGCAGTATTAATTTCATCAACCAACAGACGAAAACTCTGCGTAGTAAAATACACACATTTAAAGGGAAGAAAGTGTCACTCAGATGAAGGCTATGCTCTATTGGCTTCTGCTCTCTGATCACCATAGGAATTTTCCAGTGAAATTTCCAGTGAAATTATTTTCTAGCCGAGGTAGCACGTTGAAAACTCTTTACTGCACAAGCTAGAGAGAAAGAGAGCACACAGACCGTATGCTTCCTCTATCGCTTTCCTCCTGGAGTGTGCTGGGTGAGAGAGCGCTTGGTGCGAGATTGGCTGGAAAACGGTGTGTAGTCGAAAGCCTGGACGAGGTATTATGTCGCGTCATTTGCGTTGGCATTAATTGATTGGTTTTTCCATGCTAAACGTCACTCTTTCTCAGTCATCCACTTTTAGTGCTGCATGCTTTACAATTACGTTATGGTGAACATGCGTAAATAAATAACTAAAAAAAATAGAGTGAGTATCAACGACAACTACCAGTATATCTCGATGAATTTTCACCCTTTGAATGTTTACAAACAGAAGGCACAACCGGAAGTTGGCTAGGGTTCCCAGCGTCAGCGGCTGCATGTGGCGCCACGCCCTGTCAGTAGGGGTGTGCGAATATTCGAAATATTCGATATTCGTACCGAATAACGGTACCGCGCTATTCATATTCGAACCGAATAACATTTCATCGAATACTCGAATATATTCGAAATTCCGCAAGCTGGCTTCAACTCGTACCTCTGAGCGTTTGACGAAGCCTACTTCACAATTCTGCGCCTCAAATATATCCTGCAAGGTGGCTTCACCTCATGCTTCTGAGTGTTAGGTGAAGCTTACTTTACAGTATTGCGCGTGCGGACTTGACGATATCCTGCAAGTTGGCTTCGCCTCATGTCTCCGAGCATCAAGCGAAGTCTGGTTTACACTTCTGCCGCGGGGTTGCAGACATGGTTTAAAAGTGCGATTTGAGGGATCACTGAAAATTGCCCCTTTTGAGAAATATTTTAGCAAATGTTGGCAGGGATGTTTAAGTTAGTTTAATTATTTTGAGCTTTGGCTGGACCAGCTATGACGCCATAGAAAGAGGGGTTTAATCACACAGCCAGCTACTTTATGTCTGGAATTACAATTTTCAGGACAATTCTAGCACAAACGTATTCATCAATGAAATATGTGTACATAGTTTGCAGTCAGTCTCACAAACTACAACTGAGCCCCAGGTTTCAATGCAAGCTTTTGCTTACTATTCAACAATAAGCACACATGTTTGTGTGGTATTCGACATTATTCGATTCGCTACTATTCGAAGATTTTACTATTCGATTCGTATTCGATTCGAACCCAAAAATCACTATTCGCACAGCCCTACCTGTCACTCATTTGGGTTAAAGTTTGAGTTGAGTGACACGGCGTCGCGCCACGTGTATATATGAATGTGTAAGGGTGAATATATGAATTGCTTTCAGGATTGGTAGACGCACGGTGATCTGCATAGCCCTCACTATCCTCCTGGTGGCTGGATTTGCTGCATTGCTTGCCAAAAGCTTTCTCATGTTCGTCATCATTCGATATTTCATATCTTTTGGAGGAAGCGGTGTGGGATCTACCTCATTCATCCTCAGTAAGTATTTTCAGAAAAAAAAAAAGAAGAGAAACACTGTCAAGGAGCCCGCGTAGAGGGAATCACACACATAACATGACACACATGACATTTTCACCCAAAATTGCGTAAAAAATGTTTTGGTCAATTCTTTCTTTTTTTTAAACATGGTGTGTTACGGATGCATGTAGTACTGGATCGGTACAATTATAAATATATGCGTTCTACATACAAAACATCAATAACGCATTAAAGGTGAACCATTGCCGAGAACGAAACAGCTCCTGACTCATGTGATTTCTGCTGTCATTTCCAAGTTGATCTGTTATGCGCGTCGCACGTGCCCCACCCTCTTACCAGTTGCCTTTATATATTTTATTAACCTCGAGCTCTGCACAAACTAAACTTCTTATTTCAGTTGTTTATCTTTTTTCTTATTAGAATAAGAGCGCCGAATCATACCGTGCATTTCTGACAATCAGTGTCGTCCCTTATCCCTGCCTAGAAAATCATTTTACCAATACCAGTTACTTCTAATTGGTGGTTTTACGTCGCAGACAACTGTGAAATTGTGTTAGTCAAACATCAGCTTCAATTAATCTCGCGCTGCCAAGGTCGCTTTATCGAGGTCACCTGATCCTCCTGCCATCACTTCATCTCATTGCTGGTTCGACTGGCCATGCAACGGATCTCGAAATAATGTACACAGCACATGGCTTCGGAAAAATGTTCCTGGGGGGCGCCGTATTGAGGCGTCCGGGGTATTTGCTCACCGGACAGATACTCACCGCACAATTGCTCGAATGTATTTCTGTTTCAGCTGCTGATAGAATCGGGAAAGAGTGTTTTGTGGGATTCCGTCGATATTGGTCGCAGATACGCTACATATTACGCTACGATAATAATTCCGGACTTCCAGGGGAAAAGGTGAACGAGCAATATCTCTGTCATCATGTTACATAATATCTATTGAACGTACCCTTGCAATATTTTAGAATATTGTCAAAGGAGCCCCGGTTGTTCCCGGAATCAGGCACGTCCTCCCGGTTTGGTTCAGGCGATATTCAGGGGGATTCAGGAAAGCGGCTTTCGGAATCCGGATGGACCTACACCGGAATGTCCTGATTGCGCCTGAATAGTGCCGGAATCCGCCGGAATCAGACGGATAGTGTCCGGATACACGTCTGATATAGATTATTCGATAAGTTTCGTACGAGAAACCACTGAGGAACCTGATGTCACCCAGGATTTCCCAGAAAAAGTATGTCATAGAAAAGCAGTACAATGGGTGGCACACACCGACATCGGTTTGGATTACAGTCGATCTCCATTAATATGACTACAACCATTACCGTAGATATTGGTCATTTAAGCGAACTGTCATATACTGAGGAACGGTATATATGAAACACAAAAAAGAAAAGCCGAGGCACAGTACAGGGCCATGCTATTGCACTACAAGAGACGTTGTGAAGAACACCTTGCAGTTTATTTGCGGAAAAGATACAATAGAATTACCTGCTTAGTATTCCCAATGTTGGAAAAGCGAATTGTCATATTAACCAGGATGATTTCCATGAGGAGGGGATGGTTCCGGAGCAAAAGCTGCCACTTCGGTGAACCTGTAGGATGTTTAGAATAAATAAATAAATAAAATGGTCATAAGGCGGCATGTCAAATTAACGAGCGTCACCTTAACGATGTTCGAAACCCTGTTTATGTCAATTGTTGCTCCACCTGGGGGACGTCAACATAGACAATAATGCTTGAAACGGGAATTATAGCGAATTCGGGTGGTCATTTTGTGGCAGCAGGGCCTAGCGCTCGGAAATTGCCAAGTCGGCGCCCACACAGAGTCACGTGGCCGCTGCCACCCGATGAGCGCCAGGAACCAAGCGGTTTTACGAGCTTGGATCACGCCAGGGGCATCGCGTTCGTTCGTCTTCGGGTTTCGTCGTCTGCTAACCCACGTTAACCTCGACGTGTCAGCCAATGCGGGTCCTCGCCACCCTCGCAGTGCGGATGTGACGACAGAGGATATAGCTGGGCAACCCGCTGCTAGGTCATATTGAGACCGTCCGAAAGAAGTGTTAGCTGGTAAATCACAAACGGTAACGCAATCGCTGAGCGTGTTAGGTGGGGAAGTACTGTAGCTGTGTATAGGCAGAATGTTACGTTGATGATATTGAACTGCTTGCTTTTCTAGTGATGGAAGTGATCGGCCCAAGCCTTCGGTCACCTCTGGGTCTGGCATACGAGTTTGGCTGGGCTATAGGCTACCTTCTGCTCGCCATCGTAGCGTACTTTGCCAGGGACTGGTTCTACATCCACCTCGTAGCTGTGATTGGACCGACCGTTCTCGGTGTTGCCTATTGGTATGTCACGTATCTATTATCAATTCAATTCATTATTTCCATCTAATAGATGGTGGGACCCGTGCTAAAAGCTACAGTAGCTTGAGGGGACCCACTGCTCCCGGACAGTACAGCGGCGAAAACAAGGCAGTTCCAAGAATACAGCAATATGAAATACAAGCCAAGACTGATCTTCAAGAGAATAAGAGAACACTGTTTACAACACACTTATGACAAAAACGCGACACGCTGCTGCACAGCTGACAAGAAAAAGGACTACAGAAAATCGTGCTTTTTTCCGGTTCTTTACGTTCAAGGCAGAAGTAACGATTTTTTTTCTCTCTCTCTCTTCAACGCAAACACCAATCCAGACAATTCTCACGTGTAATAAAGCGGACATGCAGAGCCACCTATGAGTAAAGTTTCAAGCGTATGAAGCAACACGTCTCTGAGACAGGCGGCGTTGAGCAAAAAAAATGTCGCATCTTGCCCCACCTTACCCTAATACGCAGTTAGCATAATTCGAAGCGTCTCCGTGGGTTTTTCCAGCGACTAGGAGGGAGACATCTCAGAGCTATCTCGAGATGCAGTGATGTGATGTCATTGATGTATAATAAGAGGATAAGGGGAACTAGGATGCTGCCTTCCGGTACACCTGCAGTGATTGAAAGCGTAGGTGATACGTCCGTAAAACTGGCCATGATCACAGAGATACGACTCAAAGAACAAGAGGCTTATTCCACGAATTCCGTAATGGTTAAGTTTGTCCAGAAGTACGAGGGATGTTCAAGTCAAACCGGGACTTTCTGTCTCCTGAGTGTACAAATGGCTCGTGCTACTTCGTTTTCGTCATTTTCACACACGACAGGCCTCCGCGTTCACCACGTGATGGTCCAAAGTTTGTGCAAAACAGAAGACACGTACGTGCTGGGCAAGATGGCCGACAACGAGGTGAGCGCGCACATCGAACGGCGAAGTCTCATGAAGTTTCTCGTGAATGAAGGCGTAAAGTCATCTGAAATTCACAGAAGACTTCAGGCTCAGTATGGCCACGATACAGTTAGCCGCAGCAAAGCGTTTGAGTGGTGCAAACGGTTCCGAGACGGCCGTACATCAGTGCAGGACGATCCCGGCCGGGGCGGCTCAGAGCCCAGTGTCAGAGTTCCTGAGAAACATCCAACTTGTGGAGCGCCTGATTCTCAAGGACCGACGGATAACATGTCTCGAACCGACTCGAAAGACGGACCTTTCTGTGGGAACGTTGAACACTATCATTCATGAACACCTCCAGTTTCGGAAAGCCCGGCCTCATCACCACAGGAGTCCTCCTCCTACAGGACAATGCACGCCCGCATACCGCATATCTCACGACACGCACCTTACAGGAATTTGGCTGGGAGTTGCTGCCACATCCCCCTTACAGTCCAGACCTCGCCCCCAGCCATTTCCATCTATTCGGTCCACTGAAGGCGTTCCTTGGGGGCCGCCACTTCAGCTGCGACGACGAGGTCAAGAATGTGGTCCGATCATGGCTGCTACGCGCCGGTAAGGATTTCTGCGCTGCTGGCATCCAAGCCCTCGTGAAACGCTGGGACAAGTGCATTAGTGCAGCTGGAGATTACGTTGAAAAATAAAACTAATTTCTCGCCTGTAAGTTCATTTTACTTTTGCGAAAAATGAAAAGTCCCGGTTTGACTTGAACGCCCCTCGTATGTGATGATTGAGAGAATCGAAGCCTTTTCTAAAATCTATATTTTAGATTTCGATTTTTTATTGCTTAGACACAGTATAGTTCAAATACATGGAGAATTGGGCTGAGAGGGCAAGCCCTGTCGAACAGCCCAGGAGGGGAAGAAACAGGGGTACACAACAATGTTACATGAGTCTTGTGAGAATTGTTCAGGCAACAAAAGATGAAGAGTGCTCAGGTGGAGGTTAAGCA